>NW_017728927.1:2517131-2566236 GCF_001723895.1 Crocodylus porosus | reverse complement strand
AGGAGGTTAGATGCACACCTTGCTGGGGTCATTTGACCCCAGTACTCTTTCCTGCCATGGCAGGGGGTCGGACTAGATGATCTGCTCAGGTTCCTTCCGACCCTACAAACTATGAAACTATGAAAGTATAACTTGTCTACCACAGCATTGTTCCTGAGTGTTACAATGTATAGACGCCCTTATTCCAGAATAAGAGTGGTTTGTTCTACCTTTCCCCTCTGTGAAAGTTATTTCACTTTAGTTTACACTCTACTTTAAACCATATGAACAGATGTTGTAAAAATTGAATGAGTTCTATGGAAGTCTCATGAAAATTACTGAGAAGTTTTCCAAGCAGAGTAACTTCATTTCTAATTATCTAATATGATGCAATAATCAAGCTTGGTAATCAATAGCCTGTCGATCTCTATCAAAGAGGTATCTATCTCTAACCAAGTGTGAGCCTTATTGATGGGATTTTCTGGCTACTTGCATATGGACGCAGGGTCCTTCCTGCCATGGCCGTGTGGGCATCCAATAGCACAAAAGAGTCCAAAAACGGCAACGTTGGGTAGCAGGCACATCCATTAAGCAGTGAAAGGTGTTTCAAGAAGACCAGTTCTTTGATAGGCTTCTCTCTTTTGACCAGTAACAATTTAGACCTGCCAGGGTTCAGCTTTAGCCAAGTAATACTGATTTCAGATGGCTGTTTTGGCAAGGTGCTGTGAAAGCTGGAAACTCTGGTCCATCAGGCCCTGCATCCAGAGTCATAATCAAGTCAGGAGCCAAGCAGAAGAGTGGGCCAGAGATCTTATTCCCCTATATGGCTGAGGAAGGGCAATGACAATTTGGCACACTGGGAAGTATTTCAACAGGCACATCATTACTCTACCAGCAAGATGTTGCAATAGGGAATTTCAAAATCTGTTTTTCCCCTGATGTTCAGTTTTCAATTTTAAATATGAAACCCTGTGGAATTAGAATGGCTTAAACAAATGAAGTAGTAAGCTCACCTCTAAGAAGAGAAGCAGAAGGTTCTACTGTATTAATCCTTGCAACTTCCATAGCCAGCTACGTAGGGTAATAATCAAGTAAGCCCAGAATCTAATTAATGCATAAACATTACACTAGTTGTCATACGCTAGTTATCATCCTGTTCCACACACAGATATGTGATTTTCACAAACCAAGCAATAAGCGTTAATTGTTTTATCACATCTGTACCCTAACTATAAATAGAAGGGAGTAAGTCAGAGCCCAGTAATTATGCCAGATCATCATAGGTGAAGTAGAAGGTTATATCCAAATCCTCAGCTTTCCCTCTGACCTTATTTGTCAGTTCTTGAAGGCGAATAAGATCTTCTAGACCTTTTGACCATGGAGGAAATGTCACGGGTGTCCTGATTTTCCTTGTTCTTAGCCATCAAGACAGTTGTGTTTTCACTTCATTTTATATGAATCCATCGCTTCAGCATAGAAAAATGTAAACAAGGAAACCTGGGGACTTATGCTGAATTAGCTGACATTATCTTAAATCCAGCAAAAAGAAAGTTTCTGTCTTTTTTTTACCTATATCCAGCAAACTGTCCTATGAATCTAATATGGATGAAAGCTGGGATGCTAGATGCTTTCTTATTGGCCTCTAGGTGTAACATGTCTTTCATCTTTAAAAGAGATGTCCTGCATTGCTGCTGCTTTACACCCCTGTCAGCATCTATACCCATGCAAATTGCGTGTGTGATGCTGCCCTTCTGATTTTGTAGCATTTTATGCATAAGTTGCAGAAGTAAAGCATGGAGGAACCAAGCATTTTAATCATCACAGGTAATGTTCCATGGAGGATTCACAGTCTTTTTCTAAACCAGTGGTGATGACCCCATATTTTTATGTGACGCTCAGAATGGTCTTGCTTCCACCCATGTAAACCCAGATTGATTCCCTTGACTTCAGCATTTAGGAGGAGGTTCTCAGCTGATCTAGCTCCCCTGACATCGCAGGAGCTATGACAGCTTGCAACCACCCCGGCCCCATTTTATGCAACGTACTGAGATCAGATGTCTGGTAAATATAACACAACACCAACATGAAAAGAAATATGTTTGAAAAGTGGCTATGCCACTGCTAGGGACAAATCAAATGAAAGACCCAGCCTTCCCTAAATCCTGTCTGCAACCCTTCCTATAGTCACAGCTCTGTAACACTCGGAGCAGTTGCTGCCATCGCCTTCCACAATTCACTTGGCCCCTCTGCCGAGCTTTCAGACTCTCACTCCCAGATGGCAAGAAGACACCTGCATACACTCTCAGTTTTGCAGTCTGTAATAGTTGTTACAGCCAAAGCAATGACCCAGGTGTCTCAACCCCAAACAAATTCCCTTGCCATCTGTTTTAAAATAACTTAAATACATAAGAAATCTGCGGCTAGTTTCCATTACCAAGCTCTAAACTCCAGCTGCTTGTGAGGATGCAAAGAAGCCGACAGGTGGTAGATGACATGTTCACTTCTACTTCTCCATAACAGCCGCAACCCAAAGTGTCTTGGAGGACTGTGGATGTGGCCACGGTGTGTCTACAGCCAGTGTCTGGCAGATGTATAATTGTGTCTGTGCATGAAATTCACAGCACACAACAGATAAGTGCAGAAATAGCTAAATGACAATGAGTTATGAAGATGCAGTGTTTTCATTCCAAAGAAAGTGTTCATCTTCTGTCAATTTTCCATCCTCAGACAAGCAAAAGTTGTCTTGGTGTCATCCCTCAGGGGCCTGGAGCTGCTGGGAGGTACACTGCACACAGAGAGTGCACAGCAGCAAAGGACGGTGGCTCTGAAATGGAACTGCACTGAGATATTAAAGCGCAGAGAGGTGATGGATAGTAAAAGGCTCCAAATACTTGCTCTTCAAAGCAATATGGTCACGTGTTAAGAATGAAAAAGCATTTTGCATCTGTATGTTCCTCAATTTAGGAGCTGAACAATAACTGTTCATTACCATTGTTCCTTTTGATGTGCTGGTATGAAATTTCCATTTTTCAAATCTGACAATGCTCCATTGAACCCACCTAGCCCAGGCTGCCAGAACAGACTGTGGGGCTTTTTCTTTTGTTTTGTTTTATTCAGAGAGACCTAGATAAATTGGAGGATTGGGCCAAAAGGAATCTCATGCAGTTCAATAAGGACAAGGGCAAAGTCCTGCACTTGGGACAGAACGATCCCATGCACCAGTACCGCCTGGAGACTGAGTGGCTGGGCAGCAGCTCTGCAGAAAAGGACCTGGGGGTTACAGTGGGCAAAAAGCTGGGGATGATCTAGTTGGGGCTGGTCCTGCTTTCAGTAGGGGGTTGGACCAGATGACCTCCTGAGGTCTCTTCTGACCCTAACTTTCTATGATTCTTTGTAATAAATTTGGGTTTTATGTTCACACTTTTTGCAAGGACGGGGTTTTCTTTATATAGGATGACCCCAGCAAATTTAGAGTTTCCAAGTTTCAAAGTCAGGGCTTGAACCACTAGTATAATTTATGAGGTATCCCAAAATGTGAACCTGGTCCTTTTTCCCACCAACCAGTGCCTGGCAGGAAGGTTACAATTGCATCTGCCTCTATTCTTCCTCTTCTCCCCCTTTGGACTGCTGCACTAAGCCAACTCAAGCCAAGGGCAGGAGGGGTTGGCTTTTGGGTGGGACTGAGTACCTGCCATGCTCATAGCAAGCAAAAGGGAAGGAAGACTGCTCAGCCCCATTCAGGATCAGAGCTTTGAATATGTGGAGGAAAGTCAGCTTGGTGATTCTTCACGTGCAGAAGACTGTTCAGGAGTGCTAGAGCAGGGAGGTATTACTCAGCGAGTCTGTGTTGTGATGACTTCAGTCATCGCCATCCAGACTGAGCACATGGAGTTTCTTTCACATTCATTTCTCATCCCAGCAAATCAAGATCCCAGAAAGAAAATGTCAGTGCTTTCTAGACTGGGTTTTCCAATCTGCACTCAGGCTGTTTCTGTTTTGGCTTCAGCGCTGCCAGAAGAGTTACCTGTAGCCATCTGGTAGACTGTGAAAGTTCAGCGCTCAGAAAATGACAGCCTAACTGTACAGCATTAAGGAAAGTGATACGTGGGCAGCCTCCAAACACAACTCTAGCAATGCACTGGACTGCCAACACTGCCAATCAGTGTGTACATACGTGTTGTCAGAGGGCAGAGACCAGCAGAGGAAGGTGGCAATGTGAGTAAATGAAGATGAGGAAGAGATCAAAGTCACTCCCATGGGCAGGCCTTTGAATCCTGCACCACTCAAATCCATGACATGGCAGGAGAGGGCCATGAAATAGGACCAATCCTCCCGCCTCTGGAGGTGGCAGATACCATTCTCACAGCCCTCAGCAGGACTACAGTAGTGTATGGGGCAGGTGGGAATTTCGTACCATGTTTAAGAACAGCATGACTCAGTTTACCTGCATGTGCTTTTTACCCACTGGGTGCAAATACAGCATTTCCTCTGCAGAGGGTGTGTCTAATTTACAGGTAGCTCAGGCATGGCCTTTTGGCTAAAATCAACTCGGCCTTTTGGCTACGATAAACTGCAGGTGAGACACCATGGTCACGAAGGCGATTCTCCCAGGGTGAGACTTGTCCCTTGCACTCCAGTCAGGCTGACCCCTGCAAGCTTTCCTAAATGCAGGAAACTCAGCTGCACACTTTTGTGGTAATGGGGGACTGTGTTCATACTTCTCCCATGTCTTGCTTCTCAGCCTTTGGCTAGGAGCAAGCGAGACAGAGGGGCATCTGAATGCCAAGGCCTCTGGGCTTGGGGCTTGCACGTAGGATACCTGCCATGGATTTGGGGAGTATCTGAAGCCCAAGACCAATGGGTCTGGGAGGGAGGATACTTGCCCAGTGGTAGTGCCACACTCACAGACTTGAACAATTGAGCTCTGCTCAGCTGAAATTTGGAACTTGAACTGGTTTGGCCCTTGAAAGAAAATTTATATAAAAGCAAAAAGTGTATACAAGCAGTAGTCAGGCCTTTGACTGCAAAGTGCACAAATCCTAAGTCAGGAAAAGAAGAGATGGGTGTTGGTGTCACACTGCTGTTTGAGGTGCTAAGGACATGTTATCAGGAGCCATTGAAGACTACGTGTGAATGAAGAAACTCGAGAGAGGCAACGGTCATGTATACGGGTGGAAATAATAGGCCATCTGAAATGGGATGTGAGTTTCTGAAACTTCCCTACAGGAAGCAGAGCCCAAAGAGAAGGCAGACAGGGCTAAGACTGAAGCTGAGGTATAAGCCTCACAAGTGTATGTTTACACAGAAAAATGGAGGAGGGATTCATTGTAGCATAGGGTAACAGTAGCAAGGGAGAGGCACAGACAGGGGCTGTAACACAGGAACCCGGGTACATACTGCCCAGTGAGCCAGGCCACATTCTCCAGGTATTAGCATATGCAAAAGCCTGGGCTGCCATGTCTTTACTGCCCTTGCTGCCCATACCAAGTAGATTTAAGCTAACACACGTATGCTAACATGTTATAATTCCACCGTAATGGTGGTGTGTACATGTACCCACATACACCACAGGGCAGTGAAACAAGATGGATTTCAGGAGAGCGTGGCATGATGAGCTTGTCACTCATGCCAGGATGGATCCTGCCTTAAGCGTGACTTTACCACACTAAGCCAAAGACTCAGTATGGCAACACTGACTAGTCAGAGCTGACTTTCCTCTGAAAGGTTGCCCGAATCACTGCAGTTGCTGTGGGTTGCTTTGCTTCTCTTTATGGTTATGTCCCGTGAGGAGCTGAGGTAATGTGGACTTGCTGGTGAGGCCATGGAGACAAACAGGGGTGATATAACCGTAGGCACCATCTCAGATTCAAATGAGCTCATGGTGATCGCTCTGACAAAAATGCTGCCTGTGGGGATGGCTTAAAGGGCACTCCTAGAGCCTATGCCAAGGCTAGAGTTTTGAACAAAATTTCCTGTTAAGCTGTGACCGAGGTTACCTACCTGGTCTGAAATCAGTTCAGCTGTGCCTCAGGTTTCTTTCCCAGTGGCCTGGGTCAGGTCAGCAAGCTCCCTCCAGCTTGCATGTGATTCAAAGCATTTATAAACTGGAGGGTTACCCTTCCAGCTAAACCAACGAGTCTTGCCCTTCCTAGACAGCCAATGGAGTCTAAAAAAACCTACCTCCTTGCCCTTTCCTAGGTTGCATACTTCACCCCCTTGATGCCGAGCTGATATAGTAGTCATAGGCACTCCATGGCACGAGTGCATCCTTCCTTCATTTTTTCCCTAAAACAAAGCCATTTGTTCTTGAGTGTCCCACCTCAGCTCCTGTTGGCAACATAGGGAGCCCATGTTTTCCTGATATTACAAGCCCTTGCTCCCCTTCACCCCAAGCAGCAGCCTGCCTTCCCCCTTTGCTACGTATTCCCAAGGACACCTCAAACAGCTAACTATTTAGCCCAGCTGAATTGCTGGCCGTCCCCAGACCTCCCTGAACTGCCCTGTCCCTAGACTATTTTTCATTGCTCCTGGAATCTCCTTCTTCACCTAATTGTCTCTAGTCCTTCTGGGCTCTTTGAACACTTGCCTCAACTTCCTCTCTCTAAGGAGCCCTCTTCAGGCCATGTCTTGTGCCTGATGTGAACCCCAAGCTTCCCTTAAATAGTCCTGCCATTACAGGCTCTCCTAATCATTAACAGTGGTCATTTCTCTTTCCTGCAACTGTTGCTATATATACTGTGATCAAATAATTCAGCATAGATTTCAAATATAAGAAGATGCATTTAGTTCCTTAATTCAATGTTGGACCACATAATGAAACCATCAGTCTTTCATTTAATCTGTGTCCATTTCACACCAACACAGCGCTGAGAAATCCTGCGGCTATGTATACATACCTATTATCAGTAATCCCAAATGAAAAATGCATTGTTCTCTGGGAGGCAGAATTGGGCTTTAACAAACTAATCCAAGTCCCAGAATTGCAAAATGTCTTTCAGAGAGGCTGGAATTGATAGTGTTCTCAGCTTGCTCTCCCTTTTCACATGTGCAGGTTTGCACATACTAAGAGCATGCTTTTTCAGGTGCTACTAAACCCACAGGGTGTCCAACTTCTGATTTGCAAAGGAAAAGCCATGGTTATACCAGCCAGTGAGCTGCATTGTGCCTACAGTTATTTTTGCAAACATAAGATCTTTGGGATGGATACTGGGTTTTTGTTCTACTTTCATTCCAGGCCCAGCACTATGGGTTCCTAGCCCATGACTAGGCTTCTGAGGCACTAGCACAGGACAAATAGTAAATACTAATCATTCTAAGTGCAAGAAAGGGCAGGCCAGGATTTACGAAGTCAGTGTTGCATCTTTCTGGCCGCATCTATACAGCAAATTTACTGCCGCAGACAGTGATGCTTTCAAGCATGCCAAACTGCTCTACACAGGCTTCCTTCTAACCTGGAAGCAATGCAGCCACATCCACACAGAGCTTTGGCATGCTAACTGGCATAGTTGAGTGACACAGCCAATTAGCCTACAGCCAAGTTAATCCACCTCAGCACCATATGGAAACAACTACACTGCTGCAAGTGTCTTAGGGCAGGAGTGTCAAAGATACAGCCTGTGGTCCACAACTGCCCCATCACTCAGCCCTTGAGGCTGCCCCTGGCTCAGAGTTGACCTATGAGTTGCACATGGCACCCGCCCTACCCGTTTTTTGATTGTGCTGTGCACAGTGCCCTTTCCTGCTAATCCAGGACTTGCACCGTACATGGTGTAGGGGGGTCCATGGGCCCAGTCCAGCCTGTGGACTAGTGCTGCACCACTCATCCTGGCCACAGGACCAGACAAGTTTGACATTCCTGTTGCAGGGCACCAGTGCCAGGCATAGTAAGGTTTCCCAAATTAAGATTAATGTGACTTGATTGTATTGCATTTTCCTTGTATTTTGGGGTCAGAGACTGCAGCACTGTCTTGTTTTAACACATTTGCTAAAACCCAAATGTTCCCATCTAGATGATGTGTATTTATACACATTCACAATTTGAAATTTAATTCCAAAATTTCAAGAGAGTTTGAAAATATTTTTCTCCAAAAAGATCCAATGGCAGCTGTGTCTTGTTATAACCTCCTAATGGCTTTGGTCTCATTTTATTTAACACAACCACTCCGAGAAGTGTAGGTGTCCAAATGGTTGGTTCTTTATTTCATGTTTTCAAGATAGTAATATCAAGGGAGACTGAGATGCACCTGAGCTTTTACTTGCTTCAGAAAGGGAGCAGACATGGTTATGTGTAAAACAACAAAAGAACTATAGCTTTACAGAGCCAAGAAAAATACATTTCTGGATCAAGAAACTGCAGCACCACAACCTGAAAAAAATCGGTGAAAATGCAGCTTATTTGCATCTGTGTCCAAGAATGTAACAACTAACCCAGCCAAAGACCTGTCAACCATAGGACTTCATATTCCTGTGACAAGTTCATAGAAAGAAATCATGAATACATGAATGTGGTACATTTCTTTAACAATGGAAGTTCAAATGTCCCTCCAGCTGAATTTCTGATAAACTCTATCACTCCTTAGTCTGGCTATAAATGAAAGACATCTACACACGTATCTGAATCTGATATCAAAGCCCCCTTATGTGAAATTCATTTACAATTCCACATAATGGATGTTTTGCACACATTTTTCATTCTGTTTTTCAGCCTCCATATTACAAAGCCTCCAAAGCTGTTAGAAATCTTGCCCCAAGCCACTGGCAAAAGTCTAAAACCTGTAGCTGAATAGATCATTTAACTGAGCCCAGTGGGTTCTGAATTAGTTGAAAATTATTCCTATCTCTTCCCCTTTGATAAAAAAAATCTGCATCATGTGAAGGCATTGCTTGCAAAGGGCTCCTGATTACCAGCTTGGACTCTGAGCTGCTACATAAGGAAGCATTTCCCAGCCCTGTGCAAATTTCTTTACGCCGCCCTCTGCATATGGATTTGTTTGATCTTTATTTTCCTTTTCTCATCCTTATAGCCTGTCTGGAGGTAGACCACCGCTTTTTTTAAAATGAGATAGTGTTGCATGGCATTTCTGCAGGAGACAATGTTATTTCTCTGAAGCAGAAAGAATTTTGTTTGGTTTTCATCAATTTGGTTGAATCAGAAGCACTCAGATAACAAAAAACGATGGTTGTGCCAGCTGAACAAACAAAGGTTGGGAGGGTGGAGGTTTATAATTGTGTCTATGTCTTTGCTATTTCTTTACCGTGCTTACAAAATGACTTTTTTACACATTGGGTTACTTTAATGCAACTTTCATTTCCAATCTTCTCCTCCTTCCTACTATGAAACAAGCCCTCAGCATTCTAGTGCTCGGGTTTTTTCCCCCCTCCTCTCATTCATTTTCTGTTGCTATTTCTGGAACTCGCTATCTCAGCCGGCAGTTGAGATAATGAAACCCAGTGATTATTCCAGCTGTTTTGGCTGCTCTCAAGACTTTGTTTCTTTGCTTGGGATGAAAAATACAATTCATGCTACTTTGAAAGAGCTTCAAGCAAAAGGGAGCTGAAAGCAATGGACTGCTGCATACACAGAGGGCTTTAATTATAAATTATTATTATTTGCACAGTGCTTGATGCCACAAAGCTCTAATACTAAAAATATGCATCTTTGCTCTGAGCAGATAACAGTTAATACTCACTGTAGTAATCATCATATCTAGTAGTAAGTGTTGACCAGCACAGCCCTAAAGCTTCAGATACAAATCTATACATGTGAACAGTCCAGCTGATCCACTGGGACTAATTGTCTGGATAAAACAGGGCGTGGGCATATATGTTTGCAGTCTGCTTCTTCCACAGCTTTAACTCATTGGGAATCACTGGATTCTAAGCCATTCAAGAAAGACACATTTTGAATAATGTGATTGTTATGCCATTGCTGTATGAGAGAAAGATGGTTTTTTACATGTGAATAGTTGCTGGAGAACATGCCAGTACCAGGCATTCAGGAACACATAGGATTTTTTCTGGACTTTGTAGGACAAAATGAAGTTGTTGCATTCTGCATTGGAAATGGCTCCCAATATGCAGCCCTCCATATAGACTGTGATTGCTGCAGGATCTATTCAGTACTAAAAAGGTTCTTCTACTCCCATCATCCCACTACCTGAGTGCCTCTCAGTAGTGCATTAAGTGATGTGATTAACATCAGCGATGCAAGTTCATTCTCTCAAGCACCGGGAATGACATTATCACTAATCCTGGAAACAGGACATAGAATTAAAACCAGTCTCTTCTCACAAGGAAGAAAGCCTGCTATAACTCCAACAAGTTCTGTGCGGGCATTTGATACCTAGGGCTGTTCAGATGATCATGCGTGTGCAGTTTGCAGTGCCACAAATCACATATGCTGCACATTCAGGCATTCACCACGCTCCTAATATGCAGCATGGCAGGGATTTTTGACGCCAGAAGATGCTGCTGTCAAAAAAACCTGCTCCAAATAGAAAAGCAGGTGGTACACATAGCTGTAGTGTGTGCTTCCTAAAACCAGAACCTGGCTGACCAGAGCCACACTCCAACTGCCGGTCAGGCTCTGCACATCCGGTTTGCTGCTGCTGGAGCCCTGGGAGGCCCCCAGGACCCCAGGTAAGGCTGCTGGGCCAAGCCCAGGTGCTGGCCCCAGCCTCCCCTACCCAACCTGGGGATCTTGTCACATGCCAGAGTGTGCATGCAGAGGCATTCCCTGGGGACAACTAGCAGCAGCACAAATATGAGCCGCTGCTAGTTGTCCCCAGGGAACACACATTCCTGCTCATGGGGATGTGGCCTAGAAGACTAAATCTGGTGCTGAAGGCCTGTCTCCTTGAGAGCCATGCCAAACAGTTCAAAACAACTCAGCCTCCCTGCTCATGGGAAAACTGAGCTAAGCGTATGTGTGAGGATCGATTTTCCGCTTGCCCTGCTGATTTACCTTGGATGATTCAGATAGTAACTCTTGCCACCCACATTTTCTAACGCTCGTGAACCTTGAGGGTCAGGAATAAAAACGAAATGACAACATGAACTCTCTACGGCAGTTTTGTTTGCAAGTGAAGATATTGCCTGGGGTAACACAGAGCAAGCAGGGTCTCTGGGGTATGAGAAATATAAACAAGAGAAAATCCACTGATGTCAATGCACTGGTACAGCAGAAGGCAGAACTCAGCTCGCAGAACATGAGCTAAATGTTAAACAGCATTCGTTGCACACAGAGCAAGGACAACATAGAAGGGGCTTCAGCCATTTTTCACATGTAGCTGTAGGACCGGAAGGCCTACACGATATGTTTTGGAATAGCTCAGAGTTCTACAGTGATCCAAGCATTCCCAACAAGTACCTCAGGAAACCTACACAGATTACTGTTTTTCCACAATTTTCCAAAAGTGTCCCTTCATACCATCTCATGAAATAAACAGTCAATAAAGGTGCTTGTACACATGATGGGGGTTCAGTCCCCAAGGTTTTATTTTATGCCCCCTAAATTTAAATGGTGGGGTTTTAATTGAAACCCATCATTTAAACTTTTGCATTACGTTACAGCGAGGGGCCCAATCTTTTTTTTTTTTTTTGTCAAAGCCAGAGCTGGAGCCAGCACCTCCCCAAGCTGCTGGTGGGCTGAGCAGCCCCTGAGCTGTGGGGGCCCTGGTCCTTCCCTCCATGGTGGTGGCACCTCTTGGGGCTGCCCAGGCAGGCTGCTAGCAGGTTGGGTGCTGCCCCAGCTTGGAGGCAGCACCCAGCCTGTTCCAACTCTTCCCTAAGCCCGTCCACAGGATGCTGCTCCCCAGGTGGGGTTGGGGAACAATTGGATTGGGCTGGGTGCTGCCTCTGAGCTGAGGCAGCACCCAGACTGCTAGTAGCCCACATGGGCAGCCTGGGGGTGGGGTGCTGCCACTGTGGAGGGAAGGACCAGGACCCCCACAGCTCAGGGGCTTCTCAGCCCACCAGAAGCTCACCCCCAGCTGCAGAAGAGGTGAGCAGGCTCCACTAGTAAATAAATAAATAAATAAATAAATAAATAAACAAAGGATTGGGCCCCTTGCTGTTTTTTGTACAGGTGCCTGTGGCAGCCAAGCAGCTGCTGAAGGCAGAAGTGGTGAGGGGCCTGATCCTTTTTTTCTAGAGTCTGCCTGCCTCTCCTACAGCTGAGGAGCAAGCTGAGCTGCACTGTTGTACTTTGCAACATTGCAAACTCAACTTCAACCTGATGTAATTTAGCTTGCAATGCTGCAAGAAGTCATTTAAAACCTCCGAAAGTGGTGCACTTGTAATGCATGACTCCACTAAGCCACATAAATTACATTTTCATCTTGTGTACATCACAAAAACCATCATGTGTACAAGTGCCCTAAGATGTACCTCTACCCTGCATTCTGCTGACTTCAGATTAACATAACTAACTAGTTCTCTCCAAAATGTCTTTAGAAAACTTGCTCCTACCTTTGGGCCAAAAAAGAGAAAAGCAATCGTTAAGGACTAGGGGTCTGACCCAAAGCCCACTGAAATCAACAAGAGTCTCCTTAAGTCATTAGCATAGCAGTAGCTGCTACTCCTTAGACTGTTGTATTTTCATGTGTGTAAAGCCCCCTAAACTTAAGTATGAGTGTGTACCAGACATCAGTGATTTACCTCCAGAGAGAGCAGGTAACCTTGTCCTGCAGGGCCATGCCCAGTACTGTGTATACTGGCTGACGGCTTGCACCATAGCACCAATAAAATGGTTTAAAACTGAGTGTAAAGAAGATACGTTTTTACACAATATAAGCCAAACTCTTCCTGTGTCCATATCTACACAAACTCACCACAGCTGGCAAGAAAGACCTAAAGGAGAAATCTGCATGGAGTTTGACATTACTGTTAAGGCAAGATTATTTTAAATTAATGCTTCTCTGAGAGAACAATAGCAGTAAAGATCAGGTATCTATGACTCAGTGAAGCCCCCTGACAGCAGCATGCGCCATCTATAGATTCCCTCCTCATCCAAAACGCAGAGATCCAAAAGGCTGATGGCAGCACCAATGATCTCTGGGGGAAATGGGGTTGCAGAGCATCTACATAATAGATTAACTCACTCATTGCCTCAAGGGCTCAGCAGTGAAAAGCATTTCCAAGATCAACTTAACTAATTAGGAAAACAGCACCTGAAAAATTACGTCTAATGCATTATATTCTCTTCCTGTGAAAATGGTGCTGGAAAGCAATGCCTTGTGTTAAGGTAAGCGCCTGTCAGATATCCAAAATTCCCAATAAAGTAAGATTGGCTGGGAGAAAGGTAAGCTCTTTGTCTTGATGTTTAATATTTTTTCTGAACTTCAAGAGGTGCTTCCTAGTCATTTGGCTAAGGGGTACTGGTTGTCTGCAGTACAGTAATTACTGCAATGCATCTCTATAGATTTGATATATATCTGTATACTATACTATACACTACTACCTGATGCCCTGTATACCATACTATACTATACACTAGTACCTAACATACCCCCATCTATACACTATTCTAGTCTGTTAAGCGTTCCTGAACAACTCTACACAAGTCAGCACATGAAGGGACAGCATGGGTCAGCCCTTATAGGTCAGTCAGTTTTCCGACCATTGTCCTGAACCAATTTTCTCTCCATACTCATCTTGATGATTAGCAGTTTCACTGAACAGGATGGTCTTATGCTTGATCCCCTGGGTATAATCATTTGGCTTTTTGAACTGAGCTGGCTATCACAATGGTATACAGCTGAATATAATAAATGAATAATATATCTCAAAGCACAGGAGGATACAAAGCAGCACAGAATGACCACAGATTTGGGTACCTGCTGACAACTGCTCCAACCACTGAGCTCCTTTTTCTACATACAGGCACTTTCTTGGAAGTCTTACACTAACAAACAGTTCTCTTTAAATGAGTGTTGAGGGGAAAAAAGAGAAACTGAGATTCTACATGGCCCTTTTGAAGTATGCAAGGTGCTCATATCACAGCTGCCTACAGTTAAGCAGTTGCTTAATAATGGCTGGATGAAGGTCAGAGAGGTCAGCATCTTGCATGATTATTTCTTCTGCTATTCTAGGACAGTAGTTTCTGCATTCACTTCTAGATATCTAACTAACTTGAGCCTGTGGGCGTCAGGTACTGGTAGGTAATGGGAAAGGATTTCCATTATCTGATTTGAAGAGAAAATGACCACAGTTGATATGCCTGTAAAAGTTATAAAAAGAAATCATGGGCCTCTCAGAAAAATGGGGCTTCTCAGAAGAAATCCACAACTGAGGCAATTCTTCCTTTGGATAAAAATTAAATTATCTCTCCATGTCTAGTGGATATTGGTTCCAGTGGACACATCTGTCTCCCTACAACTCAATTGTCCACTGACCCTTTTTAACACAGAAGTATAATGATTCCCTGCTGCCTTTTAAATTTAATAAACACTCACCATGTGATGCTGGTTCAAGACATGAAAGAGTCGCTATAAAGTTAGAGTTATCTCAACAAAGCCAGGCAAAGCTAGTTGGACCACCTCTGGAATACCAAACCCACAGCACCCACTGCTATTGTGCAAACATCTCATGTCAGGAGAAAAAATGAGCAGTCTCCCTTTGCCTGTGAAACTGGGTGATAGCAGGTATCATATGGCACTTTTACACATGCTCCAGGGGTTGTGGGGGCAATGGTTTTATTAGAGCTCCTCTAATTAAAGCACTGCAGTGTCTTGTGTATCGGCACCCCCACAATTCAAAATGGCTGAATAAGCTTTAGTTCAAGCACCCCCCCACACCATTTTGAAGCATGGAGACGCTGATGAACGAGATGTCGGAAGCTGCTGGAGTGCAGTAATTACCACAGTCCAGCAGATTTTATTAATCAAGTCTGCTTGGATGGGCTGTAATTACAGTTTAATTACCGTGCATCAGAGCAGCCTCTGCACTTGTGCACAAGCACCCAGAATGTGTGATGGAGACACACACCTGAGATGGGAAGTGGCCATCAGGATGTGCTTCAATTGCTACCATGACTCCAGGGGAGCTATTTTAGTTAACATCAGCTGAGAAGGTGTTTCTATATCTACAACCCTCCTTTTAGCCAGTTCTGTGGCGGGGCCGCTCCTAGCCTACAGAATTCCAGAGACCGGCAAAGGGAGAGGAGATGGTTTCCTTTCCTCCAGGAAAATCTCAGGTCCCTTGAGAATAATTTGTAAAGGTTTCCTTTGGAGATATGCATGCTCTGCTTGTTAACCACTGTGCCTTCAACAAATATGCAAACCATTAATTCATCATGCCTCACAAACCAGCAAAAAGTGCCCTGCAGCAACTTAATATATTCTGAGCAAATAAGAAAGTTCTTGATGGGTGTTTTTATGCAGACTGCCTACATGGCAAATGTCTCCCTGGGTCTATGACATTCTGCTGATGGATCCTCTATAGCTGACATTTAGCATGACTGGGGGGTTACAGTGATATCTCACGGGGATGAACCTGACCTCCGGTAACCTGTGTAAATCTATTCTGAGGCTACTGCAATTATTGAGCCAAATCTACAGCTCACAAAAGGAATTTCAATACTGATTTCAATGTGGTGAGAATTTGGCTTTTTAACCCTTGGGGGTACTCCAAGGAATTAACAGCAGTGTCTCAGCTCAAACCCTGTGCCAGAGGCATAACAAGCAGTTGCTGTACTCAGGGTAGTAGCAGCAGCCAGTCCTGATTCTCGTTACTCTGCTGCCCTTGCCCCATCCATTTGGGTCTAGAATGGGCTAGACAAAGTCATAAAACGTACGTGGAGATGTGCATTTTAATATCAGACTCTTTTTCATGTTTATTTGTTCATATCCTAAAGCAGTGAGCAGTAAGAAATATAAATAAGTAACAGGAGCCTTCACTGCTGCAATTGATTTTACTTAATGCAAGGAATATTTAAAAAAAAAAAAAAAAAGAAAGAAAAGAAAAAAAGTTCAATTTCAAACGAAAAATAAATTCCCAGTAAAATCATTTTTGTAACCCTGAGCCAGAACTAACCCTGCTTCTTTGCAATGAAACCATCGATACGATCTGCTCTGTGCACCTCTTGTCTCTGTCATTCTGCCATGTGACAAATTCATTCTACTTTATGAGGAAAAAGAAACACTACCGTGATCATCTAATGTTCAAGCTGATGTTCTGTAATCTGTTGTTAACGGGCCTCTTTGTTCCAGCATAAAAAGTGAGTGTAAAATGGCAGGCTCCCTCACCAGCCCAGAAGAATTCGCTGCCTCTCTCAGGACCCAACTGCAGCTCCTCCCGTACTTCTTCCTTTCTGTTGTCCCTTTGTTGTCCCTTGTCTACCTGCCTATCCACGTTGTCCTCTCAGCCCTTCGTAGGAAAAACCTGGCCACTTTCCAGCTGGGTGTCATAGTTGCACGGGTCTAGTTGGCCTTAGGTCCTCTGGCTGCTAAGGGGCAGGCCACACTGTTACAGTTACTGTTTTGAATGCCCCCCTCGATATGAGATACAACAGTAATGTGCAGTCCAAAGCAATGAGAGTAATAAAGCTACCACCCTTGTACCAGAATAGAGGTATGTATAAAGTAAGTAAGTATATGTATTCCAGCAAGGCTGCAAAGACGGAACTACAAAATACTGTTTACAGTGTATTTTAGCTTCTTTTTCTTTTCTTCTTCTTTTTTCTTTTTTTGGAGGGGGGGAGGGGCTTAAGAAAAATGCCACATTTTCTGCCAAACTTAGCTGATTCCGGCTTTTAGTGTTTGTAACAATGTAATGGATCTCTCGTAAAACAGGTTGAGATGCTTAAATCCAAATAGAAGCTCAAATATGAAATTCCTAACTCAGCTTTTACATGGTGTCCCTTCAAGCATAACTCCCATCTCCTTTCAACTGAGTAAAAAGTAAGTATGATCTAATCATGGACTTCAATATCTACCCTGTGCTACTTCATTTGTATGGCACTGGTACAGATTTTCAAGCCTGATTCTGAGCTCAGCTGCCAATTACAAAGAGTAACTCCATTGAAATCATCTAGTATGAATAAGGCCTAAATCAGGCCCTTAGTGTGACTGCATAGCCCTTCTCTCAACAGAGTTGAGGAGTGGGACAGAATATGTATTCTGCATTACAAACTGCTCATCATAACATGAGAGAGGTTTATAGATTTTGAACCCAGTTTGACAGGCAAAGATCAGTGGGGTCCACTTATGTGAATGAGGACCAGACAGTCAGACTTTTGTCACCTTCTTGCACCTTTTCATCCATTGCTTAATGATGTTTATAGGTTTTGAAATTCTTTGTTGGGTCACACAACAGCCCTGGCAAAGGAGGCCATATTGAAATTGCTTCCAGACCATAAAAAATATACTGTAACAGTCCTACTTGCTTTACTATTCACCGGTACTCTTTGGTCAGCCACGGCTCGGGCACAAAAGCAAAAGTTAAGTAAGGTATTGTCTAGGTAGAGCAGCTGGCCTCAGACATATACCTGATTATATGAACCATTAAAAATGTCTCTCTGGCATCACGAAGGTCCTCAGTCAGACAGACGCCGTTCTAGTATTTTGAAGCGCGGCCGGTGGTTGTTCTGTCACCCGGGAGTGAGCTAATCGACTGCCAGCGATGGAATCTTGCAGACAAATGGGAATTCTTTACCGCAGCTGTTGTCGTTCCATGACCGTAACGCTGTATAGGAGCAAACACAAGGAGACTCTTTCAGTGTTAATTGGAAGTGCGTCCACACGATGGAAGACAAAAGTCAAGTCTGCTTCATCCACCACTGAAGAAGATGTAACACATAGCGTAGATAGAAAACAGTGAATTTCTTACCCAAAGAAATGAATTGCACCCCTGAATAGTTAGCCCCAAAGGAAAGTCTTGTTAAAAGACTTCTTTGATACAGGTTTACAACTCTGACAATCCTACAAGTTGCATGGATTTTCTGTGTATACAAAGGATCATGAAGGCAGGGTAGATGGCCATTACAGACAACCAGTAGTGCTCTAATGGCAGCTATCTTACATTATTTCATGTATATCTGATACATGCAGAACGGGGTCAAGGGGGTGGGGTGTGTTTTCACAGTAAAGCTCCTTGGTACCATCAAAAGTGGTATAGACATGCCCCCAGCATGCAGCATATTTACTTTATTGTTCCAAATATAAGTTGACCCCATATTTTCAGGGCCAATTTTAGGAAAACAGCTTTTCACTGAATATACATCAATAACTATACATTACAACCTTGAACCTCTGCTGCCCTAACAAAATCCCACAAGAGAATCAATAACCAAGGAAAGGATATGAAAGGTTAAATGCACAAAAAGACTAAAATGAAAACTGAACTGAAAGAAATTCTAAGTTGTTTTTATTATTGCATGCACAAAAATACTGCAGAAATTACACATAAACCGGTATAAGTGATTGGAAACCATTTCAAATCAGTAACAGAACAGAAGTTCAGTGCACATAAGCCACTTTCAAAATGGCAGAAACTGGTTTAAGATAAATCTGGATAAATGTAATATCAGACTTGACTGATTTAGGTTAAATTGGTTTATTTAACTTCTGTCCCAGACTGCCTCCGGATTCAAGTTAACTCACAGTCCCCCAGCATCCCAGAATGTTTTGTACCTCCCCCACAAACCTCCTCTTGCAGGTTATTCTTGGCCCAAGCAGTCTGCTCCAGCTGACCAGAAAGGCTTCTGGCCTGGTCCACTAGGCATGTGGCTGCATTTTCAGAATCAAAAGTGAACGTCTGTTCACTTGCTTATTGGTTCAATCTACACAGCTCAGACCAACTTGCAAAGACTGAATCAATTCAGCCTTGGACTTGTCAACTGTCTGTACTTATCTCAAAAGTCAAAACCCAATTACAGGTTGATGCCACATAAGTCAAGTGTGATTCTTTTTGGTTCTATTGGAGGGGGGAAGGTAGACATAATTAAAACAACACTGTATCAATTTTACTGTATTCGTTTGCAAGAAATATTTTAGCATTTCCTCATCTCGTGCTAACAAATGTTCAGTGATAATACTGATGAACTGTGGTAAGAGTGCAAAGTACTATTTTTCACTTATAAAATCCAGACCCTCCCCAGCAAATATGGCCAAATATCACTGCACACTAAACAACATTTGGAGGGAATCTGTGAGAAATCACAAACTATTCCAGAATCTGTATTTAAGTGGTGAAAACTGGAAAGTTGACCACTGAGCAAATCCAATCATTCCTAAAAAGTAAATAATGTCCCTCAAGCCTCATCCATCAGTGTATGGTGTTATAATAGAGTAAACAGAGAGAGAGAGAGAGAGACAGAAAAGGATTACAGAGCAGAGGGAGGGGGTGTTTGCTAGGGGAAGGTACTCCACTGAGCTCACTTGAGTAGACAGGAAGCCACAACAACAGAAAATATACAACCTCATCTGCATAAATAAGATCAAATGGAATGATTCCCCCCTGCCAGCATCTTTTTTATGTATGGAAAAGGGTGAGCTACATCTCACTAAATTTATTGACTTGCAGATAGAGCCTAATATGTCCTTGCTGTGAGTTGTGAGCTACAGCCTGCAAAGGGAACACACAGAACCTACCACTGTTATATCGGTACCAGATCTGCACACAATCTTCCTCTTCTGGAATAGAGTGGATCCCATCATCTGGCTGGTTGCCATCCCAGTAGTTATAATCATACAATGTGCCATCCGTCCATTCAAAATGTCCTTCCTATCAAAACAGCAAGAGAAAGTTAGGATGAAAATGACTGCAATGATTGCAATGGTGTTTTTGTCTGATCGTAGACTCCTGGATTTGACTCACTCAATACTACTGTCACCCTAGTAAAGCCTGGCATCAACTGAACCTCATCCTTCTGTCTCAGTGATAAACAACTCTTAGGCTCCGAGTGATAAAATAGTTCTTCACTTAGGCACGTTGCTTGAGATCCTAGAATCACTGCAAGTTAGAACAGGTAACTGGTAATGAAGGGCACACAGTGCATTAATTCTGTTCCTAAAACAATAACACTTGGGAAGAAAAAGGAAGGAACTGCAGAACGTATACACTGCAGAGACGCAAGTTAGATTAGAGCAAATATATTTAGGACATAGCACTGAAAATATATTCCTTTACTAAAGAGCATTAACATAGGGCTGTGCAAAACGGCACCCTTCCATTTCAACTTTTGTTTCGACTTGAAACTGCTGTTCCGTTTCGTTTCGTTGAAATAGTTTCGCTGTTTCGACGTTTCGCCCATAGGGTATAATGGGGAAGCCCAAAACAGCCTATAACTTTGTCATTTCTGGCCTGATTTGGATGAAAGTTGCAGGGATGGTTGCCCTTCCTGAGGGCATGAATCTTACCAAGTTTCAAGAAGATCAGTGCAGGGGGTTTGAGGAAACTGCACCTCAAATTCT
The DNA here is from genome assembly GCF_001723895.1 of Crocodylus porosus. Lineage (NCBI taxonomy): Eukaryota > Metazoa > Chordata > Crocodylia > Crocodylidae > Crocodylus > Crocodylus porosus. The sequence goes on along the minus strand of NW_017728927.1, from coordinate 2,545,846 downwards.
TGAAAGCAAAACTCATGTCACGTGTATGTGGTAAGCCCCAGCTCAAAACAAGTCAAAACAGCGTTGAAACGAAACACCCAGTGAAATTTCCCACAGCCCTAATATCAAGCACCTGCAAAAGCAAAATCAACATTCTTCATATTATAAAAATAATGAATTAAATGGAAGGATATGTTGCAAAAGAAAAACAGCCTGCAGATATGATAACATATTTGGGTCTAAAAAAGAAATTAAAATGCATGTTTTAATTTCTGAACAGTTGATAAAATGACTGTGAAATTTAACTTGTGGGTGGACCACATGGCTCTGGGAGCTGTAGTTGCATGAGAGCTGGCCACAAGTCCAATCCAGGTTGGTAGTGATGAATGCTTATCATGATTCTCACCCCGGGTGGCGTGGCAATCTTAGTGTACGAGCACCTGCATGCAACTCATAAAATAAACCCAAAGGGTGTGTCCAGAGGAGCACACACATGCATCGCACCAGGGACCAATAGCAGTGGCACACAGTTTGTGCTGCTGCTACTTGTCCTGGGGAACGCTTGTGCACATGCACTCTGGTGCACAGCAAGTTGCCCCAGATGGGGTGGGGGAGGCTCCGACCGGGACCTGGGCTGGCTCCAGCAGCATCACCGAGGCTCCTGGGGAATTCCCAGGGCTCCAGTGGTGGCAATCAAGCACACAGGGCCTGGCCAGCAACTGGAGCATGGCTCCAGCTGGCCAGGCTGCAGCTTCAAGTGGCACATGCTGCTACCACATGCGCCACTCTGCTTTTTTAAGGGGCGGGGTTTTTTTGACACCAAGATCTCCTGGTGTTAAAAAAACCTGTTGTGCTGCACATGAGCAGCACGGTGAATGCCTGCATGTGTGGCAGCACAGATGGGTCTACGGCGCTATATACCATATGTGTACACTAGCCTGGGCACACCCAAAGATTTCAAATAAGAATTCATACCCTATATAAAAAAAGAAAGAAGAGTGTTCTGACCTGTGGGCTTCCTGAGTTCTTTGCAACAAAGGAATTGCTCTTTCACTGTTTTCAAAGTTAAGAAAAGAGAAAAAAGAAAAGATCTGGTATTTTCAGAAGAGTGCCTTGAGTCTAACAAGGTGTCTTGAGTCTTAAAAGGTTGAGAACCACTGGTCTAAGCCCATCTAATGTTTGGTAGCCTCTGTGAGATGGTGGTTTTAGGCTTACCCATCATCTAAAGCTGGTCAAATTTCCAAAGGAAATAAAGCTGTTTCTTAAAACCAAAAGTTTTGTGAAAAGTGTCCTGTTTCTCTGAAATTTTGGGATTTGCATTAAAGTACAAACTCTCAACATTTCAATATTTTTCCTGACTCCTGACCTATCTCCCCTTTTTCTTTTTTTGCTGACAGCTATAGAAGAACAAATGATAGCTAAGGGCTTTCCCCATGTCTTTTTCAGCCACTCTCAAGCTTTTAAAATGTTAACTACGCAGAAATAATGCAGTACAGCAAGGAAAACTGAAATTCTGCAATTGTGCTACTATGTGAGTTTTCTTATGCTGCAGAGAAGGGCAACAGGGATAATTAGTGGTATGGGGGGCTTCCATATGAGAAGAGGCTAAAGAGGCTAGGCTTGGTCAGTTGAGAAGAGAGACGCTGGAGGGGGAGGTGATAAGGACTTACAAAATACTAAATAAAAAGAAAAAGTAAATAGAGATTTATTATTTACTCTCTCTGACAATACAAGACCTAGGGGGTCACAAAATGAAACTGGTGGGTAGCCAACTTCGAACTAACAAAGAAAAGGAAGTTCTTTTTCCCACAGTCTACAATCCAAGTGTGGAACTCATTGCCACCAGATGTTGTGGAAACAGACAGTTTAGCCAGATTCAAAAAGGGATTGGACAAATCCTTGGAGGAAAGGGGCAGCAGTAGTTACTGAGCCACGGGAGTTAGGGAGTCAGCTTTTGAATTAGACCATCCTAGACCTTAAATGTGCTAGAGGCTGCAGGTGAAAGAGGAACAGTTTGGGAGAGGGGGCACACTGGTCATACCTAGTTCAATCTCCCTTTCAGCATCTGCTGTCTGTCCCTGTGTGACACAGGAGACTCAGCAAGATGGACCTATGGTCTGACCCCATAAAATGGCAATTCTTTTGTTCTTACGTCCTAGAAGTTTCGAATAGTTAGGAGTGCCAGGGTTGCCGAATTCCAGTTTTATTTTTGTTACTCTTCAAGTTTTCAAAAAAAAATCTTCAAAAGTTACAAGACAAGAGCATTTTAAAAACTAAGGAGGAAAAGAATAACTCTAGATAACATCTATTTTACTAAACTTGTGGGTAGCAGTAAAAGGAAATGGGGAAAAAGGAGAAAAATAAATATTTGGAAAAAATAAGAACAACAAAAAAAGTTCTGTTTCAAACTGTGGAAAATGGAAACAAGATGGGAATTTCAAAATGTAGCATGACATTTGTCCTTCTGTGTTCCTTCTACTTTTAGTGAGAGCAAACACTCACTGACTGTGGATACTGAGGAAGCCTTTAATCTTACTAAGTGTGAGCTGAAGCCCTGAGCAGTGGATAAGTTTGCTTTGCTCTGTTGTCTACATATCTAGAAAACTTTGCTTCCCCAGAACTGCTCATTTTCAAAGTACTGCTGAACTCAGAGGAAGAAAAGATTTTAATATTTGGTAAGTGGGATTTGAGGAAAAAAGAAATATTACTGTGCCTTCGGTGCATTGCCTCAACTCCAGGAAGAACAGTTCTTTTATGGGGAAACCAGCATAGGAAAAACTAGATAATATTTAATACTGTAGTAATTTCTCACCTGTCTTAGATCACTGAGTCCCATCCAGATATCAGTTGGTATCCCAGGCACACGGCTGTTTACCAGGTCATACACAAAGACATTCTCTTCCCAGCTGGTAAAGTAACATAATATGCAGAAGTGAGGAAGTTTGTATTAGTGAAATGAAGCAAAGATAATCCTAGATCATGTAATTTGGATCAAGACAGCCTTGTCTTTCAATGACCCTTTGAAAGTATCCATGATCATGATTCTCCTTCAGCTGTGTAAAAAGATGACTTATAATGGTGAAAATCAGAAAAATCCAGAAAACCAAGGAAATGTGCCATGAAAATTAATTCATTGTTTTTGCCCTTCCTTAGAATCAAAAGAAAAAAAATTAAACCTTGAAAAGTTCAAAATTGTGTGGGCACAAATGACACAACTCAGAGCAATCCTGGCCAGGTCATGAGTGGCTACAGGGCTCTGGGAGCAGGGCTCAGGGGGTTGGGGGTGCAAGGGGCTTTTTCCTCAATCCTTCCAGTTATGGGTCTCAGGCAGAAGAGGGAGAGATGAATCGAGGCAGTAAGCAGAAGACTGCAGTGCTAGTGCCACCATGAAGGCTTCAGCTTCTAAGACCACAGTCCGCTCTTCGGAAAGAGAGGCAGCGGTCTGTTGGGAAGAGACGGCCTCTACCTGACTCCACAGGGGAAGAAGCTCTTCTCAGCCAGAATGACTGACTTGCTCGACCAGGCTTTAAACTAAGCTCACCGGGAGATGGGCGGACAACCACCAGAGCCAACTCACCAAGCATCAACTGCAAAACCAGCAGGTGCAGATGCTCAGGGGAACCCACTTCTACCCCAGCCCAGGAACAGAGCTTCTCCACAAGTACAAGAAAGCCTAGGGCCTCCAATGGCACACATAAGTGCCTGTACACTAATGCTAGGAGTTTGGGGAATAAACAGGAGGAATTGGTCAGAGGACAAGAGAACAGGAGTTATGGAGAGAGGCTGAGAGCCACGGAGAAGCGCAGGCTCAGGGGTGACTTGGTGGTAGCCTGTAAGTACATAAGGGGTGAACATCAGGAGCTGGGGGCGTCTGTTCACCAGAGCACCCCAAGGGATGACAAGGTCCAGCGGTCACAAACTCCCCTGTGACCGTTTTAGGCTGGACATAAGGAAAAGTTTCTTTACTGCCCAAGCCCCCAAGGCTGGAACAAACTTCCCCCAGAGGTGATGCAAGCACCTACTCTGGACACTTCCAAGAAATATTTGGACGTTTACCTTGCTGGGATACTTTGACCCTAGCTGACTTCCTGCCCCTTGGGCAGGGGCTGGACCCGATGATCTTCCGAGGTCCCTTCCAGCCCTGATGTCTATGAAATCTATGAAAACTATGTGACTAGCTGTGCTAACAACCAAGGGCTGTGCTGCTGGAAGGCAGCTACCCCTGTGGTTTAGTCATTACTCATGAATATGCTCTTTACTATGCAAGATAAGGGCATGTCATGAAATACATTTAAGCTTTTCAGTGGGCTAAACCATCCTAAAACACTTCTTAAACCATCAAGAATGGCAGAGACTTGGAAGGCAGACAAACCCTAGCAACAGAACATGGTCAGGTGAAAACCCATTCTTACAATGGGGGGGGGGGGGGTTTCCAAGGACTCCACACAAATATGACCACAAAATGGGTACTAGCATGCATTTTGTGCACACAAAAAGGTACATCTGCTTGTGAACTTCATGTATGCTCAAAAGGATAGCTTTGTATGCATATCTGTAGTGTCTGTTGGTAATGGGCTCTGTAGGTTAATATAGAACCTTAGTTAAATCCGAGGCAATAAATATTATTTCACTGTGCCCAATGGTATAGGGCATAAACTTATTTATGTTCATTTATCATGGCCACAGAAGTGCCTCTCTGCTTCATTAGGAGCAACATGGATGAAGCAGCTTCAGATTTATCAGCTCTGCTACTCAAGATGATGGATAATCTCTGCTAGATGTCTGCGTAGTACAGCTGGGGAGTTCTGATTCTGGTCGGCAGAGAACAGAGGTACACATGGTCCCTAGCTAATTTGTTGCCACACAGATACACAGCGTTTATTAAAGAGGTAAATTGAGCTTCAAGATGTCTGTTCTGTCCTATGAAGGTTAAAATCCTGCTGGGGAATTATTTTTCCTGCATAAGACATAATTAGGTTGGACATGGAGAATGTCTTGGAAACACATTTCTATGATTCTTACCTGTGGATGGAAGCTAACTTGGCTGATTTTATGCCAATGGAAAACTCAGCACAATACAGGTCAGCTTCAGCCCATGTTTTATTGATGGGAAAGTATCTGTAACAGTACCCTTCATAGTCTGTCCAGAACAGTGGGCAGGAGTAGGACTGAATGGGCTCTGGCATAGCTGGGTAGAAAGAAAAGAGAAGTTGAAGTGAGTTTAATACATAACAGCTGTAGCAACTGTGTGAACAGGAATGGTGAGGAGCCTTCCTTTCAGGTCCTGTGTCAGTCTCTTGATGTTACCAAGAAAAACAAAAAGTTTAAGGACCAAGATTTACTTGTGATTTGGGGTGCCTCCATTTTTGGTGGCACTTGTGAAAAACAGTGATTGGATTCTTATAGGGTAGAGACTAAGGATTTGCTGGAAGTCAAGCGTCTTCAGTTGTCTTGAGGTGGGCACCCAAAAAGCATTAACCACTTTCTAAAAATCTCTCCTTTCTTCTGTTGAAGACTGACCTTCTCTTGGGCCACCAGCCGGTGAGTGGACAGCGGGCTGGCTGAGAGCATGCACCAGTAGGCCGCTATTGCTCCTCCCACCCCTGCCTGTCACTGGTTGACATCCTACACTGTCCACACGCAAGACCTTATCTTCTCCTCTCTCCATGGATGCTCCCTTATACATGGCAGCTCAGCCAGCTCTTTGCATGAAGCTGTAGAGTCAAGGCCTCTCCTGCTGAGAGGACAGAGTCCAGGCAGGGCTGCAATCCTTCCAAGGATCAGTGCAAAGGACATTCCTCCCAGTCCTACTGAGGTTTCTGGGGGATGCCCCTGCTGGGAGATAATAGTTAAAGGCCTGCAGAGGTGCAAACCTGGATTTCTTCCCTTTTTCTCTCTTTCCAGTAACATATCCCAGCTTTTGTTTGGAAGAGGGGAGGACAGTGAATGTGTGGAGTGACCAGGTTGAAGACATGGGGGACATGAATCCCACACTGCTGTGTCAAGGTCTGTGCTCAAAGGACATGTCTATGCCATCAAAGAACTATGCTGAGGAACATGCCACCTTTTTTTAAAGGAAATTTTTCATATTCCCAGCCAAATCAAGTCCAAATCCATGACCCAATCCAGAACCCTAAAGGGCCCTACAACCGGGAAACATCCTCCACCCCGCCTAGGACTTCAGATGTTTCCAAAGTCTTTGGCAGGCATCCCATGTTCAGACAAAAAGCCCGGAGGCCAGGGGTTTGGATGCCTCCAAGTTTTCCTTGTCCTTGGCCATATGGCCGCAGGAGCAAGCTAGGGAGGAGGCTGCCATTTCCATAAAGCCCCAATACTTCGGCAGGTACTAAACCATGCCAGAAGAGCAGTTATCCCCAGGCACACTTAAGGAAAACTGCCTTCATGGACCCAGATACACGGTGTTTTCCCCTGCCAGGTAAGTATAAGGAACATGTCACACCTGCTCCTTCCACACAGCACCCTGACGTGGACGTAATGCAGCGCCCGTGCTGTCGGGCCAGGCACATGACAATAAGCTCCCACTCAGGAGAGATATGGCTGCTTCACTGTGGCAGTCCCTGGCATATACTTTTGAAAGCACAGACTAGCTTGGTGGAAAGAAACAACTGCCAGCTCAGTCTATTACATTTCATTGCTTCTACAAAAGGTTGAATTAGTCGTAACACAAAGACACATTTGTTCCATCTAAATTAACCTACCAGAGCCTCTTCTCTCACCTCTCTCCCTACTGGGGACATGGAAAGAAGCATGGGCAGTCTGTACTGTCACAGTTCATTTACTGAACTCCCTCGGTTAGGAACAACTGAACAATCCCAATGCTTTGTGATTTTATTTCCAGGCAACATTGCAGAATTAAAACAGACATATTTCTGCATCTTAACCAACTGATTAAGAAATTATTAGAAAAAAGGAACAGTACAATTTCCTATAGCACATGTAGGTACCCAGTGGCCCTTTTTGTCTTTTGTGCTCAAGCTGATTTATTTGATGATGAAATTCAGGAAAATATGTTGCTCTACATTGCTGAAGCAGGGAAGAAATAGGGGGTCTGGAGCCTCTACATGTTACCATGACATAAATAGTTACAATTTTTGCTGTCTATTTTCCAAGGAAGATGGAAGCAACACTGCGGTATTTTATACACGTAGGCTTGGGCCAAGTCTCACTTACATCAGTGCCCAGAAAAAGCAAACATGTAGCAAAAGCTGTATCCTTGCAGCGAATACCAGAGACGAGGAAGACTCCAGCCCAAGAGACCTGGAAAAAACTGGAAGCCTTGGTGGGAAAGTGAATGTGAAATGTGCAACTTAAGGCAGGAAAAGCAATTAAAATAATAGGAGAATTGGCAAAAGACACCTAAATAATCACAGGCTGAATGGCATGGAGGGCTGATACTGAGCATAAATGTAAAACCATCAGCTAAACCTCTGGAAGGCAGTTAGAAAGGGACAGGGTCCAGCAAGCTTCTTAAGGACAAGTTTCACTTCAAGCATTAGATGAGTCTTGCTGAAGTCCATAGCATGAATGACTGGTGACTCCCAAGACTGGAGGGGCACCATGGTGGCAAGTGGGGACCACCTGCAGCCACTGACATTGGTGGCGGTGAGCTGGGACTGCCCACAGCTGCCAACGTTGGCAGCGGCAAGCAGAGATCGCTTGCAGCCACCAGTGGTGGTGTCTGTGGCGGGGGGTGGCAAGCGGTGACCACCTGCAGATGCCACCGGCTGCATCGACAGCGAGAGGGGGCAGATGTGAGCGGCGACCACCTGCAGAAGTCGGCAGCAGCTTCGGTGGGAGCCAATCTCAAGGGGGGCATGTGCCCCCATGCCTCTCCTACGCGTCGCCTATGGTCCATAGGATAATCTATGTACCTGAAGTTAGGCATGTGCTGAAGTATCTTGCTTTTGTCACCAACCTATTCTTTCTCTCCAAACTAGTTTCTTGCAAAGGGTGGGTGCTGTTCTCTAGAGGAAGCTCATTCTCTTGTATTTATATTATATCAATGGACAAATGCAGCAAAGAGCACGCTAGTATTGCACAAGGTACAAGTTAAGTGACTGCAGTGGACATTGCAAAGCTGGAAAAGGATATCTGGGGGAAGAGACTTCAGCTCTGGAGGAGAGTCAGGGAACTGATGCTGATAAAAGAAAAGGCATAACCAATATGGATGATTTCTAACATTTCGGGGAAGGTGGATTTCGCAAAACTATCCAAGCAGGTTACAGACTGAAACCCTAGAAGGGTCAACTTGATGCTAGGAAAGGCTCTGGTATATGGAACTTCAACTTACATGGAGTGTAATTAAGATGTATTATAAACTCTGCCCAAAGCCCCAAATGACAGGGCCGCTGTGAGCACATAAACAAGGAATGAGAAGGGCCCAGAATACAAGTGGTAGCATGAGCGGAGCTGATTTAGCTCCTTGCGTTCCCACGTCACCATGTCCTTTACCCACTGGATCACCACCCCTTTCATGACAACCCATAACCTAGAGGTCTGGGTTACAGATCAGCTCTCCTAAGACTGCCAACGTGTGGCAGCAGAATGACCTAAATAGCTGGAAGTAACTGTTCCCTGCATTTCAGATCTCACAACAGCAAGCACTGCAAAACAAGCAGCAGATGCTGGAGTGCTACAGCTCAGTGTCTCCTGCTGACCCAAGATATTGTACGCCCTCAAAATGTCAAAAAGACCAAGTCAAGTTATTTCAAGACCTGCAGCATGCAAGCTATTCTGCTGGTCGACAATAAAAGGCTGCCTTTTCTTTCACTCCCGTTCTCTGACAGCCTGACGCCTTCACCAACACTCTTCTGTTCCCGCTGCTCAGATAAAAGCTAATTATTTCTCAATTCATTCTTCCTTTGTGGCCACCCTTCCGCTTTTTCCCCTGAGAGCTCTTTAGAGGATATATACTGACACAATAGCTCTTGAAGCTGGTTGCAGTCACTCACTATCAGCCTTGGAAAGTGCCATACCTAGATAACTGGGAAGGGTAAGCAACTCCTATCTTACGAACCCAGTGACACTGTTGAGATGAATGAGCTGCTTTCCAATCACTCTGTCTGATGGCATCAGTCACCGGCTGTGGAAAAAATAGCCTGTCCCAAATAAGAAAAATGACAGAAAAAGGGAAGATGTGCTCCACTCCATTCACAACAAGGTGATAGGCCACATCTTGCCAGCCCTGCCCTAGGGAAGCCCTTTCTGAGCAGTCCCTAAGCATAAGGGTGAGCTTCACTTTAAGGCAGTGTTTCTCAACCCATGGGTGGGTTGCAAGAATATATGAAAGGGCGGCAAACACGTTTGAAAAATGGATTCTCTTTTAAAGGAGAAAAACATGGGAAACCGTGGGTTTTCCCTTGCACGCTTACAGAGCTCCAGCCTGCAAGGGGCTGCACAGAGCCCTCCATGCCCCACACACCAACCCACTGCCCCGTGTACTGGGGGCCTGGTGGCAGGGGGCAGTGGGTTAGGAGTGAGGGGCACTGGGTGGGGACTGACCACTGATGTTTACAAATGGGTCCTGGTCCAAGAAAGGTTGAGAACCGTTGCTTTAAGGAGTTTCCAGCTAATGGAGCTGAAGGATCCAAACCTTCAGATCCAAGGAAGCCGCAGACAATAAGGTGCAAATAGCTGCAAAGCATCTTGGTCTCTTCCTTTTCTCTAGCCCCACAATGTGCTGAGGAAAGGGAAGCTAATACTTCTAATAACTTCTGGGGCTACATCAGCTTCAATAGCACAGGGTGCCCAAGCCTCACACCCTTACCCACTTCCAGACCTCCCAAAGATCCCCTACCCTGGCACCGAGAGACCTTGAAGGGTAGGGTAACACACACTGAATTGCCTCCTCTTGTTCCCCGCCAGCCAAAGTACTGGGGACTCATCCACCCACTTACTTTATGGGTACTTGCTCCCAATCACACTGCACAGCCGCCTAGGAGTCTCAGACTTCGGTCAGGTAAATCATGGACTGCGATGGGATTTTAACTTGCGTAACAACAGAAGGTCAAATCTGAAGCACTTGGACATCAAGAAGATGACCCACTTTGGATCAGGTGAGGACTAGGGGACTTGGTCCCATATTCTTATTCAGTATTTTTTATTCTCATGATGAAACCCTTCCAAAGTCAGTAGCTCTGGCTAGGGAACATGTTCCTCTCTGCTCCCTGGGCTCAAAGACCTGAGGGGTGCTACAAGCTGAGAGCACACTCAGCTCCTCAGGGATGCTCAGCACCTGAAGCCTAAGCCCTCTGTACCCAAGCTGAATGCAAAGGTGCACATAATTATTAACCAGGGCTATTGCAGACACAGGCCTTTTAAGCATGGGGAGCTTCCGCAGCAATCTAGTAATTTTGGAGTGGTCGTGGTGAACTCTTCACCTCTTGCAGTGTGAAAGCAAAAGGGACAGGCTGAACTCGTCATCTGTCTGGGCAGGCAGGGCCATTTGCCTTTCTGCATTAATTGTTGTGGGCATCTGTTGTGCACTGACTTGAAATTTCCATCAGGGCTCCTTAGGCTTCTCTGAAATGTCATGAGAAATTGTCCCCTTGTTAGGAACAGCTGAAACTAAGTCATCAGACCAAAGCATTCATCCTTTTGATATTCTATACCATTTTCCCACTAGGTATCATTAATTTGATTAGCTTCAGTGAGCAAGAGGTGCCTGGAGGAATTTAGGGTTAAATATACCAGAAAAGAGAACCAGGGTAGGTCAAGGCTTAATTAGCATCTTTTCTGTTAGGTCACTGTAGGAAGTCTTTGCATTCTCTTTATTATTCTTAAATTCACAGGCAAGAACAAAGGAGATCACCTCTTTTATTCTATGCTACTTTGTGCTATTTTTATTTCAAAAGCCATAGGAAATATTTTGCGTATGGTGATTACATTCACTTCTCAGAGAGTAAACTTCATAATCTGATCCACCGGATAACAATGGTATTTGCACTGAAGGAAAACAAAGGGAGTGTCATCAGGTCAGTCATATCAAGTCTTTGTGTTTTAAATGATGTCAGCAGCACACTGCTCCAACCACGTCACCTGAAAAGAAGGGTCATCTTTGATTAAGATTCTGGGTTTGCACTTAGATGAATGGGGGCCAATCCCTGCCTCTTTGTGGAAGTCCTTGTCAAATCATTCATTCTCTCTAGGGCTCAGATCCCCAGCTGTAAAATGAGGATGATAATCCACCTTTTGTCCATCTTATCTATTGCGATTGTAAACTCTCCAGAACAATCTTTTTTTTTATTCTAGGTATAGGTAGCATCTAGCACAGGAAGTTCCCAGCCAGGGTTGAAACTTTTTGGGGCCAGAGGGCAGATGACTGGCTGGAAAAACAAGACCTCTTGTTCAAGAACTGAGGTTTGGGCATTGGGTTGCATTTCACATAGGAACAAAACTGAGACCTTTTGCGATTTTTCACAGCAAAACTAGAGGTAGCCACTCCAGACTTGCCAAAATCCCAGGGATGAAGGCTTTCACTTGGGACAAGCCGATTCAAATCAGCAATTCAAAATGATTCAGAGCAGGGATTCAAATCTCAGCCGCACATGCCGTAAGTACCCAATCTTTTAGTTGTTCTGGGATCTCTTTTTGATTCTCCCAACACCAAGACGTTCCAGCCTGAGAATGTTTCCTGACAAAATTTGATCTAAATTGAAGTGTTGCATTTTTGCCAGCAACACATTTTCCAACAAAAAATAAGTCTTATTGAAAAGAGGTGCCCCATCGGGTCCAATACTAACAAGAAGCCAGTGAAAAAAGCGACAAAATAACAACTGGCTGAGCCCTGGTTAAGTCCCTTTTCATGATGTCAAACTTAGGCTAAGCTATTTCTATGCCAGAAGTGAGTAATTTTGAGAAGTGTGGAGGTAGGGCAGGACTGGCGAGAGCCATCCATTCCAGGAGCATTCCTGGCACAGGATACTTCAAAGCATTCTCACAGCATCTTTTCAGCAGCAGATATTATCAGCTTGGTGCTAGAAACAGATGACATTCTTGAGGGCAAGCATTAAGGGGCTTGGTTTCATCATGGGCTGTGAATTTATCAGTAGAAGCCTAAACTAAGTCAGCCACGAGAGAAAGATTTAGTAATTGCAAAGAGAACGGTCAGCTACAGGGAGGCTGGCAAATAGCAGAACGAGTTTTGTGGCTTTCAGACATTCAAAGGGACTCACCGCACCATGATTCACTGAAAACAGCATATCTAGCTGCTGTACATATAGTTTAATGATGCTTTAGGAGTGCAGAACCTCTACAGCTCCACTGCACTTGCTGGGTGCCCCTCAACCCTCTAGAGGCACTGAGCAGCTCACAGGATGAGGCCCCGAGAGAAAACCAAATAAGAAAAGATTACCTTTATATGGAACAATCAATAGGTTATTTCCTGGTTTGGAAAGTAATCCCAGACCTCTGCTGGGAAAAGCTGTCTGCATGTATGTTTTCACTCTTACTTGTATATGCAATGATGCTAAGATCAAGAGAAGAACAAATTTCATGGAAAAATAATGTGAATTCCTTTTTTCCCCTCTCTAATTGAATCTTTTAATCATTTTATTTAGCTCACAACTTGCCTTTGGCTACAGGAGTGCCTGTAAACATAACACCAGAGCACAGACGGCACAGACACTCACTCCCCTGTGCCTCTTCATTGCCACGTGCTCTGTGTGTATGTACCTGCGAATGGTGAATCCTGGCCCACTTAAGTCAAGGGGAGATTTATCAGCAGTTTCAGTGCGGGGACACTGTGCATAAAAAAGTAGAAAATTTAAATGTAAAATGTAAAGCTATTCAGTGTAGAGAAATCAAGTAGAAGATCTCAATCCCACAACCTTTACTACCTGCCCTGTTTGCAATGTGGCCACTCCCAGGACAGAGATATGAAGAACAGTGTCCCAAAGCTTTTAGGCTGTGTTTAGGCACATATTTCCAACATCCAGTAACATATCAGGCATCTACTAACGCACTCTGATCTATAGTCCAGAAAGGATCTGAGGCATGCCTGCATCACATAATGGTACAGTGGAGCTTGTTAAGCAGTATCACAGCAAATGGAAGGTGCGAGTCTGCAAGGAACGGGACATGCTCCACAAGCCCCATATAACAAGTAGACATTGACAGCAGGCCTGTGTGAAGCAGCAAGTATTTGCTTCGGATTCAGATTTGAGCTATTCGGATGGACAGTGATTCAAATCACTATCCGGATTCGATTCAGCCGATTCAGATCTAGAGATTCAGCCAAAGACTATACAGGCAGCAGTACTCGATGATGCTAGACACTGCTGCCTCCAGCTGGTAAGTCAGTTGTGGTGGATGGAGGGGGGAGAGAAGGGGTGTGGGGGTGGGGGGCAGATCAACACCCCCCCAGCGAGGGAAGGATTGGGACTGGGGCTGGGACAAGCTGTCCAGCCAGGGTTGGGGGGTGCGGGACTCAGGGAGGGGGGCTCCCACCACTGTGCGCCACCGGTCCGGGAGGGCATGAGAGCGAGCGTGTTCCCCCGGATCTGCACAGGGCAGGCTGAGCCGAGCTGTACTCCAGATGGGCGGCAGAAGGCACTGGGAGTGGGGGCTATGCCCTCCCGCTGTTCACCCAGCCGGGGTGGGGAGGCGCGAGATGGTGCTGTGCTGCCTTTGACAAGTGGTGCTCAGCAGCAGAAGCCGCTGAAGCCTCCCCGTGCCTCCCAAACAAGCCATGGCTTCACCCCTCCCCACCCCGGCTGGGGCAGGGCATGGTGGCAGGCGCATGCACCTGAATCACGGCTGGGCCGGCAGCAGGGGCAATGAGGAAGTTTAGAACGGCTGCAGCTCCACCCATAGCCCCTGCTCCACTGCACCCCGTAGGGCGGATGGAGCTAGAGCTGTGCTCAGGGCTGGGGCTGGGGCTCGCCACCCAGAGCGCAGCCCTAGCTCTGCCCAGCCCATGGAGCGCAGCCTGGCAGCGGGTGACTTGGGCTAGCTGCCCAGAGCACAGCCCCGACTCCACCCGCCCCATGAAGTGCAGCCGGAGTGGGTGGCTGGGACTAGCCTCCCGGAGCGCCGCCCAGCCCACCCCATGCAGATCCAGGGGCCCACACCCACTCCCACGCCCTCCCAAACTGGTGGCGCACAGTGGCAGGAGCCCCGCTCCCCGAGTCCTGCACCCCACTGCCCCAGCTGGGCAGCTTGTCCCAGCCCCAATCCCTCCCTCGCTGTGGGGTGTTGATCTGCCTCCCCCCGTGCCCCTTCGCTCCCCCCTCCACCCACCACAACAGACTTACCAGCCGGAGGCAGCTGCGTCCAGTATCGCTAAGGACTGCTGCCTCTGCAGTCTATGGCCAAATCTCTGAATTGATTCAGAGGCTTCCAATTCGATTTCTGATTCGATTCACATTTGGAGATTCGGCTGCTGAATCGGGCTGAATCTCCTCCAAATCAAATCGGCTACTGAAGCTTTGCATAGCCCTTATTGATAGCACTTTCTGCAGAAGAAGCCTGACAAGCAGCGGTACAAAGTGCCATCCTAGAAAGGAGCAATAACGCCTCACGAGAGCAACTTTACATCCCTCCTGAAGTCACTTCACCCTACACAATCCATTTACCTGGCTTAAAGTGAACAATGTGCATTGCCAAGCAACAAGCATCACAATCTACTCTTCTGGTGAGTAGAGTCTTGCGGACTGGAGTAAGCCATTGGCTTTTGGTATCACTAACACATTTTCCGTAAATAAGAGCTGTAGGAGCAGGCCCTTCAATATGCAGACCAATGTTATACAAAGAGGCTTTGATGTATTTAGTATCTTGCAAAATACGAAAGGTGTATGGCTGAGGGGAGGGGAGTCCCTTCCCTAATGTGTCAAAAGTGTTGGCATTTAAAGGCTGCATTCAAACAAGCAGGTCCTAGCAGGATTTTCAAACTTCATTTATCCTGTGTGTTGTGCGTGTACATACGCAACACATAGGGGGGTCACAGGGAGGCATGTGCCCCCCCCACCCCGACAGCGAGTGCTCTGGCTGGTAGGGGGACACGGAGAGAGCTGATGCCCCCAAAATTGGCACCACTGTACTGCATGCAGAAGTGCCAGCGCTTCCGCTGCTGCCATGCCGCTGGCGTGCTCGGCAAACGGCCGCTGGCACCCCCGTAGTTGCTGGCTGGCTGCTGGGGCAAGGGCCCCCCCTCAGGTCGTGCCCCACTGGTGCCCTCCCTGACTCGGAAGGCACCAGTCACCCTTGTGTGCATGTGCGTGTGGGCTGTGTCTTTGAGAACAGCTCTGGTCCTTCCCTGTAGTATATGAGGGTAAAGTTGGAAGGCAGCGGTTTCTAATGCTGCGAGTGGAAATCCTATAAAAGATAGAGCAGTGGAATGAAACTTTAACAGCGTTGTAAAAATGTCAGTCTGAGATGCACAGCATTGTAATGTAATACATCGTACCAAACAAAGCTAGTTTTACAAAATAAAATCCTACGCTATCTATATTTAAAAACACAGACACTAGTCAGTTTCTGTAGACATTCTACAATCCAGAAATACTAGACATCTCATTGCAACCAGAGAGCGGGTATCTTACATTTTTCTCTCCTTAACTACTTTCGTGGAAACTCCCATTGATTAGTTGTCTGGCACTAAAGCTAAGCTTGTAGTAATTATTTCTCATGCTAATGCACTGAACAATACCTAATGAGTCAGATTCTGCTCGCAGTCCCAAACTAATCTAATAAAGTTCAATGAAATGCAGCGTACTCCAGATTTAGTGGCATACCTCAGAAAATAATCTGGCTTATCCCATCCAGGTAAAAATGTACATCCAGACTGAGTCATACAGTGAAATTAAAGCCACGCACAGTGGATTCTTAAAAGTACTTCTCTCCACCCAAAATACTATCGACAAGTTCTGAAGCTCAGGGATATGTGATATGCGCTCTGCTATTCTACAGTTTTTACATATATATTCACCTCATTTCACAAATTAGTTGGAATAAAAGAAACTGAAAACTACTTACCCTTCTGCACTGAACACAAGGGGTAACATCCAAAGCCAAAATCTTTTGAAACTTGTACTTGCTAATGTTTGTGATTATTACTGCCTGGTAATACAGATGTCTGACTAGAATCATTTTAAGGAAACTCATTCAGCTTACAAATATGCCATAAAAGTTTTCACAACTTGGAACAGGACTGCACTGTTTATAGGGGTAAACTGATCATGTCTGCAAAAAAGAGGAATAAAGCCAGCAAAGAGAATGCTTGAACATAAAGCAATGGAAAATATCAGGATTGCTTTGCAATACATCACCCTAAATTAAGAAGATTGTTGAATGTCAAGAGAGCCTTGGACTGTACAGAAAGTTTGGGCTGTACATTTCAAGATGCATTCTTGCTGAGCCATGAGTAACAAAGAAGTTTGCATTTACCTTTACGTAAACCAGAATCAATGATCTGCACTCACCTTGGCTGATTTTAATATTTGTCTGTGGGAAGGCCTGGGTGCTGAACAAAACCATGGAGAAGAGCACACAGAAATCCCCCCTGGCCACCATCACTGACTGAGGACAGTATCTCATTCCCAGGTCTGCAGGCAGCCAGTTGCACGTAGCTCTTTTCCTCAGCTTGGGATCGCCTTGCTATGCCACTGAGATTCTTGGAGCAGATGTGGATATACTTTGTGTGCTGCACCCTCCCCCGAAACTACAGACTTTCACAGTGTCATGCAAGGAAGGCTGGCCAAGCTGCCTTCAGCGTAACACCACACTCCACAGAACAACGGAGAGGTTCAGAGCCGAGATACAGCTGAGCAGAGGCTGCAGACCATTTCACTGCCAGAAGTCGCTCTTAAATCACCTTCTTAAGTTCCTGGAGGGTATAAGAACCTGCACACGGCCCAGCAGGCAGCCTTTCAAACGTTAAGCTCTTTATCCAAGCAAACCACATCCCTTGTCTGCTTTCCTGATCGCTGGATCAGAAGTTTTAAAGTAAAATAGTGTGTCTACTGACTTTCCTTCATCCTGGCCCCCGATGAGCACAGCTGTAGTACAAGGGGTCCTTGACAGCAATAGGGCACTGCACCTAAAGCAACGCTGGGGGTGAGAATGGGGTTAAACCAAGTGCTTCGATAGTGGAAAAAAATTATACCTTTCCCATGATACTACAACTTCAAGCAAGCAGTGCCTGAGTGAGAGGGATGTCTATGATCACATCAGCAAAAGATGGCAGCCAAGGGGAAGCAGGCATTAATTTAAATCCCAGCGCTGGAAGTCTCTTCATTTCCCCTAAGCTCAGATGAATCCCCATTGCAGTCCAGGGACACTGGAGTCATTGGAACAGTTGGCTGGATTGGGTCTGATTTGTCACAATTAGTTTAATTTCATTTTTAATCTGTTAGTCTGAACTTTATGCAGCCAAGCTACGTTTATGAAACCAGGGCTGGATTGAATAAATGAACATAGCAAAACCTTCAATATTTTATTCATTTGCCAAACAATACATAAGGGGAAACCACCAACCCTGCCTGAAGGAATAGGTTTTTTCCAACTCACTGTCTTCAGGTGTTATGCTGCTGCTCATCAATGAGTATCTGAGCACCTTCTGCACGCAATCGATAAAAACCCCAAAGTCTCTGGTCAACTTCTTGGAACCTCTGAGACGTCTCTCTTTTTACATTCAAAACTTTGCTTGGGGAAAAGTTTCTTGTTTCCTCTTTTCATGGTTGTGCTGGTAGGGGTGAAGGAGGAATAGGAAATGGTGGCAGAGCTGTGTCGTTCTTTCAGGCCTGGTCCTGTCCCCACTGGAAACCCGAGGCCAGCTCCATAGACCTCACACTGCTGTATGTCACCTTCTCACCTACAGATTAAGTTTAAGATTCTCCACAATTTTCTGGAACCTAAAGCCACTGTGGTCCTCAGTTTTCACAGAAAAGAGAGGAGAGAAGTGATTTCAGACAGGGACGTGCAACATCTGGCCTGTGGAGCCACTTGATCTGGCCTGTGAAGTTGGAGCACTTTGCATATGCCCGGTGCTGGGCAGCAAAGAACCGAGCCAGGGCTGCGCAGCTGGAAGTAGTGGGTGTAGGGACAGCTCTCCATCGCTGATGTGCTGCTGAAACCCCCAGCCCACAGCAGACCGGAGCGAGGCTTTTCCAGCCCATGGCTTGTAAAAGCTGCTGGCCACTCATTTACAGAAACACAAAGAGCAGTCAGCATTCAAACATACTAGGACTGTTCCAGCAGCAGCAATGGCCAATTCATTCACCTGTCTCAGAATTCATTTATTGAATTTCATTTGCATTTAGCAATGTCTTAAGAAGGGCTTTCCCCCCCCCTTTTCACTGAAATTGCACAGAAAACAAAGCAATATGGCTCAAGGAGAAATCTACTGCTGTTTCAAGCCACTTAATGAAATGGTACGCAAGTTGCAAGAACACAAGGCTTCTTTGCACTTCCTAATAAAGCTCATTAATATGCTACTCCCAAATAAACTAACACTAAGGTTGCAAGTGATTATCAATTATATGTGGAGAAAAAGTCTTGAAAGCATTAGTTTCTGCAAAAAAAAAAAAAAAAAATCCACAAATACACAATTATGGATACCCTTAAAAATACAGGAAAGAACAGAAAGTACGGAAGGCATAGAGATTTCCCAAATAACCTACAGGGCTGGATCCCAGACATCTCGCACCACAGAAAGGATATATAGCTGTGTGTGACTATGTCCTTTTATAGCGATTCAAGTTATTGCAGAGCATCCGTGCATTGGGCTGGGTTTGCACAAGCAACATGTTTAAATGCAGTTTACTTATTAATTTGCATACTTACAGCTCATAAAGTGCATGGACATTAATTACAGATGGATATGTCCACAATCCATCCTACCCAAGGCCACCCCTTCTGCTTTTGTCAAACTTTTGGCAGTATCATTTGGCTTGTGTTAGAAATACCCATTCTTCATAGACCACTTGATCTGGCCTGTGGGCTTTTGCCACCCAGGCCATGGCTGCTTTGTCTTACCAGTGATGTGCACAGAACTTTTCATGCTTTCTGCTCTCTGCTTTCCTCAGGCCCATTTCCATGCTGCCTACTAAGTTTTGAACTCCATATTCAGTGTGCTAAGTGCCTGCCCTCCGGTTCATATGCCATGCCTCTGGTAGTCTGGTGTGGTTTGGGTCTGATTTGTGTTCCCATTTATCTTAGAATCATAGAAAATTAGAGTTGGAAGGGACCTCAAGAGGTCATCCAGTCTAGCCCCCTGCTCAAAGCAGGACAATCTTATGCTACTCCAACACCACATTGGCCATTTGACTGCAAAGCAAGGAGAGGATGTGGATCTAAATACAGCCTTATGACAATTCACTGCATTTGGTATGATCTTTTCTTCAGCACGTCAGCAAACCATGGTACAGGCCTCACAAGGTTTGTATTTGATAATCTAGTTGGCCTCAACAGATGTGTGCAGTTTGTATTGTAGCCTGGAAACCATATAGATGTCAAACTGTCAGAGCCAGTGATCACTAAAGCCACTTCCATTGGTACAAGGATCTTAAACACCAATGACAGAGACAGCTTGATTCTCTGCAGAGTACATTTGTATAGGACTCCTCCATATTTCCCTCTAAATGACTCTGATGAACCACAAACTCACAGCTGCTCACAGGAGGATCCAGGAGCACTGGGGATACCAGGAAGAAGTCCAGAGTTTTGCCATGGACTTCCTTGGGCCGGTGTTTCATGTGCTAACAACTACCTTTGGACAGGTATATTGACTGGAAGGTAAAAGTTAGCGGGGGGAACCACACTCCAAGGTCTCATGTCAGAGGGAAAGAAAGAAGGGGACCCCCATCCTGCCTCTGTGGCAGCCAGTGGAAGACTGCCACTGGAACACTAATGGGTGCAGACAAGACCCAAAGGGTTTACAGTTTTTGTTCCAAACTTGTTACCTTTCCCCAGATCAGCCACCAGCACTGCCAGAAAGCAGCTACCAGTTGGAAGGGCCTTAGTACGAGAAATGAGTTCACCGCTGTGCTCTACCATACCTTCATCCGGAGCTACAACACAAGGTATCTTAGAGAAGGGCAACACCAGGACTGCTAGGCTACAGTCCTCTGCCAGCCACAGAGCCGCTGCTTTGGAGTAGGGATGCTGTGCAGAAGACAGAATATTTCCCATTGCAGGCAGTGGATTTCTCATGCACTCCTTCCCTAATAGGAATATTCTTCAGAGCTGGTCCTCTCCAAGTTGCTTCTCAGGAATCAAAGCCATTGAAGTCAGCTGAAAGAGTACAGAATATGCAGCACAGATGGTGATGCCCATCAGATAGGGATTTTGCCAGCCTCCGCATTATGCCCATGTGTTCAGAATTGGTAGGTACTGCTTAATTTCTTGTTCTAATAGTTTATAGCAAGGCCTCCCAATTGTGTGATTGCAGTTACTGCCCTGCAATCATTTTTGATGCTCTGTTTTGCATAGTCGCATTTGGAAGTGTCTAGCTATTACACTATTCTTTTTCCTCCAGCTCCTTCCTATGTGATCAAGTTTAATTGGCTTATGAATTAAGGAACAGCCAAATCCTGAAGCTGTGCAAGATGATCTAGGTTCACAAACTCTGTGGGGAGATTCTGGTTTGCTGTGCAATGCAATGCAATGCAAAGCAAAGGGCCCTAAACATGCCCTAAACCTGAAACCAAGGAGTCCTGCAAAGTGATCCCAGCTTCAGCACTGAAATTCCAGGCTCAGTTCACTACAGTTCACTTCATAGCCTTCTGCTCCCCAGGCACAGACACCCTGTCTCTGTGCCACCTCCAAATGTTTTTGGCTCTGGCTATCACAAGGACTCAAACTCTCAAGCCCATGAGTGCTCATGGTGGTGCATAGTGCTATGCTACCCACTGAGCCATGGCAATGCCCTGTGGGCTTCCACCTGTGACATTTGCAGACATGTTTCAGAAGAAAAGATGGAGTAAGTGCCTTGGGTCCTGCTTCTGACCACTTAATTGGTTTATAACACTGTTATACAGCATAGCCCACCCATGCTTACAAGCCTAGGGCTTCTTCCCACAACCTAGGTAAATACTTCTGAAAATAAGATGGATACTTCTTCCTCTAGAAAGGAGATAAAGAAAGAAAAAGTCAAGAGTCAGATTCAGCTTTGCTGATGCCAAGAGTCCATTTAAAGTCCTTTTTGAAAAAAAAAAAAATAGACTCAGTACAAAGCAGTAAGATCTACGGATTTTGCATGCTGACAAATGACAATCTGTGTGGGCCCGGTCTAGATCCTAGTGATCTCACCCAAAGCCTTTTGGAATGAGACTTGTAAAGCGTTCAGCACATCCCAGATCAGAACTATGCATAGTAAGAACACCGAGCCTGATTTTCCTCCTGTAGCATATTAGCATGAACATAGCCACAATAGATTTGACTGCAGTTACTCTGATTTATCCATGAGTAGAAAAAGGATCATTGCCAACATTTTGGCTTTACTTCTTTGGTGCAATGAACACAACTGATCAAGTCAGATGCACAACTGAGTTGTTCTAATAAGTAACACCTCAGATTACATGGCACAAATAAATAGATCTTTATTTTCAATAAATATACAATCTCCATCATACCAGACAATATGCCGTGAAAAAAATGTACAGAAGCATCCAACAGAATAAACGAACAGTTTGACTGTAGCAAAGTTCACTCAACTGACTTGAAAAACTACCTTGTTTAAGACACAGAACACAGAAAGACCTACCGCAGCCTGTTAAGAGAATTAAAATCGTGTATCATCTCTGGTGTTTACTGTGAAAGCTCCCAAAGCAAGTTCTTTTACACAACGTAAGAAAGGCTTTTAAAAGCCTCATCTGGCTTTCCCAGTATGGACTCTATTGAAAATATTTACTTTGCTGTATCATACTCTACCTACTTCATGTATACAGACTGTTATAACGCGGAAGGTCTCATTATTGACATAACATTAGATCCATTTGGTATATGGTCGCATGTGTGTAATAACACACAAACACACCCATACTCCAACACAAGGGCACACATACATATTAACAGGAATTTAATTTTATTAAACGAGTACAAAGACAAAACTGGATTGATTTCAGAATTAGTTTCACCACATGTTCTATCAATTTAAAAAAAAAAGATTCTAGCCTATTTACCACATTCACCAAAGAGAGCACATGGGTACTTACATCTCCAATGAAATGAGTCATGGATTTGTAGTGGAAGGAACTCAAAAAGTTTCCAGTTAACTCAAAATGTAGATGTTGAATCCATGTGCAACCTACACTATGCACTACAGGAGAAAGTAAAGCACTCTACTGTGTTAACACTGACCTTCTGAATAGTCCTCCACTGTACTGAACGGGGGATTAAAAACAGAGGTGTGGATCCAGCAGCAGATGCAAGTAGTAATAGGTCCAATGGGCCACACAGGTAGTGACCCTGGGAAAACAGTCGGCGTTTGAACATGTGATATGTGGTTTAGGAAGGTTCACTGAGGCACAGAGGCTAATGCAGCCATTGTGTTACCAGCAGTGGCAACAGTTGCTTTCAATTCCACGGCTGACTGCAGGTGAGTATGTGTGTGAATGAGCATGGAGGGGTTTTCTGTGTGTTTTCATTTGCTTGCTTGGCTTTGTTGTTGCCAATTGACTGCTCTCACGTCACCTCAAGAGATGCTGGAGACACTCGGTCGCACTCTGCCCTGGACCGGAGGCTGTGCCATTGCTCCACAGCTGTCCGATGGGAATTGAGCATGCGACGCCAGTGGTTCGATTCAGGGGAGCCTGTTGAGTACTGACCAATCACAATCCTCCCAATAAAATCATTGCTGCTCTTCATGTTGTGGCCGTACACTGGAGAAACACAGGAGCAAGCAGGTCAAAGTTAAAAACAAAGTTAAAAGATAAAATCCCCCAAGCCCTGAGTCCAGAAAGCCCACTTCCTTGCACTACCAACACCACCCTCCGTGAGTGCAGTAGACACTAGGCCACAAAGTTCATCAGGCAGCGGTGAGTGCGAGGCATCTAAGAACACTTCAAATTCCAGGATCAGATCTGCACAAGGATGAATTTAGCTAATTGCAGAATTTCCATATAAACTATTAGAGCCCCACAACAGCAAAAAGCAGGGTGACGAGACAGTTGGAGTGAATGATTCATAACAGCACTGCAAAAAGCAGCAGGATAACAGTCCTGCAGGGTGAAATTTTTGCCTGGAGAAATCAAAGGGAGTTTTGCTCTTGATTTCAATGCATAGAGACCACCAAAGGACCAGTGGAAAGAAGCACCCACTGACACTGACGGGTACTGGATCAGGTCTTAAGCCTAGCTATAAATCTGGCAGCAGGTAGACAGGAATCTTTTGCATTAGATGTCTGCAGAGATCAAATGCATTTTGACCTTAGATGCGTAAGTCACACTGAGGACATTAGGAATATATCACTGGTCACCATATTAACAGAAACAACTTTGCAGAACCTAATGCAGTCAAAATGCCTGAGGATTCTTGCATATGATGTACTGCTTAGATCAGGGGTTGGCAATCCCGGGCACGCATGCCAGAGTATGGAACATGAGGCCATTTTGCTTGGCACACCACAGCCAGCCTGGGCTACAAGAGGGGAAGGGGGAAAAGAAGAGCGGAGGGAGAGCCCCCATTCCCAAACCACCAAACCTAGCCATGAAAGGCTGCATGTGCCAGGCCTGAGTCACTGCTCCTTCCCCCATGCCCAAGAGTCAGCAGGCCAGGCACAGGTAGAGTAAACACGGGCCAACTGGGCCAGGTCTACAGGCTTACCCTGAATGCCAGGCTGAGACTGTGTTACCAGGTATACAATAGTTTGTCTTCCATTTTGACCCAGTTCTCATTCACTCACTGGACAGCCACAGTGAACAAGCAAACAAGATGACTCATTTCTATATCCATTTTGCATATACTGGAATATACAAATTAGCCATCCCCTCACTTATTCCACATTGCTCACTAACTCCCAGTGAGCAAGTGAGAACCAGGTCACATACCTCCGCAGTAGCGTCAGCACCGAAAAGGGAAGATGTTCCTTCCCCCTGCTGGAGCCCAGCTCCCTTAGGGCTCTCCCCCCCATACTCTTCTTGCCTCAGGGCCCCAAAACATCTTAATCCACCTCTGGGGGTAGACCAAGCCATACTGCCAGCCCCAGCCCCTGCTAACACAGCACTGAGCTGGGCTGCTGCTGCAGGGTGTACAGACTTTAGCCATGGCCCTTGTCCGCATCATGGCCTGGGTGCTCCCAGTGTGGTCCGTGTTGCCTCTGCACATGCAGCCAGTGCCCAGCTTGGAGCAGGTAAGGGGCCACCCTGCCATCCTCATGGTCTGTGCCCCAGCCCCTTCCCTGACATGCTCCTGGAGGTGCACCTAGAGCCACCGCTGGCAATGAGTGGGGCCAGGGCTCTGGTGCAGCTGCTTGCAGGCTTGCACCCATCTGCTGTGAGCAGCCCAGGCTCCCTGGCAGGTGGCACAGGCCTGCAAGTGGCTGCAAACCACAATGTCCATGGGATGGAAGGGGTTGGGGCTGCACTGCCATGACAAGGATCAGGCCCCTCCATGGTTCCCTGCCATCTGCCCCGGGCACACCAACATTTTCAAAGTCTAGGCTGCTGGGTTTTTTGGCACTAGATCCAAAAACACTGTCAACCCCTGGCCTAGATAAAGGTTGTAGAGACTTGAACAGTGGTTTGGAAATAATCCATCATGTTATTTTATAGGTTAGAATTGTATGTATATTTTTAGGAGGCAGATACAGGGGCACCTGTGGCTGAGAAAAACAGCAGAGCCATGTCCACAGAAGCGTGGATGTTTGTTTCCTTGGGGACAAGCAGCAGTGGCACACAGTGGCAACTGTGCTGGCCCCACCAGCCTTACCTGAGGTCCTGGGGGCCCCAGGGAGCTGCAGTGATCCTGCCACTCGGAGTCTGGCCAGCAGCTGGAGCATGGCTCTGGCCAGACAGGCTCCAGTTTTGGGCGGCACACACTGCCCCCACATGCATAGCCCTGGTTTTTTTTCCACATAGGTTTTTTTTTTTGACCCTGGGATTTCCTGGGGTCAAAAGAAACCCCTGTGCTGCTACCTAGCAGCATGAAGAACACCTGAATGTGTGCTGTGTAGCCCCGCAGATGAGTCTGCAGCGCCACATACTGCATGGCTGCATTCATCTGGACACAGCCCAGAAGTGCAGGCAAACCAACTACCCCAGAAGCAATGCTGGTGAAACGTCTTTATGTAAAAAGACAGTGAAATACTGGTCCAAGCACTGATAAGGATGACAAAGTTAAACATAGTGCAACTTTATAAATAAACAAGTGGCATTTCCAATTCTTCATTTTCTAATTGGAAGTATATAAATGAATCAGTGTAATGATAATTACTGGTATTCTTAACATATAGAAAATAATCAGATATGTACCAAGCTCTTCAGCTTGATGCCTAGAAAGGGCAAATTTTCTGTAATTATCACTACAGCTACTCGTTAAAGAGTCCAGATAAGAGAACAAGAAGGAGGAATAAGCCTAACATCCTGTACGTTGTATGAACCTCACCTAATCCAACCATTTGCCACAGCAGGAACAGAAAATAATTATGCCATATAAGGGCATGATCCTGGGAAGTACTGAGCACTTGAAAGAGATGGGAGGTGACGGTGCTTAGCCCCTGGCAAGATAAAGCCCTCCATCAGTAGGAAGCAGCACAGATCATTAGCAAAAGCCAAAGTAAGGGGGCTTGCGTTGGCAAAAGAATAAAAAGCCTGGTGGGATTTCTAAGGGTGAGTTAGTGTATAGCTTGCTGGGGAAGGTGACTCTTGCCTGCCAGTGCTGAGGCAAGTTACTGAGCTAGATGCTGTACTGCCATTCCCTGCACGTGTCCTTCTCAAGGCTCCATAATTTCCTCTTATGCTAATACCACGCCGTAAGACAGTGCTACCACCGACACTGTTCTCAGTAGGCAACAACAGCAGTGGCCCTTGGAGCAAACAGTTTACAGGCAGAAATGCCAGGTTCCACCTTCTACACCTCTTGGGCTGATGTGTCACACTGCCACAGGCTGTTAATTCAGAGCTGGTCTGGCACCTATCACAGTCAGTAGGAACGCTCCCCCTGACTTCAGGACAGGTAGCAGTTCCTATTCTTTTTGGGGTCACCCATCTTTGTACCACTGGCACTACTAATTTCTTGCAGCAGCAGGTGTTGCTCCAGTTGCAAGGTGGGGCCTATGAAAATACTGCAGAAGGGGAAGTTCGCCCAAGGACCTCACAGCAGAGGTCCTGACTCACCATCACCTCAGGAGCCGGGTTTGCAAAGGCAGGAATATCCATATGGATGGCCAAACTCTGGTGATGCATCAGACCTGTCCTTCTGCACTGCTCCTTGGGGCCCTTGCTGCTGACAGAACAGGTACGCAGTGAGCTACAGTCACACAGAAACAGGAGTTCCTGCTCCCTGCCAGCAGTAGCACTGGCATTTCCAGTGGAGTTCTGTCCTGTCTGGCTAAGCCTTGCCCTCCAAACTTGCACAATCTTCCCGTGCACAAGTGACTGGTAGCGGGGGCATGTGCCCCCCCCTCCAGCAGGGCCATCCCCACTGCTGGCAGCTTCTGCGGGTGCTTGCCAGCCCTGTCCCCGCTGCTGCTGCCACCGGCAGCTTCTGCAGGTGCTCACCATCCCTGTCCCCAACACCCATTTCTGTGGGTGCCCACCCAGACTCAGGAGGCACCAGTTCCCATGGGGAAATAATGTCTTCTGGAATAGCTCTATTTCTCCATGTTCATCAGCGAGACTTGGCCTGCCTTTGTGGGAAACACCTACTCGTCGATGCATATAAGGCTTGGCAGGATTCAACTTCTATTGGTAAACATTGATTTCACCTTGCACTCACAGACCAACAGAAAGATATTTCTATCATTAATAATCAAAATTTACAGAAAGGGGATATAAGAAAAAAAACGATGGCTGATGAAGAACCAGGCTGACTGTAGTTTGCACTGCAACCCCCAGAAACCCTTCTTCTGGGAGCAAAAGAAGAAGTGACAAAATGGATGAGGGAGCTATCCACGCACTAGCGGAGCCCGGACCTGACGGCAGCTCTGCCACTCAACTGGCGGCAGTCCTACAGTAGTCACATTGTCATTAATAAATTGTCTGCCCCCACACCTCTAATTTCATGCAATCCTGAACATGTGAATCAATAAAAAAAATTGAATAAATGCTTAAAAATAAACATTAATTTTTTCTGTCAAAATTATTTAAAAAAAAATAAAAATTGAATTCTGCCAAGCCCATGCATAATGAAGGGTAATGTGATTACTGTCCATGCAACCAGGCATGCTGTAAATCACTAGGGGAAGGGTACAGTTGACCCAGGCCACTTGGGCAACCTTCAGTCTCATTAGAAGAAAGGCTTCCTTATCCCTTTAAACAGAAAAGACAGGCTCTAAGAGTAAGGCCTCAAATCTACACACAAGACATTCAGGAAAGTCAGAGATCCAAGACTGGTGCTTATTTACGCCATTCAAACCTGGGGAAATGAATATAGTAGTAAGGGGTGTAAAGTTAGTGCAGAATTTGCCTCCATGCTGCAGTTCGAACCTTGTGCGTACACCACTCAGCTGCTGAGGCAGAACCAAGAGCTGACACAGCCCCTCATACACTTGCCTATTTTAGATGTAGGGGAAACGTTTGGAAGGAAGCAGAGGTTGCCACCCTCAAACCCCTGCTCTGTTTTAGTCTATGCCTGCCTGGGGGAGGGCGCATTTGTCATAGCTGACAGAACTGCAGGCCCATAGGAAAGAACCTGCTGCTGCAGCACTACACCTTGAAAAGTCTGTTGCGATGTTAAATTTCTATGGGAAGGTACAGTACTAAGGCCAGAGAGTGACACCACATGTCTGCTGCTGGAGGAGAGAAAGTCTGAAAATTCACGAAGGCAAAACTGTGACACAGACACTCCACGAGTTATTACTTCAAAATAGAATCAAATCTGCCACATCAAGAAAAGCTCTAACAATGCTGTGTTCAGCTAATCCAATCCTATCTGTATTAGAAGTAGCAACGTGGGTACCTGGTGGACCAGGCACTGTACAAACCAGCGTGAAAGGCATGAGGAAGCTCACACGCTAAGCTTGCTCAGATGTTTGTACATGCACCTATGTCATACAACCCTTGTAAATAATAATGTATACTGTATTGGAAAATACCTGCCATATCCATATTTATGTATTTATCAACTAATGTGGCACCTACGGTTGGGTTTTCTGACCGTTTTTCCAGCATCTTTGATGCCCAATCTAGATGCAAAGGAAATGAGTGTTCTAGCAAACATTTTTAGAACATTTTGAGTGGAAACTATTAAAACGCAATCACGTTTGTTCTATCTGGAATCCTTGATATCTCTAGTTTAGAAACATGTAAAAGGGCACATTTAGGCTTCAGGCTGCAGTGAGATGGAACAATACCAAGTTAGTGTCGAAGAAGCAAGCTCAGGGGCCAGCACCAATCTAGCTGCGGCTGTGGAGAGCTCTGCATAGACCCATCCACCTTGCTTCTCATGGTTTCATAGTTTCTAGGGTCGGAAGGGACCCGGGTAGATCATCTAGTCTGACCCCCTGCCATGGCAGGAAACAGTACCGGGGTCAAATGACCCCAGCAAGGTGTTCATGTAACCTCCTCTTAAACACCCCCAGGGTAGGGGCCAGCACCACTTCTCTTGGAAGTTGCTTCCAG
>NW_017728927.1:2505628-2516831 GCF_001723895.1 Crocodylus porosus | reverse complement strand
GGATCACCTCCCTGGACCTGCCTGAGATGCAGCTGTGCATGCATGACAAGGTGCGGTTGGCCTTCCTGACCGTCCCCACACTGCCGGCCCATGTTCATCTTGGCATCAGTGATGACTCCAAGATCCTTTTCTGCCTCTGTACTGACAAGCAGCGAGGCTGCTCCCAGCATCTGAGCTGGGTCTTTAAAGCCGGCTCATGGCTCTTCACACTGTACTGCAAGTTGCAGTATTGACATAGTTGTATAAATTCTCTCACTTCTGAGGGCTGCATTTAAATATTCAACTTTAGGTTTGCATCTTTAAAATGACAATATATATTTTAATTTGATTGAGGACCCCAAACCAGGGGGTCAGATCCTGATCTCATTTGCACCAGGCCTGATTTAGGGTAACTCCATCAGCTCTGATGAAGCAACCCCCAATGATGGCACAACGGGTATCGCGTCTGTTTGGAAGGGCCAGTCTTCAAGGTGCGACACAGGCGTTTAGACTATCCATCTCTTTAACTAGTACACAGCCTGTCAGAGTTATTAACGAGTTCTCATAGAAGGCAATATATCATAAATGTATCCAGCATGGCTATGGCAAATGCCTGAGAGATTCCCCAAGGGGATTTATTATCTGTTAGAAAACAAACGTTATGCAGACAAAAGAAAAAGCATCCTTAAATGAAACACCTCTCCAGACTCTGATTCAAGTACAATTTCTCTCACAGCATGTTTCAAGCATGAAAGAAAGTGCAGCACAGTCCTGAGAGACACCATCATGTAATTTAACCCACAAGTGGCAGAGGCAGCTTCTGTGGCACTCGGCAGACAGGAACATGAAGCAAAGCCACAGATTCAGACTCGGCAGGGGAAGGAGAGCCGAGGTGCACTTAGAGAAGACGCAGGGCTTTATTTGTGGCAGGCCTGTCAAAAAAAGGTTGGACCCCACTAATTTAAACCATCCGGGATAGGAAGTTCAACATCAATTAATAACAGCACAGGCTAGCAACAGCAAAGTTCAAGCCAGAAGAAGTTTCTTAACAATTAATGTCAAGATTGAGGCTCACCTACTCAGCTTACAATGTGGAAAATACTGTTCTACTGATCCAAGTGATTTTTAAATAGGAGGGAGACTAAAAGTGTTATCATAGTTAAGTGTATACATTTTCTTTTATTCCAAGGGAACTGTTTGAGGGCACATAACTTGTCCTTTCACCCTAACTGCCCAGTCAAGAGCCCAATACTTATCTCTGTAGTGCTAGATAATTAGCATGCCGATTCTTTTAGAGTATTAGGATGTTAATTGCTTATACCTTCTACCACCACGGTTGGTACAGTTATGATATTCGTACTACCCATGGCAGCATTGGTTTAGCACAGTGACTTGTCAAGAAATAGTTAAGACATCTTCCGGAGTAAACCTGAACAATGGATACCTGACTTGATTTAATCACGTTGCATTTTAAACTGTAGAAGACATCCCTGCCCTCTGCCACAGGTTGATAAAGAGTCTCCATGAATTTGTCCTTCAAGATAATAAAGGTTGATGCTCCATAAGATAAAGCGCCTTTGTGTGCCAAAAATCCAGGTCCACTTATCAATTCCTGAGCTCATTCCAGGGCATCTCATTGTAGGGAGCTAATTGCCTCCTTCCCACTGATAAGAGTCAGCATTTGCTGAGCCATTTGTTATAGCTCAAGAGAACTGCTGTGGACAAAACCCATCATTTTCACAGATACAGCTGTGAAAATCAGTCCCTTTCTTTGACCAGAGCCAAGAGAAGTAAGAGTTTTGTTTCTTGCAAGAAGAACTCTGGAGGGAAACCTGGAAAACTCCATCTACAGGACTGAGGAAAGCTGACAACAAAATTGGGGTCTTTGTAGACTGCACCAGAGGGAGAGGAGCATTCATCAGTGGTATGGGTCACAGGTTTCACTTGCTGTGCATCTGATATAATATGCATCAGCTCTCAACTGCAGCACAAGAAACTGATGTTCATTACCTGATCTGCAACATTTTCCTCTCTCAAGGAGCTAATTAAACACCACCTTGTGCACTAATTAATGTGTGCTAGGCATCCACTGTCTGGTGGTACTAGTCACTCTCCATTCATTGTACTACTTACGACTTTTAACATATAATAGACACACGGGTGTTGCTTTAAATTGTACCACAAGTGGCATGGGCCGCCTCTTAGTATAGCACACAGCAGACTGGGGAGGACACAGCCAGTACAGTGGCAGATAAGACAGGAAACAAGGCAGAGCAACAGATCAGGCAGGGCAGGGAGATAAGAGTGGCACTTGAGGAAGGTCTAATTTGCGCCATGCTTGTCAAAATTTGTGTCATGCCTGGCAAAAAGGTTACCACCTCTCACCCCCGCACTCCTTTACATTATGACTGAAGCACTAACATGCCATTCTCTCCTTGCCAAGTCCTCCTAATATGGACACTTCACTGCACACACTCAGGAGTGCTAACACGGACACAGCTGCTTCAGACTCAGCCACTGTTTTGTGTACTTCATTGCACATAAGAACTGCTATTTACTGGGTCAGTCCGTCTTGCCCAGTTTCCTGTGTCACACAGGGGCAGAGAGCAGATGCTGCAAAGGACAGTGAACTGGGTATGACCAGGGTTTCCCACCTGGCCCCTCCCCTGGCCCCCAATCCTCGCTCTCTTGCAGCCTCCAGCATTTAAGGTCCAGGAAGTTCTAATTCAGAGGCCGTCTCCCTTACATCCATGTTCAATAGCTACTGCTGCCCCTTTCCTCCACAAATCTGGCCAGTCCCTTTTTGAATCTGGCCAAACCACCAGCTTCCACTACATCTGGTGGCAATGAGTTCCACACTTTAATTACACACTGCATGAAAAATCATTTCTTTTTGTTAGTTTTAACCCCACTACCTGCTAGTTTCATTGTGTGACTCCCTTGTTCTGGTATTGAGAGAGAGTAAATAATAAATCCCTATTTGCTTATCATGTTCCCCCTTCAGCGTATCGTTTCTAAACTGAATAGGCCAAGCCTCTTTAGTCTCTTCTCATATGGAAGTCACTCCATACCGCTGATCATCCCTGTTGCCATCCCTGTTACACAAATCAGCAGAGGCCTCATCTGCTTATTCACTTCCACAAAATTCTGTTTTTGCCAAGTTATAACAAGCATCGCTAAGGGCCACATCCTGCCTGAGCTGACAAAGGGGGAGACCAGAGACACTGCCTGGCCCCTGCTACAGAGAATCTTTTAGCTAGGGCAAGTTTCCATAGGGATCAGTCAACCACGCTCTATGCTAGGGACATATTGAGCTTGACTCCTTTCAGGTATAGGGAAGAGACTCCAAGCCCATTCTTTTCACCTTCCTGTGGCACGTGTCAGAAACAAATGGGCACTGATAACTGGGATTTTGCCTCTGCCCAAATGCATCTACACACAGCTTCTGCGTTTCAGACTATGGGGTTCCAAGAGGAGGCTTCGCTCAGCAAAGCCCCTATGTCCAAGTAAAGCCCAATCTTCTGCCCAACACAATAAGCCCTGTTTGTCTGACTATCAACACAGGGCTAGGAGAAACTTAAATTCAAGTTTGGCACACTTCTCCAGTGCTGCTGGCTGCCATCCAATATGTGCACATATACACTGATGTTCAGGGTCCATCACTACACCCAAGAACCTCACAGGGATGACAAACAAAACTGGGAAGAGGAGCTTGGATCACCAGGCTACTCCCACAGCCGCAAGAGCTCCTAGGTCCAAATTACAAGTGGTAAAGAGATGCTATTGAGCAGTCTTTAGGAACACAGATGGTTCCCATTAGTGCAAAGATGCTGAGGATCAGCGTTTTTGCTAATTTGAGCTATTACTGGAGGTCTTGGCACCTCCAAGACAAATCCTAAGGTAGGCGCTGGGAGGAATGTGTAATGAATAAATACCCTGGGGCTTGGTAAGAGCAAGTGACCATTTCTACTGCCAGCCCCTCACTATACCAGCCTGCTTCCCTGCAGCCAAAGGGCACACAGCTCAATGCTCTTCACAGTGAAGGTTAAGGGCTCAGTTTGCCATGATGATTATAGTGCCTGCAGTCAAATATGCTCCTCAGAGTCCATTACAAGTGCACTGAGCGACAGGCTCAGACAACCTATGTACCTTTTTCAATATTCAACTTAAAAGTTTGGTGAGTTCTGACCACCCCTGTCCACGCACAGCAGATTCTAGATGTTGTGTCAATTCAGCTTGTTCTGGGAATGCAAACTCTGGAGGGGTTTTGAAAAACATAAAGCAAAGTAGTTATCTCATCATCTAGATTCCCCCCAACCTGCCCTGTTTATGACAAGGTCAGCACTTACCTTCCATTCTAGTAACCTGTCTTTGTAACAGAAATTACACAGCCTTAATTTCATCCAGTATTTCTGCATTTATATAACAGCAGCATCCATTTCCAAGCCAAGACAGAGCAAAAAAGCAATTAAAGATGCAGAGGTCAAGTGCCTGGACATACTGAACTGGTCAAACCAATTCCTTCTGCCCCGACATATACCACAGTCTGCCACTGAGATCCATTTTAAACTAAAAAGATATTTTTTTATCCCCTTTTAATGGAAAAATTGATATATCAAGGAAACTTCATTTCTATGCATTAAAAAGGCTGCATTTTTTGAAAATGAGCAATACAGTGCAAATAAAAATGTGGAGGTTATGTACTTATTTATGTGGTTTGCCTGAATGCTTCTTTTCCAGCTACATTAGAATTAGACTTGCTCCCAATTCAGTTATGAAGGTTGGAGACCAAAGACTCCAGACACATGGCTGCTTGCTCCCACGATCGGATATGTAGCATGCTTGAGGACACAGCACAAGGAATGGATGGCTGAACTGTACCCTTAGACCCAACTTCTGGGTCCAGTGTCCAGGCCATGTAACAATACCAGGTGCTGGTAAGACATAAGGCTGTGAGTAATGAATTGCAATGTTTGCACTCCTAAGATGATGCCCCTGCAGTATTGGGCCCAGAGAGCCAACTAGCACTACGTTCCCCATCAGGTTCCTCCTAGTCACTAGGGCTGTGCGAGGCTTTGGACAGAGTTTCGGATCCGGAGAAGCGTCGGCCGCTTTGGGGTGGGAAGCAGTACGTCCAGGTCAAAGTGCTGCCTCGTTCGGCTTCCCGAAGCGCTTCGGAGCCGCCCCGGAGATCCAGCCATATAGTATAATGGGGAAACAATAAAATATCTATAACATCGTTGTTTTTTGTCCGATTTGGATGAAACGTCCAGGAGTGGTAGACTCTGCAGAGAGGATGAAGCCCGCCAAGTTTCAAGAGGATCAGTGCAGGCATTTGGGGGGACGGCACCCCCCAGATTCTTGAAAGTAAAACTCATGTCATGTCTAGGCGTTACAACACAAGGGGGTGAAAATGCAGGAGTGGTAGCCCTTACTGAGGCCACAAAGCCTGCCAAGTTTCAAGAAGATCAGTGCAGGGGTTTGGGGGCAACTGTACCCCAAATTCTTGAAAGCACAACTCCTGTCATGTCTATGTGTTACACCACAGGGGGGGTCAAAACTGCAGGGCTGGTAGCTCTTACTGAGGCCACAAAGCCTGCCAAGTTTCAAGAAGTTCAGTGCAGGGGTTTGGGGGGGAACTGCCCCAGAAGCTGCGGACAAGCAGAACCCGCGCCATGGGTGCTGGGGGACTGACTGTGTCTGGCTTGGGGCGCAGAGGGGAGACACGGCTGCAGGCCTGGCTGCTAAGCTGCTGTGTGCCCAGTTACCAATCCATCATGATTCGCTCAGGACCAGCTCAATACACCGGACCTAGCTACTACATAATGACTTAATGAGCATCAATTAGCACCTACACAACCAGGCCAAGGAGGGGAAAGGCTCAGTACAGAGAATCAACTGTCCCAGGAGGACACCGTCTTGGCACCAGTTTTGTCCATCAGCAGCTAGGGATGCAGGGCCCCAGGACCCCCTGCACCCATCTCCTCGACAGCTGGCAGGCGTCACAGCAGGGGCCACCGTCCCTGCAGCTGTCACCCCGCTGCGCCTTAACACACGCAGGGTCACCCATGGCACGAGTTCTGCTTGTCCGCAGCTTCAGGGGCAGTTCCCCCAAACCCCTGCGCCAATCTCCTTGAAACTTGGCAGGCTTTGTGGCCTCAGTAAGAGCTCCCAGCCCTGCGGTTTTGACCCTCCTGTGTTGTAACACACAGCCATGACATGAGTTTGGTTTTCAAGAATTTGGAGTTCGGTTCCCCCCAAACCCCTGCATCGACCTTCTTGAAGCTTGGCAGGTCTCATGCTCTCAGTAGAAGCTACCATCCCTGCAAGTTTCAGCTGAATCAGACAAAAACAACAAAGATACAGATATTTCATTGAATCCCCATTATACCCTATGGCTGGATCTGCAAGGCAGCTCCGAAGCTTCGGAGACACTTCGGCTGGATCAAGGCGGAAACCCAGCCCAGAGCTCTGGATCAGATCGTGGCCATCTGAAGCAGCCAGATCCAAAGGCAGATCAGATTGCTGCCAACTCGCACAGGCCTACTAGTCAGACCTCGCCCTGCTCCCACGCACCCTTACATGCCATGACAGTGTCTCCTGTAGAGATGTGTGCTACAGAGCACTCACTGACCTCTCCCGGTCGCCGTGCACTGGAAGCATACCAGTTTCACTGCTCACAGGACAGGGGCAGCATCTCTCAGGGAACAGGAAGCAACATCTCAAGCACCGATCAAAAGCCCTGTTGTCACTGAACATTTATAGCAGGGAACTGTACATCTGGGATTGCAAGAAAGGTCTTCTGCGGCATTTTCAGATCCTTCATGCCAGATTCTCAGATAAGTTCAGCTTATGCAGTTACTAACATAAACGGCCAGGTTCTCCAAGGAGCTTGGTTTGGCGGTGCAGCCTGGGCAATGATCTGTACTGACCAATCTGGACACACATGCCACAGAGGCAGGTATTAGATGACCTCCTGATTATATGGAACTGCTTCTAATTTGGTCCACACTGCTAGCAGCTTTAGGGAAGCTTGTTACAAGGTTACATAAGCAATGGACAACTGAGCCTATTTTTTCACTTTCACCGGTATAACTCAATTTGTGCAATACACAGGCTATGCCAGAGTAAAAGATGACTTGCAAGAGTGCTACAAATGTAGACAAGACCAAAATGAACAATACTCCACAAAAGGAAGCAGTAAAACAGCTTTAAAGAGAAAACCCAGAAGACATTTTCATAATAAATTGTCCTGAAGCCAGCTGCATGTAATGCCTTCAGGTACAATACAATTAACACAAACAATTGTTTAAAAACACTACAGTAATTTGCTTCCCTGCATGAGAGAGAGCTCTTTTTTGGCTCACTTCTCTAGAAAAAAGATACCTCATTGATGTGGGCACAATGAAAAAAGCAAATGAACAAGGGAGAGGGTTGGAGGCAAAGGCTTAGTGAATTAACTGTCTGTACAGTTCATGCTCCCTAAAAAAAAAATGGAAATGGTACATAGCCCAACAGACACTTCTCCAGTATTCATTAACAGTAACACTCAAATCCCACGGGTTTAGCTTGCTTGTCACTATGTAGCATTAAGCTCACCTTATTATGCTGAATATTTCACCCATATAGCATAGAGGCAGAAGCCAGATTTAACCACTCCAGTATAATCAAAATTTCCTTTAACCTTCACGGGTTATAGCTATGTTTATACAGCAAGATTCATTTTAAGCAAATGTTGTTGAAAAGCATTAGAAATCACAGATTCAATTGCAATGATAATATTTAGTACTGAAAACATTATTTGTTCCTTGAATATATGTTGTAACCATCATGAATTAACCTGTACAAAGGTCCTAGTTTCACCAAGGTATTTGAATATATATGACTAGTTGCGCTGAAGTTGATGGGACTGCTCTCCTACTCAAAGTTAGGCATATGTTTAAGTAACTTGCTGCAATGGGTCCCTAAAGCACTTGTATTTCCTCTTAGTTACTCAGCAATTATTGCATCAATGTGTAGTATTACTGAGGACAAACAAGCAGGAACTCTGCTGCCGCCTGCAGGCCGACAAACTCAATACCCACCACAATTTAAAACCCAAAAAGAGAATTACTGGTTGTTCAAGGGCCTGATCCCAAACAGTGCTGAGACCCTACACATCTCACTGAGGACACAGGGAACTGGTAAAGGAGAGCGGAGGGCGGGTATGGGAACAGCCAGTCATAGTCTCAAACATGGGCACTACAGCAGTGAAAAGCAGGGCTATCCTATTAAGCTGTTCGACTTGAAAACGAAAAGAGAATGCAACAAAAAGAACAAGTCCACCAGTTTTTCATTCTGGTCATCATAGGCTTGCAACTCCCTAGTTTGTTTAATATGGAACACTTTCTCTTGGTGCATCTAATTCTCCATTAACTTAATCACACACAGAACAAAACACAATCCATTTCCTAACAAACTTCCCACAAGTTTTGCTTTCATAGTGCATATTTTAAAGCCTTTTTAAATAATTAACCATTGTTTTGTGTTCACCACTTGCACACACCTGCCAGTGGAAATGACACCACAACCCTGACAGTACATCCAGTGTAACAGTCCTTTGCAGTCCTGCGGCCATTACCTAGCTATCCAAACTAAAAGATGCAAGAAAAGGAGAATAAGCAAACCCTTTTTCTGAGTACAATGTAAACCTCGTTTGCCTACATCATAGCTAGCAAAATCCCAGCTTAAGTTTTATTTAATTCCCAATTCCAGATCAAGGCTCTTGCTAGTTGTACAGACCATGTAACTTTAAAGCTATATAATGCCTTATTAATTATTGCATTTGTGTAACCACTATTAAGTAGGCCCTACAGACCCCAACTTAACAGGCTCTGTGTTAGGTGCTGTACAAACACATACAAAGAGATGGTTTCTACCCCAAAAACTTTCTACACTGTTATCCAGTTTGACACTAGCTAGCTCAGGTCATGGCAACAGTGCAGCAAGGCGCAGTGTGGGCTGCAAAGGCTGAGTAAAGTTCAGCTCTGTGCTGCTACCACCACTACCCCTCTAAGCTTCAGTGCCGATATAGCCACGAACTAACAACCCCTGAGGAAGGGACAAACAGGCTTAGACATTAGGCTAAACAGAGCTGAAAAGTACTTCCGAGCTGTTCACATCAATACAAAAAAAGCTGTTTAGTGTAAATAGCACCCAGTTAGGAACAGAAGCCATGGGATACTAGTGTTACGTGGTTACAGAACAAATTCCACTCTCAGCTGTGCAAGAGCAAGCTAATGACTTCAGTGTAACCAAAATCCAGTCCATAATATTTATGAGAGAAGAAAATCAGTGATAAGCAGCAGCAGTTCGGTGTTTATAAATCCCATCCTTGTCTATGATCTGAATGTAGAATTCATTTCTCAGAATTTCCTTCATTAAGCTGCTCTCCACAGCACCTGCCGATGCTAACTGCAGATAGTATTCTGGTCACAAAAGCTAGCTATTCAATCCTCATGGTGGGACCGATCGGATGCCCTGCCACACACTCCAGCTGCCGCCTCCCACAGGAAAACACTAGCACCCAAGTTCAGAAAATTACTTCCCCTGCTGCAAAGGCATCCCTGTGCATTGGTCTGCACAGCACTCTGACAAAGCCTACCCAAAATATGCAACCACTCCTCTAAAAATGTAGCTGATGGCCCTGGAAATTCCCGTAGCAATCCCAGATTGCAGATGCAATGTAGACAATGGCATTACACCTCCGACAGCCAGTCTCTGCCAATGCAGACTATTACAGTGTTTCTGTCTCCATGTCACCATGGACCTCATTTACTTATGAGAATATTAGTACTACCTACCTCTGCCCCAAAAGCTTCTCCCTACACAACTTATTGCTGAAGTTGTATATTCTGGGGAGAGAGGAAAAGGCAGCCTAAGGCACAGTGATGACACCCCGTAAGAAGAAAGATGCATAAGAACAGATGCATGCAAAGGAAGTCTTGATTACAGCCTCAAACGAGATATCCTAGGGCAGTGGTTCCCAACCTTTTTAGAACACTGATAGACTCAAGGCACCTCTCAGGCAGTGTCAGTTCTTAGTTTTCACTTGATCATTGACTACAGAAAATAACAGAGCAATTCTTTTGCTGCAAAGAACTCGGAAAACCTGCAGCAAGTTAGAATGCTTTTACCACTTTGAATTCCTATTTGACATTTCTGGGTTTATCTTGTGAATCATGTTTCCCCACCTAACAGTGCTGACATTGTGTGGCATTCCACAGCACCCCTGAAGCGATCTCGAGGCACCCTAGGACACCTTGTTGCAGAATCTTTGTCTTTGGTACTGTGATCACTGCAATGATCCAAGCTTAATCGGAACAAAATGCACAGCTGTATCATCATTCCAGCTTTACAACAGATTTTGGAAAAAAGAATGCAGGCAACTTCACACGTACATGGCTCAGTCCGATCCAGCTTCTCGCCAAGTTTTCCCTGCCCTGTTAGGCCCCAATCCAACAAAGGTATTCATGCACATGAATGACTGCATACCTCAATGGGACTGTTCATGCACTTCAAGTCATTCGTGCCTATCAGAGCTCTCCTGGGTCAGAACCTTATTTCATAGTGATTCCATCTGCCTCAGCCCCATGCAACCTTGGCACGTTTCCTTTTGAAAGAGTAAGTTAAGAGAATATTGTATGGTGAAGTTACCATTTGTGTGAGCCTTGACTGAATAAAAACAGAATAAATCCATGTTAAATGCTGGGGCAGGGAAGGGGAATTATATTACCATAGCAGCTAGGGGCTCCAGACATAAATGTGAGGGGCCATGTGTGTGTGGATGCTGCATAAAGCCAGAACACGAAGGTGCCCCCTGCCATAGAGAGAGCTAAGCAACAGAAACACCAACGTTCATCACATGGAAAAGGACAAAATTAAAATTGAAAAAAATACTTTAATTATTGCAATTGCTTCTATGTGCATTACAAATGACAGCGGGGAGAAAACCCTATAAAATACTATTTAACATTCTCCTGTCAAGTGGCACTTCATAGTTTCTAGGGTTGGAAGGGACCTGAGTAGATCATCTAGTCCGACCCCTGCCATGGCAGGAAACAGTACTGGGGTCAAATGACCCCAGCAAGGTGTTCATCTAGCCTCCTCTTAAATACCCCCAGGGTAGGAGCCAGCACCACTTCTCTTGGAAGTTGGTTCCAGATCCTAGCCACCCTGACCGTGA
>NW_017728927.1:2493696-2505090 GCF_001723895.1 Crocodylus porosus | reverse complement strand
GTGCCCACTTCCCCCCACATCTTAATGCCATCTGTGAATTTGAACAGGGTGCTTTTTATGCCCCCATCCAAATCACTGATGAAGATGTTAATAATATTCACAACTGCAAATCAGTTATACAAGAGGCATTTTTTTTCTCTGGGCTCTATTGTGTGTTTTTAATTAAACAGACGCTATAAAACTAGAATGGTCACAAGCAAGAGTCAAGATGCAAGCGAGAATTCACAGAATGACCAAAAATACCATATTTACTGGATTCCAAATGAGGTGTTTTTCCCCATTCACCACGGAGAAAATAAAACCTTATCTCAGAATCAAGGATCGGGCTGCTCCAGCCGGGAGAGGTGGGGAGCGGCTGTGTAGGCAGGCTGGCTGGGCCAGGGACAACTTCAGTGGTGCACAGGTTTACGCTGCCAGTGTCTCCTCCCTGCCCCTGTACCCCACGTCCCTTGCTGGCAGGGGGCGGGCAGGCAAGGAGGAATCCGCACACTACTGCCACGGTTCCCAGATGAGCCAGGATTCCTACAGAGCTGCTCCCCACAGGTCCAAGCTGAAGCAGTCCAAATGCCAAGGGATGCAGACACAGGGGAGCCCCAGACCTGTCTGCACCCCACACTGCAGGGAGCAGCTATAGCAGCAGGCAGGGTCCTCCTTCCAGCTCCCAGCTGGTAGGACCATGAAGGAGGGGAGAGGATAAAGAAGAACCTGTGCACTGTCCCCAGCCCCAGGCTCTGTGGCCCTGTTCCCTTCAGCGTGAAGCAGGAGCAGGTCAAGAGTGGCTCTGGAGCCCCCCTGTGCCCAGATCAGCCAGGGAAAGCAGAGGAAGTGGGGAAGCAGGTTAGGGCGACCCAAATGAGGATAAGAGGAGGGGCAGGCACCAGGGGGCAAGGGGCTGGACTCAGGCTGCCTGCTCCCCATGCTGATTGCCTCCCCACTGCCAGGGCCAGATTAATGTACATGCAAACTAGGCAATGCCTAGGGCCCTGAGCTGCTGGGGGGCCCAATCCTCCCCTCCACAGTGGCAGCACAAATGGTCCCACCCTTCACTTTCCCTCCCCTCTGCCAGCCTCCCTGCTTCAGTGACTGCTTCGTAGCAGCAGCTCTGAGTCCTGCTTCCCACGGGTGGCAGCACTGGGTTGGAGAGGGGGGGTCTTGACTGACCCAGGGCCCATGACTTTGTTTGCTTGGGGCCCACTAAAGGGTTAATCCAGCTCTGCCCACTACCTGCCCTTCCCCTACTTCCCTCACCTCTTGCCCCCCATTCCTGCTTTCCCCATCTCTTGCCCCCCCCCCCGCCACTGCTTTTCTGCTAAAGCAGTGGATGGGACAAATTTAAGACAATCCTCCAATAATTAGTTTTAGACAGAAAATTACAACAAATTTATAATTGCCCATGTCTACAGTCTAATTAGTGGGGTTGTCTTGAATTCAAATACATCTTGAATTCATGTAAATATGGTAAACTAAATACAGATTGGAAGCAGGAGATCTGTTTCACAGACATACATCTAAAGGAACTAAAAGGCTTTGTATGATTTGTCCTGTAAGTATAGATCAAGAGGAT
Source organism: Crocodylus porosus (assembly GCF_001723895.1). Classification (NCBI taxonomy): domain Eukaryota; kingdom Metazoa; phylum Chordata; order Crocodylia; family Crocodylidae; genus Crocodylus; species Crocodylus porosus. The sequence continues at coordinate 2,503,526 of NW_017728927.1, read as the reverse complement.
ATACTGTAAACCAAAGGATGCTTCTCAGAAAAATTTGGAGACTACCCCATGGCAACTGAAAGGAATTCAGCTCCTATCTCAGCATTTTCTTTCCCCTCCAATTCCAAAGACATTTAGCTGAAAACCAGATTTGTAGCAGCTGTATCACACTTGAGTACAATTCTCTACTTGCTGCACTAGCTTTCTCCTGGGGCAAATCCACTGATTTCAACAGACCTGCTCCACACTTAAACTGGTGGAAGCAAAAGGAGAATCAGGGCACTCAAGTCCCAGCTGCACACAGCTCTTGCCTGTAGCTGAGCCAGCAGTGCTCAAAGCCACCTTTCTCTTTCCCATATGCTGGGGCTGGTTGGGGCCATTTACCCCCGGGTGGAACACCAGCCCCAGCAAACACCCCAGCACCGTGCCGTCTGGCTTCTGGGACACTTCTTCTCAGCCCTGCCTGCTCACTACACAGCAGAGTGGAAGCATCGTGAAGGGCCAGAAAGGGGTAAATGGTCTCAGATTTAAGCTAGCAGCTAATTCCCCATTAGACAAATCCTAGCTGCCCATTTCTCCCATTTTAGACAAAACTCCCAATGAAATCCTGTAAATGATTTCAGGGCCGTACACACCCTGGGGTCCTTTATGCACCTCTGCACTATCTCCAATGCCACTGCAGACCTGACAGGTGGAATCCAGCTCTAAGGAGCCAACAGCAGGGTTGTCCATGGCAAACCAACCCCCTCGCCATCTCCATTCATCGCAGAAAAAGTTCAACTTAAAAACCATTTATCAAGGCAATTACAAGGCCTGAGCTGTCTGCCTGCGTGGAAGACACCATGCAGACATAAATCTCAGTAGTTATTCCACTAGCCATCAGATTTACAACCTCCCTTTGGGGTGCAGCTCAACCGGAAGTGCATAATTCTACAAGTGCAAATGATCTCATCAGGGAAGCCCACATTTCTGGATATCTAAAATCTTACCGGGCACCAGTAAACACCAGAAATGACATTTAAACTAAATCCTCAACAGAATATTTCACACTTGATGGGGAATATCTCTGCTGATTTGAAAACCATCACAGGAAAGGTAACTGCATTATCCATTTCACTTTGGACAGTTATTAGAAGAGCGGCAACAGTGGAAACGAATTAAGGAGATAAAAGAATCTGATGGGAAGGAGAAATATAAAAGCTGTATTTACACACAGACGGCCTTGAATGTAATCCGTTATTTCATAACTTTACTTCAGAGACAAACCGGATAATAGAGTGAATCCTCCAGCACATTACTGCCAGTGCTATACAGCATCTTTATAAAATAATGTCCCTCTTGTCCGTGTTAGAGACAGACATTGCCATCACATTCAGGTATATTCTGTGACAACTATGGAAACAAGAGCAAATATCACATTGAGAGTGAAGGCTACTGACACAGAGAGGAGAGCTTTTGGCTTGCACAATATGTGTAAAAGCTGCTGCCAGTGCCTAGTAACAAATTTCAACAAATCCTTTCATTCTAGCAAAAACAACCAACCAAACAGAAACTAATCCACAGATGTAGATACAGACATGATACTGTTCAAATAAATACTATAAATCAGCTTATAAATATGAGTTTTCTTAATTTCTTTAGGCCAGATTCAAGAAAGGAAAATGAGAAGTACAGGGGGAAAAAAAAGAACAGCTGACATTACAGATACAATGCTGCATATAGCCTGGCATCACAGACTTTCTTATTAGCAAACTCAATCAAATCTCAGAGTTTAATTTGGCCTTATAATAAGATAATGACAGACTGGCTAAGGAATAGCACCCAGGCTGCTCCACAAGTGCGCATTGTGTTTGCATGATATTAATATTCTTCTGCAGTCTCATCATTAAGCCATTCAGCACAATGTAAGGAGCCAAATTCATTTCTGAGCTAACTACGCTTACTTCAGTGGAGTTATACAAGACATGGATTTGGTCAAGATGCCCATGCCTTGACTGAATGCTTTATATGGCCCTATTTTCACCTCATGGGAAGTCTTTATTGAAGAGTCCTGTGTTTTGAAGACTTCCAGTGCTGCTAACTTGCAGAACAACTAGATTAAACAACCCATCATTAGAGGGCTGGTTGGCGGGTAACAAGATACAGAATCTCCCTCCCCTAGGGAACAGTTTCCAAATCAGTACAGAACAGTAAAATCATTAGCAGCTGAGAGCAGTTTGGGGGCCTGCAGTATCTGAACAGCAAAGGAGTCAGGAGAATCAGCCAGAGAGAATGCCTTGCTGCCACACACACCCTATGCATGGAGGTCTTGGCTTTCCAATGATGACAACCTGCCTTTTTTCACAGTAAGGCTTTAGTACTATAACAAAGACGACAAATGAACACCCCTAGCTACAATGCCGGTCATCTTGCCTGCTGGCCTTCACTGCATCTAAGATGTGGTTACTGATAGCAATTATGCAGTACTTTGGTCAAATCTCCAGCTCTGAACCCATGAGTGGGCAGACTATGACAACTTCTCAAAATACACTTTATAGATTGACCCATCCTAGGAATAAGCCTGCAATTATTACAGAGTTCAAGCAGAAGGCAACTGTATTTTTTTTATATGCAAAACACTTTATGCTAAAACTTGAGGTTTGATAAAGAATATGCATTAGGTTCAGATTCCCCCAGTCATTTCCAAGGAGTCAGCAAGGGACATTTGTTAAAGAACACAGAAGAAAGAGCTGACGTTACATCCCAGTTCATTAACACACTTGTTTTTCACTAAAGGCTTTCATGGAGGCACCATTTACAAGCAAACTATGCACTGTTTATAAAGACTCATTACATCGTTTTTTCCTCTGTCCACAAGTGGCCATACTAGATTGAGTGCCTGAGCAAAAGGGGGGCAGAGGGAAGGGAAAAGAGATGAGATAGTGTCACATTTTGGTTGGTATTAGCGTAAAGCACCAGATGCATCTTCAAAATCAGATTCTGCTAATAGAATCATAGAAAATTGTGGTTGGAAGGGATCTCAGGAGGTCATCTAGTCGGATCCCCTGCTCAAAGCAGGGCCATCCCAACTAGGTCATCCCAGTCAAGGCTTTGTCTAGCTGGGTCTTAAAACCTCCAAGGATGGAGACTCCACCACCTCTCTGGGTAACCTGTCCCAGCATTTTACCACCCTCCTAGTGAGAAAATTCGTCCTAATATCTAACCTAAACTTCCCTTGCTGCAACTTGGAGCAAGTTCCCTTGCTACAACTTCCCTTGTTCCGTCATCTGCCACCACTGAGAACAGTATACTGTCATCCTCTTTCAGACCTCCCTTCAGGTAGTTGAAGGCTGATATTAAATGCTCTCTGTCTTCTCTTCCCTAGACTAAATAATCCCAGTTCCCTCCATCTTTTCTCATAAGTCATGTCCCCCAACCCCCTCACCATTTTTGTTGCCCTCCACTGAACTGTCTCCAATTTGTCCACATCCTTTCTGTAGTGGGGGGCCCAAAACTGAACATGGTACTCCAGATGTGGCCTCACCAGTGCTGAATAGAAGGGAATAATCACTTCCTTTGACCTGCTGGTAACCTGCCTACCAATGCAGCCCAGTATGCCATTAGCCTTCTTCGCAACAAGGACATATTGCTGGCTCAAATACAGTTTCTTATCCACGGTAACCCCCAGGTCCTTTTCTGCAGAGCTGCTGCCCAGCCAGTCAGCCTGTACTGGTGCATGGGATTGTTCCATTGTAAGTTCACGACTTTGCACTTGTCCTTGTTAAACCTCATGAGATTTCTTTTGGCCCAATCATCCAATTTATATAGGTCACTCTGAATCCTAGCCCTACCCTCCAGCATATCTACTACTCCCCCCAGCTTGGCGTCACCTGCAAACTTGCCAAGGGCGCACTCTGCCATCTTCCAGGTCCTTGATGAAGACATTGAACAAAACCAGCCCCAGGACCAACTCCTGGGGCACTCCACTTGATACTGGACTCGATGATCTGCTCAGGTCCCTTCCAACCCCAGAAACTATGAAACTAGACAGAGAGCCATTGATTACTACTCTCTGACCCCAATGCTCCAGCCAGTTTTCTGCATCCACAGAGCCAGTCATCTCATCAGAGAAGGCAATCAGGTTGGTCAGGCATACCTTGCCCTTGGTGAATCCACGCTGACTGTTCCTAATCACCTTCTTCTCCAAGTGCTTAGAGATGGATTCCACGAGGATCTGCTCCATGATTTTCCCAGGGACTGAGGTGAGGCACACTGATCTGTAGTTTCCTTGATCCTTTTTCCCTTTCTTAAATTGGGGTACTATGTTTGCCCTTTTCCAATCATCTGGGACCTCTCCTGATCACCATGAGTTTTCAAAGATAACAGCCAGTGGCTCTGCAATCTCATCTGCCAGCTCCCTCAGCACCCTTGGGCGCATCCCATCTGGCCCCATGAACTTGTCTATGTCCAATTTTTCTTAATAGTCCCTAACCTGTTCTTTCACTACTGTTGGCTGCTCACCTCCTCCCCAAACTGTGCTGCTCAGTGCAGCAGTCTGGGAGCTGACCTTCTCTGTGAAGACTGAGGTGAAAACGGCATTGAGGACTTCAGCCTTTTCTGCATCCTCTGTCACAAGACTGCCTCCCCCATTCAGTAAGGGACCCACACTTTCCCTGACAAGAGACATGCTTGGGTGGGACGGGCTCCACCTCTCCCCCAAAGGTAAGGTTGCGTTCTCTTTCAGGTTGGCCGATCTCCTCCGGCAGGCTTTAAACTAGGCTCATTGGGGGAAGGGGAAGTTGAGGACGGAGGGAGCCATGGAAAACCGAACAAAGAGCCACCCACAAGAACAGCCCAGCCAAGACAGGCAACGAGCACAAGAAATACCCAGGTAAGAGACAGGGGCCCAGATAGCCCTGGGATTAGCGAGGCAGTGCATGCACCTTCAGGAGGCCTTAAATGCCTCTACACTAATGCTTGTAGTATGGGGAACAAGCAGGAGGAACTTGCCCTCCTGCTAGCTAACACTAACCCGGACACTTAGTGGGTTTAGTGGGGCTCACTGAAACGTAGCGGGATCCAACGCATGGCTAGGCAGTAAACATCAAGGGCTACAGGCTGTATAGGTGAGATAGAACAGGGAGGAACGGCAGGGGTGTGACACTCTACGTCAAAGAGCAATACACAGATATTAAATCAGGCAACATCCTAGCCTCCATGGGGAAAGTGCCACCAACAAATAGTGCTGCTGCCTCTGCCTCTTGTGAAGTTGCAGAAATCACCGGGCTTCTGAGGCATCCAGTTTTAATTTACTGAACTATTTCTGTCCTTTAAACTACAGGATCATTCCATTCTGCCCAAAGTCTGAGTTGAATTACCATGGCATTTGTGCCATACTCATCTCAGCATCAAAAGCTTCTACCTTTTCCCCTGCTTCCCCATGCAAAATGGGTTTGGGCCAGAAAACCTCCCTCTCTACACTCAGCAGGAACAGTTCAGTTTTATTACCTGCATCTTCATGATGTGCTTATGCTAATTTATTGTTATTATTCTTCAATGGTGTTTTTCTACAAAGCTCTCAACATGCAGCTTCTGTTTTCTATGAATTCCTATTAGAGTTAAAGACTGTCACTGAGCTTCAAGAACAGCAGGGCTCCCAAAATTGTTAGCAGTGCCTACCTACTCCAGAGCCTCAGAGACTGAGAGAATGACCAGCTAGAAATACGGGAGAAACTGAGAGCACAGTGTATTCTTGTTGGACTTCCTGATCAAGGACCATATGGTGTACAATGCATAAAGACATGAACGGCGAGTTAGATGTATTTCAGAAATACAGGCACAAGAGGCCACATTCTGATCTGCGGCTATAAAATCCAGGCAAGTCCACTAACATCCAAGGTGTTTTCTTTGCCTACAACGGAACTACATGGATTTAAGAGAGATAAGATGCAACCTTTGTGAATCAGACATATGGAAGGTACAGATACAGGGAAATAAGATAGCTGGGCGTGCCAACCTCTAGTAGATAACAAAATACAATTTTCTAGCAGCAAAATAGCTTTTCATCTATCCAAGAAGACCCCATCAACATAGCATCAGAGTACCCCACAATAAGTTAAACTACTAAAAAAAGAGAACCACCTCCCCTTTTTAAACTTTGTTTCCAACCTGGACATTTTCTGCCTTACAGAAGGCATTTTGTTGGTAGATATAAGCAAGAGGCTTTGCTGCAAGTAATTTCTTGAGGGAAAGCCAAGTCAAAGGAGTAAAATATACACTTTTGGGTCATATCCTCACCCCAAATAGTTTTCAGCCCCTGCAAACTGGCAGGCAAAGGGACTGCTGACATTTTTAGGCTTGGGAAGGTCAAGTTTTCATACAAAATCCAGGTATGGTGCTGGAGAGAAGCTGAGTCTGACACAGCATTTCAAATATGTTGAACTAACTGCAATATTAAAAAATTTTGCTTCTTAACACAAAACTGCCATAGAGAAGCCAAGGCACTTGAGAGCCCACTGCACTTCACTTATTTTCTTGCAGTCCCAACAGAGACCAAAATCATTGCTCTAATAAGGCACGAGACTGAACACAAGAGTACTCATCCTGTTCTCCCTGACCAAGGGGTACAAAACAGAAGGTGGTTTTAAGTTTTGAAAACCCTTTTAGGAGATGTTAGTTCCCCAAAAGTGAAAAAAAGTGATGGGGCTCAGGCAACCTAAAGCAAGAGCTGAGATTTGTGGATCCTGTTTATTGAAGAGGTAGGGAAGTGCAGGAAGATGAGCTTTGGTTTACAAAAGCTTAGTGATACAGTAGTTTTGTTCTCAAAATGAAAAGCCAGCAAAATTCAGATTCATTCTTCAAGGTGCTGGAGGACAGTTTGGATAGAGGGGTCCAGTTTGGGGCTCTGTCTATCTGGAATCTTTCTTTTTTGAGAAGGGGTGTGTTCACTCTTGCCTCTGCAGGCACAACTCTGCTGAGGTCAGTGACTTCCTCCTGCTCACATGAGCAGGGACTTTGATCCAACATCTGTTACCTGGATCAGCAGGATCCTCTTCACCTTTTCACTCAAACAGCATTTAAAAATGCCCTAAAATTAATGTGCCCAGCATAGAGGGGGTTTTCACCTCTTTCCACAGTTCTTCTGGGTAATGTGTAGAGTACAACACATGCAGAGTAAGGCTTCTCTAAGATGAAGGATAGTGACAGGTTACACGAGCTTAAGACTTATGCTTGACCAGCCTTTAGTGACTACTTATTCTGTGTCGTAATGATACCTAAAATAAATGTCTGTTCCTAAGAAGAATACAGATTAATGGAAGATCCAGCTCTTCCCTTCATAAGGTATAATAGAAAATAAATAAATGCCCTTAAACAAAAATAGGATGTATTTTTATAGTTCTATGTAAAGTTCAAAACCAAAATGCAATACACCAAACTATCAACAGTAAAATCATGGAACCAGGAATATTTTGCAGAAACTCAGATTTAATTAAATACTCTTTAAATTTCCCAGAAAGACGGGGCAGCAGAAATCTGATTGTTGTTTTAGCCAAAGCAGGGCTTATTAAATAGAAGTTCATTAAAGCCCTAGGGTAAAGTTATCAAAAGTACTGATACGACCTAGTGGCACAAAGGCCAGATTTCAGAAGTACTTCTAAAAAACTACCTGAGTACTTCTAAAAAACTGTCACTAATAACTAATGAAATGAGACTTAAACCCTTGAAAATGTCACCCCCTGACTATGATGGTACAATGGCAGATGGAGGTAGCCAAACTAAATCTTATGGACAATTAAGAATGAACATGTCTCAGACTAGAGTAACGTGGTAGCTGTGTTGATCCAAGATCGTCTCTGACTTATGGGAGCTTTATTTACTGTTTATGTCAAGAATTTCATCCTTTGTCCCACCGGCTTGCCAATGATGACAGGCCAAAACTAGCAGGCTTCAAAAACACCATGTGCCCACTGTTGTCCCCTTTGCAGGCCACTCTTCTTCAGTAGTTCTCAGCTGTAGAGCACAGCAAGAGGACGCCAGCTTCTCCCTCCCCATCTGTTAGTTACAGTCACTTGCTATGCTTTGTTTCAGGTGAAAATGTAAAGTCTCTGCAGCAGGGACCACATTGCTATTTCTTCATGTGTTTCTATGATGTCCAGCTCAGTGCCATCATTATTCTCATCTATACTTCACATTACAGTGGCATTCAAATGCCCCAGTGAGGATCAAGACCCCATTGTGCTGGGAGTTACACCACCATAAAAGAAAATACAGTACTGCTCTAAAGAGTTTACAATAAAATAGGCACAAGAAGGACGTGTGCAGAGGACAGTGGCCATGAGACACACGTAGGGCATCAAGGGCTGCATATCCCCTTATTGCAAGCTTTACAGGAAAGTGCTATATATAAGGAAGGTGAACAAGAGACATTTATGATTCACCTTGGAGTAGTGTTTCTCAGCATGTGGGCCACAACCCAAAAGTGGGTCAACAAGAACATATGAAAGGCTCACAAATAAACTTTAAAAAGTGATCGACAAACTTTAAAATGGATTCTCCTTTAAAGGAAAAAATGTGGGAAACCATGGCTTTTCCCTTGCAGACTGGCAGAGTTCCAGCCTGCAAGGGGCTGCTTGGGGGCCCCATGCTCCCCACACTGGGGGGCTGGGGCCTGGGGGCACTGGAGAGCAGGTTGGTAGTGAGGGGCACTGAGTCGAGACTGGCCCTTGATGTTTACAAATGGGTCCCTGTACAAAAAGATTGAGAAGCACTGCCTTGGAGGGTTGGAGATTTTTTGGCCATCTGGGCAATACTGCAATGCAAACATTACCACTGATTGTCATTAACCACATTATAATCATTAACTAGCTTACAGACACAAAATGCTGCTTTTCTCAGATTTTTAGAATGATCTTCCTTTCCAATGTACAAGAAAGCCTTCCCCAGAATGATCAAAAAGATTAAAAAGCATAGCCCACCAAGGCCCAGGAAGATGGAAGTTACTTTACATCCCAAACACTGATCTCCAGGAGTGGGTGCCCTGCACCTGGAGATGTTATTCTCCAGAGCTTAAAGGTCTCTTTCTGCTTACCTATTTGCTTGGCAGGCAATGATCCATGGCACCATTTGAAATTAACTGCTGATAACCTTGGTGTCCTGGCCAAACTCCATCTTTCACTTAGTAAGAAACATAGGACAATTAACACTTGTGTTCACAGGTAGAAGCAGAGTGTTTAGGAGAACACACTGTACCAGCAGCAGTGTTGGTCTGCACAGAGCCAATCCATGATCAGTGTGCAATTAGCCAGCTGACAGCAGTGGGAGATGTTTATTGAGGGCACAGAAGGCCAGGGTAACAAAACCACCATACATTTCCACTGCACTTTATATACAGATGCACACTGGCAATGTTTGAGATAGCAAATTAAAATAAACATTTTTTCCCCACTAGCTGTTACCTCACCACCTATCTTTCAGCTGCAAGGATATTACAATCTGCTATCAGGAGTCACTGTTTATATGCAGACACAGCCTCTTTTAATCCAAAACTGACAAGCTACAGTCATCTATTTTCAGAGGTTCCCCCTGACTCTGGGTGCCAAAACCCTGAATGCCTTATTACTGCAGAGAATCTATCACCAAAGGGCTACATTTTAAGGGTATTTAGGTACCAGCACCATAGATTTCATAGACATCAGGGCTGGAAGGGACCTCGGGAGATCACCGAGTCCAGCCCCCTGCCCAAAGGGCAGGAAGTCAGCCGGGGTCATAGGATCCCAGCAAGATAAGCATCCCAATTTGCTCTTGAAGGTGTTCAATGTAGGTGCTTGAACCACCTCCGCTGGCAGACTGTTCCAGACCTTGGGGGCTCGGAC
>NW_017728927.1:2468605-2493488 GCF_001723895.1 Crocodylus porosus | reverse complement strand
CAGTACTCCAGCTGCGGCCTCACCAAGGCCGAGTACAAGGGGAGAATGACGTCCCGGGATTTGCTCGAGAAGCAGCTATGGATGCAAGCCAGCGTTTTGGTTGCTTTATTAGCCGCAGCATCACATTGCAGGCTCATGTTCATCTTGTGGTCAATGATAACCCCCAAGTCTCTTTCTTTTGTAGTGCTAACCAACGTAGCACTGCCGAGCCTACACTCACCTGTGGCCAAGCAGCACCTCTGGAAGAGGACAGGACACTCAAGAGACAGCCAGAGGCCTGTCCAGGGGAGCATATGGGGCCTGCTGGGCTCCTGGGGAGTGAACAGGCTCTGGGCTCCTGTGCAGTGTGCCCCAGGGCATAAAATAGCTGCAGGCTTTCATAGCCTTCAGCTAGGGGCTGCCAGAGAGCAGCCCAGCCCTGGGGGAGGAAGCAGCAGGTGAGTGTTGGAAAGGGCTGCAGCTTGCTACACCCCTTGCCCAGTCCTGAGATCCCCCCAGGGCTGCTGCCTGGCTGTCTCTGCCTGGCTGTCCATGCTGCTGCTCACCCCCACTGTGCTTGCAGGTCCTGCAGTGAAGTGCCTCTGCCATGCGGGTCTTGGCCCTTGGCCAGCGCTGGGCGCTGTTGGCAACCATCCAGAGTAGGCCACACAGGGACAGCCATGTGGAGGCCCAGAGAGCTGGCAGGGGACGACCATGTCATCGTTCTCCTTCCTGTAGAGCCTGAGCCCCGCCCCCACCCATGCCAACTACCAGGAACTCCAACTGGACCTGGGAGGAGGTATACAACCTCACGGTGCTCTGGGTCTGTGCTGATGTGCAAAGACAGTTCACGTGGGGTGGGAGCTCGAAAGCCCACATGTACGAGACCCTTTCAGGCAGGATGCAGGAGCGAGGGTGCTCTCAGTTGGTGTGGCAGTGCTATGTAAAGTTCAAGGTCGTGCAGTGGATGGTCATGACAGACTTCAATCGTTGGTCCAGTCATACCCAAAAGTCCATGCTCTTTATGTGGGAGCTGACCCAAGTTTTGGTGCCCCAGGAGACCGGCTGCACCTCTGTGAGTACCACTAGCAGGGGCAGCCTGCCCAAGTTCCTGCCCTGCCCCAAAGACTCCAGTGACATGTGACCAGAGGCCTCAGGCCTTGAGCACCCTGCCCCATCCTTCCCAGCTGCTGCATCCATTGGCAGCTCATGGAGCCTTGCCCAACGGCTGCCTCACCCTCAGTGCTGCCACAGACTCTGCCACAAGGAGCAGCCAGCCACACCACTGCCAGCCACCAGCACTACCAGTTCCCCCCTGGGGGGAGTCCCTGGCCAGGCTTCAGCCTACCACACAACAGGGAGCATGGACAGCGGGCACAGCCTGACACCATTGCTGAAGGGGAGGCCCATGCCAAGCCATCAGCCTCGCCAGCCCCAGATACATGGTAAAGTCCTGCACTGGGAAGAGCCCTCCCAGTCCCTGCCCCCACTACCAGCCTGACTCGCCCACAGTCCCCTGGACCTGGGTCCACCCTCGCCCAGCACACAGGCAGGACACAGTTCAGAACTTTACTGAGCACCCTGTGTCCCCACAGCTGGGTTGGCACAGGCCTGTCATGCCAAGGAAGGCAGTGATGCTGGTAGTGATATCCTCCTCGGCAGCAGGGGGCAGAGATGTGTAGTCCTGCAAAAGGTAGCCCTCCAGCTGGCAGCGAAAATTGCAGGACAGCACAGGCTTGCCCCTCGTGTCATCCTCACTCAAGGTCCTGAACCAGGAGTGCAGGTGTTCCCGGGGCACCAGAAGGATTAGCAGCAGTAGGGAGTAGTGGCTTGGGCACCTCTCAGTCTGCACAAACAGCTCATCATGCATCCATGGGGCACACTTGGGATACAGCAGCAATGGCAGGGAAGGGAGGGCAGGCCCCAGGGCACCTCCCTGGAGAGGCCCCCTATGGGGAGAACAAGGTTGCAGCCACACCCTTTCCCTAATTGTCTGGGAGCCCCACGTGCCCTGAGCCCAGATGCCATGAGCTGGGCAGCAGCACAGCATAGCAATTGGCCTGCGGGGGTGAAGAGGGAGCAGGGTCTAGAACCACAGCAGCAGGTGCTGCTAGCAGCCTTGCCTGGCCCACTCTGAGAAAGGGGTGGGAGAGGCAGGCTGCCTGCAGCCAGCACCCAGCAGGCCACCAGTCCCAGGGCAGCAAGGGGGGATAGGGGGCTCAGCTGGCAGCTGCCAGGGCCCAAACCTGCCCAGCAAACTTACCATAGTCCCTGGGCACCTGTGCATGGCCAGCCCCTGATCTGAGGCTGGGCAGCACGCGGTCCCTAATGCAGAGCATCTTATCTCTGAAATGCTGCAAACTGTCACAAAAGGCTTCAGTCTCTTGCTTCTGCAGGTCCAACATCTGGAGTGGGGGAGAGCCCACCAGCCCCAAAAGGGATGCTGCCTCAGAGTCACTGATACCCACTGCTGGAGCGGTCCGGATGAGCCAGCAGCGCACAAGGGACTGGACCCTGCTGTTCCAGCAGCTGGTGGCAGGGGCAGAGGAGTGAGAGGCATGGGATGTGCAGGAGCAGGCACAGGAGCTGGCCTGGCAGGTGGGGGTATGGGACTGGGCGTAAAGGGACCAATGGGCCTGCATGGAGGCCCTGGAGTGAGAATTCCTGGAGCAGCTCCAGCAGCAAGGGGGACACCAACCACCAAGCCATGGAGACCCTCCTGGCCCTAGCAGCCACATACATGTCCCCTGCTACCTGGCCCCTGCCCATGACCCCACAGGGCCCCTGAGTTCTTCCTGCCCCACAGCAGGCCCCCAGCCCACCTGGCCCCAGGAGGAGGTCCTTTGGTGCCTCCAGCCTACCAGACCCCCTGGCCTGGTCCCCACCCGGGACCTGCCATTATCCACCTGGGCCTGGCCCCACTGCTCTCCCCTGCACCACACAGCCAAAGACCCAGCCCCACATGAGAACACCAGTTGCTGAGCTCGCCAAGGCCCCCAGACCCATGGGGGAACATCAAGGGGCTGGTGTGCTGGGCACCTGCTCCAGGGCTCTGCCCCATAGGACTCCCCCACAACCTGTCCCCTGAGGCTTGACTAGCCAAAATATTGCAAGTAGTTTTCAATATGTATATAGTTTGTCTCATACATATATTTTAGAGGTGCACTGATATATTGATTCAATAACAGACTGGCACCAATATAAAGAAAATTAACTGAATCAGAAATTGGCCTGATGTGGCCTATAATTTAGCAAATTTTGGGGTGGCTGAAGCCCCCACCCCACCCTCATTGCCCTCTCCCAGTGCCGCCGCCACCCACCCTAAGCACAGCCTGGCCCAATGCCCACTAGGAAGAGCCCTGCATAGCCCCGGCCCCAGCCTGCAGTCGTAGCCTGCCCCACACAGATCCGGTGGGCACATGGCCCCCATGTCTCCCGGGGTACGAGCAGCAGCAGGAGCCACTCCTCATGCCTCCTGGATGCGCTGCAGCTCTGTCCCGTGCCCACCCTGCCCTGGCTGTGCAGTGCCTGTCCCAGGTCCACTCCCTCCCTCACTATGGGGGCCTCAATCTTCCCTGCCCATGCCCTTTCCTTTCCCCCTCCCCTTCCACCACAACAGACTTACCAGCTGGACACTGCCCTTCAAGCTGCCAGGCTAGTATCGAATATCAGATCAGTATCGGATCAGTATGTCTCCTTAAAAATTGGCTATCAGTATCAGCCCCCAAAATTTTTATCGGTGCACCCCTAAAATAGTTTGTCTCCTGTATATATATGTAAGTGGGTTTTTTATTGTTGGTGGGTGGGAAGGGTGGCGGAGGGGCATTGTTTGTTGAGGGGGAGAGAAGGGGCTGAGGGTTGTGAGGGCAATGAAGTTTTTTGTTTCACCCACGTGCATGTCCTGAGAGTAGTGCTAGGGGTGAGTAGGGGGTAAGGGGTGTGTGGACGGAGAGGGAGGTGGGCTGGAGCAGGAAGTACAGGGTGGGTTAGGCAGGGCCTCCTGCAGCCAGTTCCCTGGCTCCTGCTGGCAGGTGGACAGCTGTTCTGGGTGGGGAGAGAAGGGGCCTGCTGGGGCCAGCAAGGGCCAGCAGCAGCACAGGGCACTGGTCATTGCTGACAGGCGCTGGGCTAAATCAGCAGGGCACGTGGCACCACTAGCAGGGGCATGAGCAGGCACAGTAGGCAGGAAGGGAACTGGTGCATGCTACCCCTGAACTGGGTATGCGGCTCAAGGCAGGGAAGGCGACATCTAGTGATCAACTTCCAAGATGGCTGCCAGGTGCTGACAGCTGGCTCTGGCTTCAACATGTCTGCAAAGTGCTGACAACCATGTGGCTGAAGGCTGGAGCTTCTCCAGAGGCCACAGGAGGATACGGCAGCACCAAAGGGATTTGGGACTAACTTTAGTGCCAAATCTCTGCACGTGTGGACACCTGCCAAAAATCACTTAATGCACATTAAATTTAGTCACACTTATTTTACATGTAGACACGCCCTAAGAGTCTAAAGAAAGAGACAGAAACAGCAGACTGTCTACATTTGCATGGAGTCCTTTCTCTGCTATTTAGTTCAACCCTGGGCACATTTACACAAGACATGAAAGGCGCAGTACACTAATTCTACTGCACATTAGTGCAGCAGAAAAAACCTGTGTCAATGTGCAGAAGAATTAGTCTAGTGCACATTAGCGTCACAAAAAAGCGTGTGCTGGCACTAATTACAGGTACTAAACTTAATGCTCCAGAATTACAGCACATCAATGAACTTGTAAATGCACCCCCTGTGTCTGATTTTCTTATATCTAAGGAAGAGTACCATATGCCCAAAATCTTGTCTAGCAGCTCTCTGAACTAAACAGTTGGTCCAATAAAAGATACCACAGAAACTCTTGCCTGTAGTCTATTCTTATGAATCTGAGTAACTTGCTTTACGAAGTCTTTATCTGTGATAAAGATGAGACATCCAACCACCTGACACCAGTTTCATTTTCACCTATTGCCCCTGATCACAGGAAGCTGATATTCTGTAGGTAAAAAGAGTCATTCACCTCTGCAGAGAGATCACCAGAAGTTCTTCCTGAAATCTTCAATCATCATTTTGAATGCACTCTTTCATGTGTAAAGGTGTGCATGCAAAGCAGCGATTAATTATAGACTTTCTACTGAGGAAATTTCTGTGCATGAAGGGCAAGATTTAAATTGCTGATCAGCATCACTTTTGTTATGATATGTTTGGAAACAAGCTAATGGATTGAATTTCAGCATCCTGTACAGTCTCTAACATCTGTTTCTGCCATGTAAGAAATGAAAACCTCTAGAATATTTTCTTTCAGGTGCTGGTTTTAAAGGCTGAGAGCTGTTGCTGGACTGTTGCAAAAAACAAAACAAACAAACAAACAAAATCACCCTCTGTCTTTCCATCAGGGAAGCATAAGCTCCACCATGAGCCTGGCTTGCCAAAAAGGCTCATGAAACCTCTTTGCTTCTGCAAGGCTGCACAAAAGCACACCACAGCTGTAGCCTCTGGGCTTTTTCCGAGCTACACCCCTCACTGCTGATTGGTCAAGGGGCTCTGGTGACCCCACCCCATGCCACTGATTGGTCAAGAGTTCAATCGCTCACCTTCAGACTGCAGCATTACATCTGGCTTCTTGAAAAATGGCACTGAAACCCTTTTGCTTTGCTGACTGGCGCCTTGCCTGAGTCACTGGCACTAGCTTAGCCTCTCAGCAGCTCTTTCTAAAACCACGTGCTCTGTGGCCGCAGGGATTGCCATCCTTTCTCCATATTCCAGTAACATTTTATTTTATGGAGAGGGAGATTCCACACAAAATCGTGGCCAATGCCATTTTTCACAGTGATTGTGGAAGCCACCTTTTTTCAGAGTTTCTGTTAAAATTGTGAAATTGCGCTTGAAGTAGGCCGCAAGTATAGAGATTGTGCCTGCTCCTCAAGGGAAATAAGATGTCAAAAAGGGCAGGGAGGGAGAAGAGATTATAGTGTCAGCCCTAAAGAAAGCAATCCACTGTATGCAGCAATTCCTATATATGTGGAGCTACGATGAGAGAGACTATGCTTGTGTGAGCTAGGGCTAACTGGACTCTATTTCTATTAAGGGAATGAAAGCATGCACTGCAGTGACGCACAAAAAGATCTCTCTGCAACCTGAGGTAACTCTGGCTTGCACGCAAAAATATTGTTCAAAATTCAGAGCCCCACTTGCAAGAATGGGGAGGTTAGCCTACTCAGTGTGGTGCTGAGAAGCTAGCAGCCTTTCACTTTTAGGTCACCAGCTGCAAGCCAGGTTAGGCCAGCAAAAGTCCTGCCGTCCACTATCACATCAGTGACACAGCTGCCTTTAGCAAATAGAAACCCATATTGCAAAGGCACCACAAGAGACTTTTTAGTTGGCCATCTCAGCCAACAAGCAAAGTATGAAATACCATGAAAACCCCAGTTTAACATTCATCTTTTTTACTACAATAGAAAACAAAGGCAGATGCTCCAGTTAAAAGCAGTACTATTACACATGTACTGCCACCACCGGTGCTGCATGGTGTGATGCAACTAAAAAGAAACTTGCAGCCTCCAGCTATGCAGGTGCACTTCCTAAATGCTTATCAGCAATAACAAATCTGCACCAGTGCTACTACCCACGTGAGCTACAGAGTAGACTAGGCATCTTCATTTTAAATGCTAGATTATCCCATCCAGCTCCAAGAAATCTTTCTGCAGTGTTGCTGCCTGTTGAATGTTTTCATACCCCACATAAGAAAATAGCAGATTCAGGAATGCAAAGAAACACACACCACCCTCACCATTCACTCATTTTCTCTTCTTCATGCTGCTATTTCTTCTCAAAAATACTAGAAGGTTCACACCTGGATCCAAACACCTGAACAGTTCCAGAAGCTCTTAGGGGTGTTCAGAGCAGGGATTTTGCTCTAGGCCCATCATAACTTTTCAGGAAACAAGAAAGAGCAAAGACTAAACTATAAACCTCAGCAGTTCTGTTCGCACGTCAGTAACTAATACCAGCCCTCTGAAGCACGTAGGCATGAGCAAACCGAACAGAACAGTGGTGCCATGGACTAGCACAAGAACATGGACTAACACAAGATATATGTATAATTCCCCAAGTAAAAATTTGGTGGGGTACCACAGCAAGCATTTTTCTAAGGTCTGGGTGTGGGAATCATCAGATGCTCCTTCCTTTATGCCTTTCTTGCACAGAGCTTTGACTTCAAACCAGGCCAGTGGGTATGGAAGAGTTCAGCACTACTTCCCTCCACACATGTGCCTTCCAAGTGACACCAATTAAGAGTCAATCTGACAAGGTGTGTCACTAAACAATGCCATTCTGCAGGTAGCAACACTAGAAGAATGTTTTGAGCTGATGAGTGCAATGCTAATTAAAGTTCATCTAAAGATGCCAGAGTTGGTTGTGCCCTAAATGACAGCTTCCGAGAAAGAGGTCACCCTGTGTGGGATACACGGCATACCTAGGATGGCTGATGTGATCACTTCTGGCACAGCCAACATAATGTCACACTAATAGCAAGGAAACATTTTACCTGTGAATACTAGGCTGGCGCTTTCCAATTCTTCTTGTGGCACCTTGAAACTGAAGGATTCATTGTAGAAGGGATCTATTGTACCCTTCATGCAAGAAGTTTTCTTGGTTTTTGCTAACTTTAATCCATGGACCAGCTGAATTTTCACAAAGGGATCTGACAGAAACACAAACACAGTTCCAGCTTTACAAGTGCAGTTGGTCAATACTCCTATCTCATACAATTCTGAACAGTCAGAGTCAAAGATATGGGGAGCTGCATCATGCAAAAAAATGGCATTAGTGAGTAATTTAGGCTGTTGTTATGCTAGGCACCAGGTAACATGCAGTGGAGATATATGAGTCTCAAACATCAGGTTTCAAAATGTTCCCCACTGATGCGGCCTGGAGCACAAATAAAGGAGGCCCTCACAGAGGCCAAGTATGTCGCTCTCAACAACAGATGCCAATATTCTGGTTACAGCGGCAGCTGGAGACAAGGAGATATTTTGCAGGGGTGGGGAGTAATTACCAGCTGCCAGAATGATTGAACTGGCTTTATCCATATTGACAAAAAAGCAAGGGATGGGTGAGTGGTCACTGCCAAATATCATACAGCACAGCCTTTGCAAAATTAAATAACTTTTATATTTAACATTCATGTAGTACTTTGCATCTAAAGGCCAGGCAAACATTAATAAAGAGTCCTAGGCCACAAAAGCTGGTACAGGATCTATGATTTAGAAAAACCTGGTTCCCAATTCCCTGTTCAGGCCCACAGATTTTGATATATACGCCTGTGAAAGAAAAAAAACTCCCATACTCAGAACTTTCCAAAGCCACTGTATTAATGAGTTAGGTGTCCAAATCTATAAGGGAGCATAAAAAAACTGGAGCCCAAGTATATGGGATAATTTCACACACACACAGTAATTTGAGAAATACACTGCTCTTTACCTGAACCTTGGCTCATATCTGTCTGAAGAAGCTGTTTTGCTCTAATAATGTCTACGTTCAGTCTTCCTGCACTGGGTAGGTAGTTTAATGATAGCAGCAGCTCCCCCAATTCAACTTCATTCTACAGGAAGAAGGAAATAGAAATACACACAACTGGAAACTGAGAGGGAAAGACAGGCAAAGACAGACAAAGTAGCTGCTAAATGTCTCAAAAATATTTTAAATCACATTGGGTGCCTGTACACATGCAAGGAGCCAGCTCTGACATGCTGTAATTACAGTATGTCAGAGCAAACTCAGTTAATTGAGTCTGCTGGAGCAGGCTAATTAGCATGCTCCAGCCAGTCTCCATGTCTCATGTATCAGTGTCCCGATGCTTCAAAATGGTGGCGGGGGTGCTTTAACTAAAATTTGAACGAGCTTTAGTTAAGGCACCCCCGCTGCCATTTTGAAGCACGGGGGCGCTGACACGAAGTGCTGTGGGGGCTTTAATTCGAGCAGCTCTTGGAGCTGCTCTAACTAATGCACCCCTCTCTCCCTCTGCCCCCTGTCCCACCACCACCTCCAGAGCACGTGTAAAAACGCCTATTCGGTTTTGATCCTTCCCCACAGCTGTTTGGTGCCTTGCATTGAGTAGGAGAAAGGCACAGATACCATCCCTTTGGTCTGGCCTGAATCAGACCTGAATCAATGAACTCTCTTGTTTTAAAACTGCCATCACGTCCCAGCACCAAACTGTTGCAAAATCAGGCACACAAGAACTGCAGTTTCTCCTTCTTACATTTGAAACTTGTCCACACAATTTTGATCCTAATTTCAATGTCTTTGATTCACCATTCCCACAAATGTAGGCTCAAATATGCAACAGAGCCACTTCCAGACCTGCCACCGACAATCATAGGGAAGGCAGGCATGGGGTGCTTAAAGAGCAAGGCCTTACATCATAACATTTCCTTTGCAGCACGAGCCTACAAAGGGAAAAATTCAGGGGTGGCGTTCATTTAAGAACCTACCCAGTTACATCCAAATACTGCAGTGTCAGGCTTAACTGTGTCCTTGCTTTTCAACAGACTGTCGTGAACTTCATTTTGCGAAAACATACCTGTTGGTCCATTATTTCCTTCCCCTTTTCTAAATAGTATTTGAAACGGGAATTTAAAAAAAAATCTGAGAGCTGGTATTACTAACCAGTCCACAAACAGGACTACTTTAAATATAAAATGATATGAGCCGCTTTTGAAACTTGATGTTGTTATTCTACTTGTGTTATATGACAAGACATATCCAGTGAACATTATTATAGATTTCACCACCACAGCTCAGATACCTGAAATAACCAAAGTACTATCCTATGCTCACAACCAGACATGAGCTTGTGCTTGTGCCCAAATTCCCACACAGAGATGCTGGAAAAGCTCAGACTCAGACCCAGATCTGATGTTTGTAGCTTGTTTTAGCAAGGAATGAGACATATGAGGTTGTTACAATCACTACATAACAGGAAATGTCTGTAATGGCAGCCACAGCACCAGGACTACATAAGAAACAGATGAAAGGCTTCGATAGATGCAAAAGTAGTTAGAGTTTTGTGAAAAAAAACCTGTAAAAAACCTAGAATTATGGCTAAGTCAACCAAAGTACAAGAATCAGGGTAAAATTCAAGGTAAACTTGGGCAGAGCCCTGAATGAATTAGAAATAGGATTCAAAAGAAACTGGGGGCAATTTCTAAACTGTCATGTACAAACATGATCTTTTTTGCTCTGGGATGTAGCTCTGAGTCTTGAGCTAGAGTGAACTGCAGTATTAGAACAAAATGAGAAGGTTTTCACACCTGGAAACCACATCAGCTGCTCAGATATATCTGAATTAACTGCAGCATCAATGCGACTCTCTTGCCCCTCTGTTCTCAACTAGGTGACTATGATCTCACGCAACCTGGAGCAAGGTATGCCAGAGATGGTTCAAATAAAGGTGCTTTTTGACTCCCTCCTCCCCCACCTTAAAATAAATGGGTGTTAATTCTGCTGTCAAGTCATTTTTCTCCTGCCCCTCAGCATCTCCTCTTCTACATTATTCCTACTAACTTCTCAGAACTACAGGACAAGGATGCAGTTAGTACACAAGGGAAGAGGTGACAGGGTAAGGAAAGCTCTACACTTCAGATGTAATATAACGCTGTAGTTTCAACTGGACAAGGCACTCTTTTCCACTTTCTGCGGTTTTCAGTCAACTATCTGGTTCCATCCAGAGATAGCTAGAGCGAAGCTACAAAAATGGCCAGGCAGCAAGATATTCCTCTGCAGCTACCCTCGCACACTTCTCCAATCTGTTAGTGCAAGCAAAGAGAGAGTGAAAGACAGTGGAAATGAGTCAGGGGTAGCAGTGTCCATCAATAATGGTCATAACATCTTTGCCTCAGTCCCCTGACCACACATAAACCACAATGGGACAAGGCTCCACCACCCAAGAACCGGGGTGGCTGGTCTGGAGTTGGGAAGTAGCTTAATGGCATATTTCCTCTCAAATCAGTGGGAGTTTATTCATGGAAAATAAAAAGCTGAACGTTTCTCTCCAGACATCTCATTAATCCCGATGGGTATTTGGAGCAGCAACCCATAGGATCACAGAAAAGCTGCTATGAAGGAAGGAAAGTCCACTCTCAAACTTTATGCATAGAGTGAAAGGTAAAAGGTTTATCTGTAAAAGGGATACAGCCTTCAAGGTTTTTTTGTTTTGTTTTTTAATAGGAGTTAAAATGGGGGATTGGATATAAAGCCAGGTTCCATCCACAGCCTATTCAAGAAGATTCACCGCACCTCTACACAGACCTAACCAGCCACCTGGAGTGGTACTTTAGTTCAAGTACTGCCACCACCATTTCTAAGGAACCATCTTTTTGGGAAGACCCTCACCTGTTTTCAATGGGGCTTGCCCAGGAGACAAACTCCTTGCTGGAGTACATCAGGTCAGTGGAATCAAGTAGAAACTAAATCAAATTGAAAATGCAAGAATATGGAAGCCAAATTATTCTTTTACCATGACCATAACCATCACAGCCTGTTACAACTTTAATTTCCAAGTTATTAGAGATCATTCTTATTTTACCTAAATAGGACGAAAACAGAAAACTCCTTCTCCTCTTGTTTTTAACCTTAAGGAATTCAGACAAAACACTGGCACTCTAACACAAATCACACAAATCTAACACAAAGTGCACTGATAGAGATTTTCTTGGCTGATGCCAACAGCCAATTATTCACCATGCATACTGGCCAATACCAATCTGATAAAATGATTTACGAGAATGCAGCCAGGTAGCATAGAGTGCAGTGCCTTGCAAGCCAGCTTGTGGAAGGGAAGGGGCATGGAGGAGGGCAGACACATGCAAGGAGGGCAGACTGAGGGCCCCCATGGTGAGGGATGGAGTGGGGCAGGGGCTGGGGCTGAGGGTGCTGCCCAGCCAGGGCTGTGAATGTGACCCTGGGACTGAGGCAGGGAGTGGGACGGAGCCACAGACAGCTCGTTCAGGGGATGAACATCACCACACTTAAAAATGTTGGTGGGGACGCTTGAATAACTCATCAAATGAGCTTTAGTTCAAGTACTGCCACCGCCATTTCTAAACACGGGAACACTTTTAGGAGTGGAGCAGAGCCAAGCAGGGTGAGGGTGGAGGTGGGCTGCTCGCTGTGGGCTCAGGGCTCTCTGCCCTGCTGCCTTTCCCCAGGAGCCATGCAATAGCCATGCGTCCCCTGCCCACCTGGCAGCAGGAGGCACAACTCACCACCCCCACTGCAGCCAGGCAGGCAGGAGATGCACGGCCAGTGCAGGGCTCCTGAGGCAAAGGCAGCAGAGCAGAGAACCCCATGCCCATAGCAAGCAGTCCACCTCCACCCCACGCACAAATCTGGGTGGGGGCACATGCCCCCCCATGCCTCCCTTCCCCACTCCCGCACCTCCAGCTTGAGCTGTCCACAGCTCCCTCCCACTCCCCACCCCAACCCTGGGGTCCCATTCACTGTTCTGGCTGGGCAGCACTCCCAGTCCCAGCTCCTTCCCCATTCCCTCCCTCAACATGGGAGCTTCAATCTGCCCCCCACCCCTTCCCCACAGACTTATCTGCAGGGCACTGCTCTCCCCACTGCCCGGCTGCACTCCTGCCCATGTACATGCTGCAGCTGTATGCATGCACAGGGCATCTTAGGGCCCTGGCCCAAAGGCATATTATATTTATTGGTACATTATCAGCTACACCGGTCAAAAAAGCCAATAGCCAGCAATGTTAATTTTTCTTTTATCAGTACCAATACTTTCTGGCACCGATATATTGGTGCACCTCTATAAATCATTATTACTGAGGTAACTCTCTTCCATCAAATAGCCAGAATCCCACTCTTGACTAGATACACAATGCTCAGCCCCGTGGTAATTCCAGCTCCTCATGAAGCACACCACCATGCCTAATTTCAACCCAAAACTGGCATTTCAAAGAGCGCTTTCAGTGAGGTGTTTAAAACAGTCAGCAGAAATGTATTCTCTTTACCAGGTGCTATGTTTTCTGCACAGTTTCTCTTACTTGGATTGTGTGTGTGCTTGAGGAGTTGCTACCAGCCACCCCTGAGATTATTTTGTGCCCTTCATGGCTGGTTAAAGCCAGCAGAGAAACCTTGGGCATATTATTTAGAATAACCAGAGTCTTCTTTAGCAAAACAACACACAAAACAGACTTAACCAAAAACAAAAAAAAAAAAAAAAAAATCATCCGTGGATGTGGAGTGCCTCAGCAATTATTATAACATCCTGTGCTCCTGACCCCTCACAGTGCATCATGCCAGCCCTCAAGGCAGATATCTGCTTGCCTACATGTTGCTGATACAGAGATTAGTTTGGCCTTGGGTTGATTCCAGCATGTGTTTTTGGAGTCAGCACTGAATTAGAAAGGAAACCACTCCAGATGACACAGCACTTCATTTCACTCACTGACAGAGAAGGAGACGAGGCCTACCAGAGCTGGCATTTCATAGTCCTGAAGGGTCAGTCACAGGCATGGCATACCTGGTATAAATGCTGATGTGATCAGTGCAATCCTGAATCCTTTCACTGCCTGACACAGATTCTGAACCAGGTATTCTCCCATCCCTAGTCATCATTTTATTACATACCAAGGTAATAATACCAGTTATATACTATTTTATGCATCTTCTTTGTCACCTACATACCCTGTTCAGCTGCTTCACTGCACAGTTTAACTCCTGCAATTTCCAGCACATTTGGAAAACGCAGGTTAGGGAACTGTAACTTTTATACTTCTACACAATGAATTGCCTATGACTTCTTTTAGGAGCATAGCTAAATATCAGTAACAAATTTAACATCAAGGATTCATCCTGTACATATCAATCAAACCACAGATATAAAAGTGTGTGGTTTGTGACTAACTCTTTGCATGGAAAAGCAGGGCTCTGCAAGTCACCCTAGGCTCAAGTGCTAAAAAATATGCATTTAAATTCAGAATAATTACTTCCCAGTTATGCTGGCCAGTAAACCCAATTAGTTCCAAACAGAATCTACAAGAGTTTGAAGCATCCCCTTGACCCCAAAGAAACTGCCAGGATGGTCATGCTTGCCTAAGGTTTTAGGTAAGTACAGACAGTCAAAAGCCCAAGGCTAAATTAATTCAATCGTCACAGGTTGGTCTAAGCTATGTAGACTGAACAGACATTCACTTTTGATTCCAGAAATGCAGGCACATGCCTGCAGTGGCCAAGACCAGAAGCCAGGGGGCACTAGAGCACACCTCCCTGCTCAGCTGCAAGGGACAGTTTGGGCCAAGGCTGGGCTGCCGGAGGCGGGGGCAAGGTTTGCAGGGTAGGTACAAGGCATCCTGGAATACTGGAAGACTGTCAGTTAACTTCAATCTGGAAGGGATATGGGACAGAAGTTTAATAAAATTTTTTTACCTAAGTCAGTTAAGTCTGATACTGCATCCATCCAGGTTTATTTTAAACTGGCTTCGGCCATTTTGAATGTGGTTTATGTGCACTGAACTTCTGTTGTAGGTTTCCAGTCACTTACACTAGTTTATGTATAATTTTTCTCCCTAATCCTTGAGTAATCACAGGCAAAATCCAAGAAAGTGTAGGGTGAGATTCAGGGCATCAGGCCCTGCTATGTCAGGGATAAGACAAAAACTGCATGTTTTTGTAATAAACTTGAAATATAATTACTTTCATAACTGGTATTTTTGAATGGTGCCTCATTTTGCACGCACAGAGCTCAGATTTGCAAATACAGATTAGGCACTTACTTGCACGTGTTTAGACTCATAGGACACTTACACACATATTGCGATCCTGCTCCAACACCCGGGAAATCCAGTGTGTCAGAGCTGACTCGATTTATTGAGTCCGCTAGAGCACCTTCATAGACATGCTCTGGCAGCCTCGTGTGTCAAGTGCATCAACAGCGCAGCACGTCTCCATGCCTTGAAAATGTGCTTTAAAATAAAACATGTTTGATGTGCTTTAAACTTCCAAACACCTCAGCGCCATTTTCTCAGCATGGGGACACATTGCGCTATTGATACAAATGATGTGCGGGTGCTTTTAATTAGCGTGAATCACTAATTAAAAGTGCTCAGCACCCCGTTGGGAACACATGTAAAAATGCCCATAGAAATAAGCATCATAAGCGTTAAATGGATGTGGCTGACCAAAAAACATTTTTTTAAGAAAGTTTATCTGCAATATAATAATACCCATAATGTTACCTAGTAATCGATCCTCCTGAAGGGCTTGTCTACATTACAGAATTGCTGCTGCTACAGTTACCCTGGCATAGATTTGTCAGCAAAGTCCCCAAAGGTGACACAATACATATTAGCAAAAGTGTCTTTTCTGCCAGCCCAGGGATACCAGTTCTCTGAACAATACCCATTAAGCCCACCGAAGCCGCCTTCTATCAACAGCTATATCCACACTAGGGCTTTTACCATATGTGAGCTTCTCTGTGGGCCTGGCCCACAGACTTATGCTGCCAAAACTTTGTTGTGTAGACCATACCTAGTACAAAGATAATTTACAGTTCTGATCTTAGTAGGATGCTTTTACTTATCCCTGACTTATGTACGGGTAACTCTAGAAGAGACCTTCTGAATCTATAGAAAATTAGGGCTGGAAGGGGCCTCAGGAGGTCATCTGGTCCAAAAACCTGCTCAAAGCAGGACCAGACCCAACTATCTCATCCCATCTTTGTCTATCTGAGGCTTTAAAACCTCCAAGTATAGAGCTTCCACCACCTCTCTGGGTAACCTGTTCCAGTGCTTTACTACCCTCCTACTGAGAAAGCATTTTCCTGGTATCTAACCTAAACTTCCCTTGCTGCAACTTGAGACCATTGCTCCTTGTTCTGTCAACTGCCTCCACTGAGGACAGTCTAGCTCCATCTTCTTTCAAACCCTCTTCAGGTAGTTGAAGGCTGCTATTAAATCCCCTCTCAGACTTTTCTTCTCTAGATTAAATAAGCCCAGTTCCCTCAGCCCCTCCTCACATGAGTCATGTGCCCCAGCCTCATCACCATTTTCATTGCCCTCTGCTGGACTCTCTCCAATTTATCCACATCCTTTTTGGGGGGTGGGGGAAGCAAAGCTGGACACAGTACCCCAGATGTGGCCTCACCAATGCCAAATACAAGGGAAGAATTACTTCCCTTGATCTGCTGGCCACACTCCTACTAATGCAGCTCAGCATGCCGTTAATATTCGCAACAAGGGCACACTGTTGGCTCATATGTGGTTTGTTGTTCACTAACCCCCAGGCGCTTTTCTGCAGAGCTGCTGCTTAGCCAGTCAGTCCCCAAGCTGTACTGGTGCAGGGGATTGTTCCATCTTCAGTGCAGGACTCTGTACTTGTCCTAACCAAACCTCATGAGATTTATTTTGGTACAATCCTCCAGTTTGTTAAGGTCTCTCTAAATCCTATCCCTGCCCTCCAGTGTATCTACTACTACCCCCAGCTTGGTATCATCCACAAACTTGTTGCGGGTGCACTCCATCCCCTCTTCCAGGTTGCTGATGCAAATATTGAACAAAACCAGCCACAGCACCAACCCCTGGGGCACTTCACTTGATCCTGGCTGCCAACTAGACCTCAAGCCATTGATTAGAGACCTCTGAGCCCAACAATCCAGCCAGTTTTTTTATCCAGATTTGGTCTACATTTTCTTAACAGGATATTACAAACTATTGTGCATTATGGAATTGATCCAAAACCCACCAAAGTAAATAGAAGAGAATTCCTGGCTTCAACAGGCTTTAGAGCTGTCCCTGTCTGCTAAAATTTCCATTAATACCTTTTCTGTATAAAACTGCTTTCCGACTTATTGCCAGCAATGTCCAAATGCTGCATGTTTTGATTAATTGTCTTTTAGGAAATAATGTGCAATCCAAGCCACACAGACCACATCAGAATAGGCTTGCTGGAAAATGGTAAAAAGCAATCATCTCAACGGTCTCATTCTGGAGCAGAGCTTCAAGTGTGCTTTCAGAAATGACAAACAGCATTTTCAGAAAAAAAAAACAGTTCACTGAACAGCTTACCATACAAATGACTCAGTGACTTGCACAGGCATTTAACTTAAGAAGTGAACTGTATCTGATCTTATGCATACATATTTCCACCTCAGTTGTAGGAATTTGAAAGCTGGATTGTTTAAAACCTGCCATGGTGCAAGCAGTTGAAGCAGATGAGACTACAATTCTCAACAAAAATATTTCTTCTAATTACTATGCAACCTTACATTTCTTTCCTGTTGGGTTGAACAGGAACTGCACCCATTGTTTATTAATAGGTTTATATGCTGCCCCTCTTCGTTGACTTTGCTCTGTACTTTTATCATATCACTTTCACATAGGAACCAATTAACAAACAAGTTACTAATAAACCGGTTGCTTCAAGGAAACCTTAGGCACAAGTTGGAACTTACTACTTTGAGTTCACTGCTATTTGCAAGACAAAGTTCATGCTGTTGAGGATCAGCAGTGATATTTGACTGTTTAAGGACAGACTTGGGTTGAAGCATTTGTACTGGAGGTGAACAGCCTGCTCTAGCAAAATTGGTGCTAAATGGACATTTGTCTACACAAATAGACAAATGTCTAGCAAAATGGAGAAAACTGGAAGAAAAGCTGTAGAGTACACTGTAATTGGTATAAAATGGCTATTTTTATTATAGCAGGTTATCTGAGAGGTGACCCAGTGAGAGGAGGCTGACAGCGTTTTCTTTCCTTATTTGAAAGAAGTTAGAAGTCTAGAACAAACAAGTCAGGCAGGCTTGGGTAGGAATGCTTCTGATTTATGGGAGCCTGTCAGATTATGAATTCAGGCCATATTTACTCTCTATAAATACAGCCTGACTTCATAATTATCAGCTCTTCATTTCTTCACTTGCGTATCTGTATCAATAGGAAAAAATGTCAAAAAAAAGTTCTCTCCAAATGGCTTTGTACATTGAAGCACATTTTTGTTACAAAATGGGAGGCTTCTCAAGACAGCTGAGGGAGTTAACGAAGAAATACTAGGCTCTGACAGGTATAGGGATTGAGAAAAGGAGTATGAAGTGTCAT
Source organism: Crocodylus porosus (assembly GCF_001723895.1). Lineage (NCBI taxonomy): Eukaryota > Metazoa > Chordata > Crocodylia > Crocodylidae > Crocodylus > Crocodylus porosus. The sequence continues at coordinate 2,475,378 of NW_017728927.1, read as the reverse complement.
TTTTACTTCATCCACAGTACAGGAAAGAAAGTACCTGAATTTCTCTTTTCCAAGGCATTTTTACTGAACAACAACAACAACAGAAAGCTGCTGGTTTTGCTATTATTGGTCCATTGTATATTTTGCTCACCTGCTTCCTTTAGGTACCACCATTCAAAAGCATAAATTTAGTTACCATTGTTATCTGGATGACACACAGCTTTGTGTTTTGAACTCAGGTGACCCTAGAAAAGCAATTTCCTGTTTGATTAGGTACCTAAGTGACACCAAGTCTTGGATGTCTGAGATTGTCCTGAAGTTCTGATTAATGTTTCATCCTTAGCAGTTTCTTTTCACGGGTAAGTAATGCAGCCAATTATTTGGGCTGGTAACCTTAAAGTTATTTTGGTCTCACACTTTCTGCAATTAGGATGTGGGCTGAAACACACCCACGCACCTATGCCCATGCTCCTCACCCCAAAGCTTTTCTGCCGTTCCTCAAACAGGGCAAGGTGGTCTCAAGGGAAGCAAATCCCTTAATTTATGCCGTTAGAGCATCTCATTTGGATCAGTGCAGAACAGTGTTCACAGGCCTTCCAGACTATTTATTTTTCATCATTAAGACAAGTGCAGCACCCTGCAACTAAAAAGCTCCCCAGCTCCTGGCATCTTACATCAGCATGGAGATCTACAGAGTGCTTCTAATGAAGTTTCAAATTGATTTTCCTACTCAAGGTTATCCATGCCATTCACCCCCCTTAGAAAAGTTCTGGTTTAGTGCACTCTGCTCCTATTGGCTTCCTACAGTATCCTATGGCATGTGACTAAATGTTGCTGGATGTGTGAATTGCAAGTAAGCAGGAATGGGAACAGCAAATGGATTGATACACTAGGTGTACTAGCCCAGGTAAAGCAGTCTTGAGACCCAGCTTACAACATTCCCTCTAGTTTTGCCGGTGAATTCTTGTATGACTTTGGGTAAGATACTTTTTCCTTCTAGCATTGGCTGGGGATAAGCTTCCCATGTTCCGTGGCTGTTGCTAGGCTAAATTTTTTAAAATCTGTCAAGCCTTTCTAACTTGAAATAGAGGGAGCTAGTGAACTACACAGTGGGTGTGCTGACACATGCAATTAATGCACTTGAATCTTCTGTGCAAAAAATTCAGGTGCATTAGGGCACGTGTCTGAATACGCACCCACAAAAGGAACAAACTTGAGCCCAACAGAAGCAGCCTAGACCAAGTCTGCTCCTACCCTGCTCTGCCCCATTGCAGCAGCCAGGGGAGCTCCAGGTCCCATGGCTACAGGCCCGGGGCTGGCAGATGATACCAGGGTCAGGCCAGGTCTGTGGTGGAGAGCTGTCCAACCTCTGGGGGCAGCTCCCAGCTGCATGGAGCTCAGGATCACAGCCTGGCTCAGCAGCGCTGGATTGGCGTGATGCCCTGTGCCTTATTGGCAGCAGCGGTACCCTGATCTCTCCCCTCGCTTTGCTTGCAAGCAGTGGAAAAGCCTGGGGTGAACTTGTTGGATCAGTTTTGTTGTCATCAACAAAAGTAAGGAGGTGTCAGCCTGCTTGGCAGCCTTGGACCCTGGTCCAGTCTCTGGGGCCAGCTTTTGGCAAGCACTGTGCTCTGCAGCTCAGGGTTGCTTTACCTCCCAAGGCATTCGGCCAGAGGGAAGGCAGCGGTGAGTTGGGATCCCTAGCCCATGCCCCGGTCTCCTGGTAGGGGGAAGTGGGAGCTGAACAGTGCTGGGACCAGGGGGACTCGCATCTCCCTGGCACTGGACAGGAGCTGGGACATGGGCTGGGGACAGCTCCTCCCTGCTCCCCCAAGCCCGGGGCTTAGCCAGGCAGCTGTTGTGGCCCCCTGCTGCCTGGGCTGACAGAGCAATTTGCTCCCAGTCAGTGTCTACACATGCGGTCCGGTGCAGTAGTTCAAAGCGCTATTTTCTAGTGTCTGCCTCTGTGAGTACTAGAAAACGGTGCTTTAAAATTAATCTACTGCATCCCCAGTATTCTTAGTACTAGTGTATCACCAATAAACATGCAGGAATTTAACTGCAGAAATCCCACCCTTATTTAATAAGAGTTAAATCCCATGCCTAGAGGGACTCATCCACTAACACCAGCCTACTCTGCCTCTTGTGACAGTCTCCTGGTCCCAGGTTGGGAGGAGGCACCCTTATCTGCATAAGATCACTACTATATGAAAGGAAAAGTCTGAGTAGAAAAAGGACCCCTCACTAGTTGACAGAACCAATCCACCATAATGCACTTGAACTCCAAGCTATAACACACCAAGGTCTGTGCTCAGTTCCTGCAACTAAAAGGCAGGAACTCTCCTGCCCCTCCTGTAATCGGGTCTTAAGTTATGCTTTGTTGCAATATTTCAGCATGAATCACTATTCAGCAATGTGACACTTTTGCCTCCCTGGTTTTACCCTATTTTCTCTGTCACCTACCTGTTCTGTTGATCACTAGGGTGGAGACAGAAGTGCAGCTCCCCACTGTAACCGAGAATGCTTTGTGGGAAGCATTCTGAGTTACAACAATCCCCCCGACCAAACAGAAGTTCACTGTTGGTTCCAGGAGGGGAGGGGAATCTAGCCGCTGGCTGGGAGCCTGCAGGTTTCCTCCAGCAACAACCCCTCTTCTCTCCCAGCCTGTCCCTGTTTCAGAATGGGAAGGAGGAAAGGGAAGAGAGGGAGCTTGTTCTAGGTGTTCCTCAGCCAGCACTGGAGGGTGGTGTAGGTGAATTGAGCTCCTTCACCTTGGGGTGGGGGAGAGTGGGGAACTCTAACACACTCATCCCACCCTCCAGTGGGGGCTGAAAAAACCCCAGACTCTCTGTCCCCCCTCCTGTTCTGAAAACAGCTTGAGGGCAGGAAACAGTGTGGACAGAAGTTACAGAAAACACCCTGTTTTGAAGTGTCTTCATGTGACCCCTAGTGAGGGTTCAGATTTTCACCTGATCTGCCATTTTTGAAGCAGTCTGCAGCCATGCACTTGCATGTGTTTGGTCATGGCTATAGACCACTTTCTGTGGTTAGATCAGCCAAAAATTGTCATGTCTGTCTGCACCCTAAAGGACTCCGCATTCACTTAGGAGTTTATGCCCATACCTTTCACATTGTAGGTAAAAGGTGTTAACCTGGTAAGATACTCAGCACTTTGGCCTCAATTCAGCAATAACCTTAAGAAGATTCTTAACTTTAGGGGGAGTGGGAAACTCAATTATTTCAAGTTAGAAATTCCTTTTGCCCCTCTGGACATTAAGCCATATCTACATGCTTGCTACAACAGGAAGGAGTTGCTTGCTGTGTTTTACTTTTAACTTTGAGAGGTGCTCATTTTTGGTACTCAGGGTGCTTATGTCTTAGGGCTCGCTGGGAGTCTAATGGGCTTCTTGCCCTGAATTTTACACTCTGCTCTGATTGGATGTTTTACAAGAGATTCAGTCTTTCAGCAGCACTCTGAAATGCTAATTTTGACGTCTAGCTCAGAAGTCAACACAAACTATTGCTTATATTTGATCTCATTGGTGGGAAATTGAAACTGGTGATGTAACTTATGAGCTAGTTCTGGGATTTTTACCTGTACCACTTCCAGCACGCCTTTTGGAAGACTTGTGAATACTACTACATTCATTCTTAACTGCGCGATTCCCCAGCTTTTCAATTTGGGGGCTAGGGACCAGCCAACATCACCCCTTGAAAATGTAAATTACTCCCCTGTATTTGGCTGTGAAGCGTAAAACTGTAAAACTATGTAAATAAAAGCACACTTCTGTAATATCTTTCAGAGAGAATCCTGAAATGTTGGACAGAAATGAGCACACAGAAAAATCCATCAGAAAGACTTCTTTAGGAAGGCTATTGAAACCGCAGTTTGATCCAGTGTTTTGTGCGTCAGCATGAAAGTAGATTCCACATTCCTGGCTCCAAGTCACTGAGAACTGAACATGTAAGAGACTTTGTCAGTATTTTGAACATGCCCCAAAACCTAGCAGCTGCTGAAATAAATGAGTGACTCAGAATCATCAGTTTAGGAGAGAAACCAGGGCTCCATTGCTGAGACTTTGCCATGCCATTAATAACACTTAAAAATCAATATGGCAATTTTCGTATGTCCATTGGAGTGTTTTGAGAGCAATATGCTAGGAAGGGAGTGGAATGAGGCTGGATTCAAGTTGCTGCCATTTGAATTGACAGAGATGGGGAGCTTTAATTAAATTACTCCTGCCATGTATTCATCTCTTTCTGCTGGAACCATAGCAGGCTCTCCTATTTGGTAGCACACAAGGGTCTGATGTAAAATAGGTCTCTCTGGGCACATCTGCACGAACACTGACTGCGCAACAGCCAAATATTCCTGCACAGGAGCACATCACAGCACTAACAGTGCTAATACGCTACTGCACAGCAGCATCACCTAAAAGACGTTTGCTGGTGCTATTGTACAGTAACTCTGGTTACTGTACATTTATTTAGTACTTATACAAGGTAGGTGAGTATCACAATGCCCCAGTTCCTAACCAAAGACACAGCTCCTAAGGACTGAAGGGAAAAGTACAGTTCCAATGCAAGTTCACTCCTGGATACCTCTGACAGCAAAGGTCTTAGCTGTAACAGTGTTTTTTGTGATGCAGACTCCTGTCTACTCACCTGGGAACTGAGCTAAGGAAATTTCACGTGCTTCTGGCTAACGAACAGCCATCACCATTATAGATCTGGACTGGATTTGAACCAACACCCTTAAAATTAAAAGCTGTACATGCCTTTGCACAGCTTGCCCCACTGTTTATTCCAGGACCCAGATTTAACAACACCGTCCATAGGCTTGCTTCACCTTATACCACCTCAGAGCCTTTGTGCCCAGCATAGTACAGGGTAATAGTCATGTGCATCTGAGCCAAATAAGGGCAAAGCAGGTGCCATTCTGGTCTGATAGCATTTTACACCCACGTTCTTTGCTCATTTACAACTCTCATCATCTCTGCCCACTCACCGCTACTCAGGAGAAAACCTTCTCTCTTCTGCAGCTCCTGCCATCTGGACCAACTTTCCATTTCTCTGCAGCTCATCAAGTTCCTGCCTATTTTTAAATTACACTTCTTGCTTCCTATCTTTACATATCTTGTCTCTGGCCTGATCATTTTTTTCTCTCTCTGCTAAGGGGACTGACCACTTTAGTATTTTCTCACCACAGAGTTTTTTGGTTGGTTTATCACCTGGAAAAGATGCCAGCAGCTACAAGTTCTCAGAGATCTACTGAAGTCAATGGTGCTATGAAAACTTACCTCGGTTAAGGATCTGCACCATAGTACTGCTGTTTTGCATTGTTATCCTGAAAAGAAGTCTTAGGATACCTTATTCTGGGCTTCAGATTCAAAGATATTAAAGTGAAGGTGGGTGTAAGATATAAGCAAACTCATGTTTTTTAAAATAGCAATTTTTGTCATCCTGAGGATGGAGCTTCTAAAAAAATCCATACAACTGCATTTTTTTACTATAAAATATTAATACTTAGTTTTTAAAAATTAATAGGGTTTACTCATTTAGGGATCTTCTCACTGAGAAAAATCAAAGACAAGATACCACATACCTTCCTGTACTTTCTACTTAGACTGCAGATGTTTCACAACAATTTTCTACACGCCTCAGTCTGTCATTGTGCTGTGGCCCAGGGAGAAAGGGTGAAGAAGAAAAGAGGGACTCAGAATCAGAACACCAATTCTTTCCTTCCTCCTTTTAAAGCAATCTACAAAGGATTTAATTGATACATGCCTTTTCTGTTTTTTCTATGGGTATAAAAAGGCCTGTAAAATTTGGTTTAGTTTAGGAGGGAGATTTACTCTGCTTTTTTTTTTAAATATCAGAAATGTCAATGTGTGCCGCTATCAGTGCTGTATGCAAGAACCCTATCTGGGACTGAATAAGACCTGGCAAAAAGACCCAATGACATTCAGAACAGCAGCAGCCCTGCATGGCAGTGCCCAACACAGACAGCAGCTGTTCCTAGTCTCACTCCCAACCCCAGGCACAACACTGGTAGGCCACATGTACTCCGACAGCAGTGTCTTTCTTCCCCAAAGACTAAGACCACAAAGACTTGCTGAATGTAATGAGCAAAAATTGCAGTGTAGTCTTAATTCCCCTGACAGCTGCTCTCTATTTAACCCTCCATTTAGTTAGGACCAGGCAATGTCTCTTATTTAACTCCATGTCACACTTTCAACTGTCATTACTTAAAAGAAAAAAGGGTCTCCACTGAGACAGACTGATGCAGTAAAACTCAGGCAGCCCTAGGCTCTGAAGGACTCAAGGTGCATCCAATCTGAGGACATGAAGACATTTGCTGGGACAAGCTAACTATGAAAAGCCTCTCCAAAACTCCATCGGAAGGATGCACAGGGTACTTAACCAGCACAAGTGTTACAGAATTAAAACATATCCTGTACTGAACAGATGACCTGCCTCTTACACCCTGAATGGTCTTTTCCACAGTAGAAGACTTTGAAATGTGCACACAAACCAGACAGTTACTGAATAAGGACACTGAGATGGGTTCTGTGCTGCCTCTCCAAAGGACTGTGGCGCAGCCTGGTGAAAGGAGGAAGAAAATAGGGTAAAGCAGATTCTGGACTGATGCAGAAGTTGAAATGTCCCCAAAGTAGGCCTGATCTGCCTGGACAATGATCCAACTTTTATAGGCTCAGCAGTGCTACGCTGGCTAGCACTATGGAAGAAAGAGACTTGGGGGTCATCAGTGACCACAAGATGAACATGAGCCT
>NW_017728927.1:2452449-2468328 GCF_001723895.1 Crocodylus porosus | reverse complement strand
TTTCAGGCTGGACATAAGGAAGAATTTCTTTACTGTCCGAGCCCCCAAGGTCTGGAACACCCTGCCAGCGGAGGTGGTTCAAGCACCTACACTGAACACCTTCAAGAGCAAATTGGATGCTTTTCTTGCTGGGAACCTATGACCCCAGTTGAGTTCCTGCCCTTTGGGCGGGGGGCTGGACTCGATGATCTCCCGAGGTCCCTTCCAGCCCTAATGCCTATGGACTGTATGAAATCTATGACTTAACAGAAGCTACAGAACTTGGAATCACCACAGTGCCACTTTCCCTCCCTTACCAACACATAGAGGCCTGGAGAAATTTCAGATGCCCAGCACTGCTGTGGTTTAATCCAGATTTTTTAACGCAAATGTCCAAGTGCATGCCCCTAAATAGAAGTAACCTTAATTGCTGATAACAGATGTTTTCCAACACTAATTCTGTTCCTCGCCCCAGTAGCCTCATTGGTATCAATGGCCTTGGTGAGAGCAGTACATACCCTGCTTGCTCATAATATAACACATGTGAAAGCACTGCTCTATAGTCAGGGATGTGCATGGTCCAGGCCACAGAAGACTGATTTACAGTTGCCCTCTACTCTGTTCTCCTACATACATCTGGGCAGAGTGGCAGGAAAACACGGCAGAGGCAGAGTGTTGGCAGTCAACACCAGGTGGGCGTAAGGGCCTCCAGAAACAGTAAGAGCATGGGTCAGAGCAGACTTTCCTACACCCTTCAAAGAACAGAGAGGACACAATCCTACCCATACCTGTACCTACTTCACTTCAGTGGAGGCCATTATGTTGAGAACTTGGCTGATCAATTCAAAAACAAAACTCAGCCATTGCACTGAGATTCATGGGTGGGGGAAGTTCCTTAAATCCAGCCCCACATGGGACAAACTTAGCCCATGTGTATCAACAGGACCACATTCTAATATAAGTAACAGGAGTCTGTGGTAGACTTCTAACCAACGCTGAAGTACAACAGACCCCAGGATGCAGGATATTTTCTTCACTAATGAGAGATAGCTTGAGACACTACAGCCTCCAGGCCAGACTCTCAGCGGCTGTGAGTTGTAAGTGAACGAATGCCAAAGGAGCTAAACCGAGTTATATCAGCACCATATCTGACTGAGTAGTTTGCAGACCAGCTAGAAGTTACACCCTTATCACCAGACATGTTAGAGCCATATCTGCAAGGCACGGAGAAACTCCAGTCAAAGGCTGAACTCAGTTTGACCCAAAGCCAATTTTGTACATTTGGGCCTCTAATAGCTTTAGAAGGCGCCAAAGTGAACATGAGCCCATGCTACTAATACAGATAATGATAATATAACAACAAAACATTACTCATGCCAAAGGCAAGCTGGAAAAAAAATGTTGGGTCACAAAGGGGTTGTGTGGCTATAAATAACAAGTGCATCTTTTGGCCTGCTGCCCTCAGATATGCCAACTCACTCCAGTGAGAACTTACACAAATGTAATTGAGGACAGGATGTGGCTGTAGGCATTTGTTAATAAAGACGAAGGAGAAAAAGGCATAGGTTATAAGATGAGCCTAGTAATGTCTGGTCTCATTCACTTATATGCACAGCCTTTTTGGAATCTGGCTGCTTTTGTCCCCAATCCCATAATGCTATTTTTATTCCAAAAAGAAAATGTTGCCATTTCTATTGCAATCAAATACTTGGGGAAAACAAAAAACAAAGAGCCCCTTGCATAATCACCTACAGACATATACATTCATGGTGAAGACAGCAGCAGACACTTTCCAACCCCTATGCTCAGATGCCTACACGGGGTGGGACACGAGGGAGAATCAGCAGCTTTGGAGTTCTGTATACAGACATGGCAGCTTCCTGAACTCAAGCACCAGCTTCCTGACCTTACCTGCAACAGTGTAAGTCAGGAGCAATCCCTACAAGTCAACAGAATTGACTCAGATGTGCACCAGTGCAAGAGAGCTCAGCAAATGACTGATTTCTTCACCAGGGCTAACCTGGCCTTCTGGTAAGAAGCAGTTAGCCACCAGAGAAAGATCAGACAGAGCTGTATGAAAAACTGAAAGAAGCTGTATGAAGACTGCCTAATTGCAGTCCCACAATTGGTGAGGTCTAAAAGTATCACACCGATTCTGAACAGTACAGAGTCTTTTACTCAAGGCAAACTCCTGTCCTTACCACGTGGAGCTAAGCAATGCAGATGGGAACAGAGCAATGCAAGACAGTTAGGTCCAAAAAGAGTTCTAGTAATGTATTATTTCCTTCCCTTTTTTATCAGGGTACCATGAACCTTGCCTAGCATGTGTTGGTGGCCACAGCATATTTGCTAACTGGGATGCTGGAGAATACTATTACATCCTACTGCCATACTTGGGTTGTTGCACTGGCCAGGTGTTTTTCCCCAACACTCTTGTGAGGAATGGGAAGAAAGAGACCCTGCCCTGCACTGCTGCTCACAAGGGGATATGGAAAGAGCCTACCTGCCCTTTCCACTCAGTACATCACAAAGCATGACCTAGCCCTTTGTCAAGATCTAAACATATACACATGCAAAATATCCTTGCTATCAGATTCCCTATACTGCATGTTTAACATCTCTCAAAAATGCAATGAAAATAAATCCCATGCCTCCTATTAATTTGGGGCATATATTTCTCTATCAATCTTTCCAGAAACACACCAAGAATAACTCTATTACAGGTAGGATAGCCAACATTTCTTAAAGGGGGCTGGTCTTCTGGGTATCAGCTCATAACAAAGAGGTATCAATGGCCGAAGACTCCCTGCAAAAGCAGGGGTCTGTTGATAGTCAAAAGAGTGTTCATCTTCCAGGAAGGAAAGCTTCTCTACAGTCACTGGCAGTGAGCACAACCCACTGCAGAGAAGGATTTATCCTCACACAGATATAAGGATTTGCACACCCACTAGCTATATCTACAGAAAAGGTCTTCCTGGAAGCTGCCAATTCACGAAGCAACTTGTGGCAGTTTCTATTATATATGCTGAGAGGTTTTTCTGTTCTCCTCTCCATTGGCTGCAGATCTTCCTTGGCAGCCCAAATGGCCAGCCTGATAAAAAAGGGAGGGGGTGGGGGGGGAAGAGAGAGAGAGAGACAGTGTGTGTGCGTGTGCACGCAGGGGGGGGGCCTCCCGAATGTGTACCAGAGTAACACAGGTATGAATGATACCCAAAACATGGCCAGTGTCTTTTCAGTCCAAGAGATACTGTGCTTCTTGGGTGACAACAGCTCTATTTAGCACTTTAGTTAACTCCTTAAAGGAAAAGGAATCATACAGAGTAAGAACATAGTGGCAACAAACCTCTGATAAATTCCATTACCTGAGAACTGGGAACAAGGGCCTTCCACCAGTGTCCACCCTTCACAAGGTCTACTTCACTTAACGGCATCGACACTTTGCCAATGACACAATGGCGTGAGAATTTGTCAAAATCCACTATGGTTAAAAGCAGAGTTCTTCTCTGGGCTTCTAAAAATGGGATTTCAAATGTGTATCTCTCCTCGAACACCGGGTTCTGCGTTTTGCGTTTTACTCCTGTCTGCTTGGAGTTCTTCTGATCAGGAAGGAGACATATCTTGACATAAGGGTTAGAATGAGCCATATCTTGTCTTGAGCCATCATAGGAAATTGGAGGAGGCAGATCTCTAGCCTCAATTACCCTCACTATTAGATAATTATGCAACAGATCATACTGTGTGCTAAAATGCAGCATGCCCAGTTGATACTTTGATAAGATTTCCTCGTCTGTCAAGGAGTCCATGTCATCGCTGTTAGAATCAAGGGAATAAAGTCTTGGTTCAAATTTTCTAAAGTAGTCATCTGGGGCATAGGTTTTTCTCAGGATAGTTGGCTGAACTATTTCCTTTTTAGCTCCTATAATTCCAAACTCAATAGGTTTAATGTCAATTAGTGGAGAACTTGGCCTTCTCGATTCTAGACCTAAACAAGAGAAATAAACAAATAGCAATGTCAGTAGCTGGAAAGATGTCATCATGGCCTCTTGTCGATGGTCAGCTCTCTGGAGCATGGGCTGTTCTTGTTCTGTGGTTGCCCAACTGCACAATAAAACTGTGGCCCATGACTGGAGCTCTTTTTACTGAAATGTAAGTATGGACATCAAATAGATTTTCACCTCTGCCCATTTTTTGGTGTGTGATTGCCACAGTCATCCTTTGCATTTTGTTAAAACATAAGCCTGGCTCCTTTTACCCTTTTCCACTTATGGAATAACACAGGATTTTAATCAATCAAATCAATGAACTGTTAAATTGTAGTCAAATGCAAATCAAACCTTAGGCATGACCAGAATTTCTATGTAAAAGGCAGAAGACCAGTCACTAACCCAAGCTTTGATTTACACAAAAAAATTACATTGACACTGCATTCATAATAATCTTACTTGAAATCCGCCTTGTAAGACTATAAGTGGACCGTGAAGTATCTGATGATGACCGCCTCCTGTCAGGGGAAGTATCCTGTGGAGTTGGAGGTGGCTCGCTGGTGGTGTTATCAGAGTCTCCATCTTTTTCCTCATTCTGATTGCTTATCCTGTTACAAGGACAGGCCATGGGATGTACGAGTCCAGTAAGAGTACTAGATACATCACAAATAGAATAAAAAAACCCCATTTCCAATCGTCTAAACAGAAACCTGGGTGCTACAACTCATTCTTTAGTTCCCATTGGAAAACAGAAGACTAGATATCAGACTTCAGTCCTCTACAGAGTCCACTGTTCTCTCTTTTGGACAGAAGCATACAAGCAAAAAAATTGACTTGTATTAGCAATGCAATTTAACACACATCTACACAGGTATACTTATATATTTCAAACATGAATGCCCTGAGCCCTTAGCACTCTGGTCATCTATCTGGTGAAAATGTGTAAGGTTAACTAGTAGTGTATATTTATAGTTATGTTCTGAAACTATGGCTCATTAGGAATAAACCTACATGGAAAATAACTGTGAGTGATCTTTTCACATCCATCAAAAACTTCGCGCTCATTAAAAAATATTGTTGTAAATTCATCATTAAGGTTTGGGTATTTGAGACAATAAAATATGATTTATGGACATAAAACTCCTTCCTTTAAAACTCCCTGTCTGTTTCATTATCCACTTTCCTACAGCTAAGTGTCCCTGGGAGGACAACAATTCAGCTACATTTTTTTGATAGAATTTAAATAAGGCGGCATCAGTGAGGTGCACAGCCTGCAAGAAGGCTCAAAATGCCCAAAGGTTCATAAGAATACAATAAAAAATCCATGCACAATTTACATTGCAATTTAATACTTCTACATAAAATAGTTCAATGAAAACCATGAACCTCCCACTAGCTGCAAGGGCTCACATGAAGCAACAAATCAAATCTCAGTGGTTCAGCTCAGAGAAGAGCAAGAGCCCACAGTAATGAAGACACCGACTGCAAAGTAAAGATTCTGATTTCAGTTACACCAGTGAAGGCCTGGTGTTACCCCGCTCAAGTCAGGGAACTAAACAGTACTGTATGACATACAGAAAACACCAAAGATTAAATGCATGTTTTGGTTAAGCCACAAGACAATGAGAACTCAGAAAAATTGCAACAGATAGCAGCCAAAGTTCAGCAAACAAACAGATATGATCATTACACTTGCTCCCAATTCCTTCTTTCTGTATTTCTGGCTATGGTAGATAGAAACTGAATATGTGGAGTCATTTGCCTCAAAACTGTGACTGTATTAGAGTGATAAGAAGCAGGCAACACCAAATCAAATGCCAACCACAGAAGGAATTCCAGATCTGAAGCTATCTCTGGCCCTAAATCTGGAATAAAGAAATCAGGAAATATGTAGCAGTGCTTACAAATCTGAACAGTCCCAAGCTTCACAACCCCTGGGAAAAAAAACATATCAAATTTAAAGCATATGTTAAGGGAGCAAGGGACTAGTTTTCAAAAATAGGTGCAAACTGTTAAAGTTGTTCAAATCTTGCAAGTGGATATAAGCTTAGAGACATAAAAATAACTTGTTCAGGTCTCAGTGCAGGTTAGAGTGTCCAAATGTAGCATTGGGGTCATAGTGCTTATACTTCTGTCTGAGAAGCAAGCACGCAGAACGGGGAGAAAGCAAGAGCAAGAAAAAAAAAATCAGGAGGGGATAAAAAAGCATTAAGGATGTTCTACAACAGACAAACATAATAGTGAGTTAATAACATACACATGACCTTTAGTAAGGAAATTGCTACTGAGCCACTATCATTTTTACTCAAACTTTGGCTCCATTTAGAATAGCTCGGTTCTTGTTTAATCAGAACCTCTGAGAAGAAGAATTGAGCTCTAATTTCAAATTAATCTCACAGAACACACAGCATTTATCTTGGAGTTTTTATGTTGGGTATTTCACAACATGCATAGCTGACAAGTACCCCAGTTCCCTGCCAATTTTTTGCCAAGGCTAGGAAGCAAACAATCATTATGGAATGACAATAAGGACTTACCATGTGTGCAGGTCAATATAATTAGATTTGTTTCAGCAAGGCAATTTTTTTTTAAAGCTGTCATGATTCAGGGAGCAAGAAAAATCAAGCGTCTCCAGAAAAGAACTTAAATTGGCAACCCTGGCGCCCAATCTTGCATTCCCAGCATACTTGGATTCTCACAGATGTTAGCAGGTGCAATGCAGAGATGGACTAATACTGTGGTTTCCAAACCGTATCCCATGCAATCTTGGGGTTTCACAGTAGGTCATCAGGGGTTCTCTAACAAGACTGGGGTAATGACAGAGCAAGCCTTCGGCAGTGAGCACTGCCAAGCCAGGTCACCAGGCTCCATGTCAGTCCTCAGGATAGGGGTAGGAGTTCCACAGCAGCAGAAGTGATATGAAAGGGTCCCGTGACTTTAGGAAGTTTGAAAACCACTGGACTAATAAATGTAGACATTAACAAGTTTGTTAACTGGCACATGAAGTCCATGAAAAGGTTCAGGGAGAAAAAAAAAACCAAAAACCAATCACACCCTAAATGGCATCGATGGGATTACTGGGCGCACAGAAGAATTAGGAGTCCTGATTTATTTTTAATTACTCTCAGTAACGGAGAAGGAATCCAGTACATTGAACTGCTCCCCAAATTCAGTGCATGTATCTAAAGGCAGCATGAGGATCTTTTTAAATTCATCTTCCATCATAAGTTTTTTTTATTATGGTCCACCACAGTGTCTGAACAGCTCCCAGGCACAATCAATTAGTGTTAACTGGCCCTCTGAGTGATTTAAAAATAACTTACCCATTAAAATACCTCATTTTGAACCTCATCCCCAACTCTTACTCACATGCCTCCCTAAGCAGTACAGTGCTGCTAGTTCCAAGCATTCAAATATCAGGTATTCTCCTTCCCTTCTCAACATACTCACCCTGATATTATGCTAATGAAAACAGTTGTTTTCTGTTCTCAGTGTTGAGTCATTACTTGTCTGCGTGAACATTTCTACCTTAACTGCATGCACAAAAGTGTGGCCTTCCCATTAGCTACTAGGGAAGGAACTCGTCTTCCCATGTCTATCCTTTCCATCCTTCCAACATTCTCCCTCAGCACATTTTCTGTCTCATACCCTAGTCATCTATGTATTCACATTCCCCCAGAATATCCCCATTTTCTTCCAGTCACATCTGTCCTCCCTACCAGCATATTCCTCAGATTCCTCTGTTTCCCTCTTTGTCCCCACAGCCACCACTAAACATTGCTCTGCTCTATCGCTGTCTCCTGCCCTGGCTACAGGTGCAGAGTGGCCACAAGAGCTGCCATCTTAGCTGTAGGTGTCTTGGATTTGGCCCCGTTTAAAATAATAGGAGACAGCAGCCAATTTGAGCAAGTGCAGAAGTTTGCTGCCCCGCTTCTTGAAATGGCATACTTTAAATTATGGGATTAGCAAAAATACTCATGAATGTTTCCCAATAGGACTGCTGGCATGAGCAAATGCACCACAGCATCAGAAAGGTTTGCAAAATTTGACCCATTAGTTGTTTCACACAACTTTTTTTCATTGTTAACTCATTCGAAAAAATTAGCTCCAAAGAATTGTATGGGGAGCAGAACTGGTGCGGATCAACAACACAGACTGGAGGCAGCACTTCAGGAGTCCATAAGAGGTAACACTCTCTGTATGCTGCAGAGTCCGGGGCTTCAGACAGTCCTAGAATTATAGGACATCCTTGCCTAGCTTCTTGCCTGTGTTTGAGTGCCCAGAAAGAAATAGAGGCAGAGGAAGTAGTTTAAGCACTGCACAAAAACTATGGCCAGATCAGGCAGTGTCAATTACTGCCAAAGACCAGCCACTTGTAGTCTCCAGTGGATATATCCCCGCTACGTGCCCTCTACCAGAACCCCTCTATGTCCTCCTGATGACGAGCATGGCTGCTTGGGGATAAGTATTCAATTGCTTCTGCAGCATAGCTTTCTGTGTCCAATAAAACGCCCGCATCATGGTGTTCTCTTGCACAAACCGTTTCCTTATTTAGCAGTGATTTTATTTCCAATTTCCATTAGCAGCAGGTAAATCAGTTTCTAGGCATACAGCAGGCCCTTAAAAAACTGCGCTTAAAAACCATTACATAGGTCATCTAACCCTGCTGTACCATAATGCTATCCCAGTGCAAAACAGCCAATAAAGCAAGAAGAGGCTGCACTTAAAACATAAAAGAATTCATTTTATGTAGCATCTGCATGCAAACTGTAGAGATGTGACAGACAAGAAATAAAAGCAAGGAAACGGTCAGGACTGGATGGGAGTGATCATGTGTCTAACCATCTGTCCCCCTGCCTCTCAGCACAGTGTGATGCATTAAGGAAGCAATTAATGGGCACCCCACATGTTGCAGTCCCTGAACATATTGCAGGTTTAACTCTTCATTGTCAAGTAACATGCTTTCATGGAAGGCCCTACAACCTTGCAGAGAACACATCAAACTAGGACTCGGAGCTCTACTCCCGGCTCTGCCAACAGGCTGCTGAGTGACTCTGGCCAAGTCATTTCAGCTCTCTCTGCTTCAATAATGATGCCGTCTTTTCTATAAATGGATGCCAATCAAAGCACACCATAAAAGCTAAATAGCATTATTGTTAACTATTTACTGGTTAAGAGGACATTTTCAAAAAACACCTGAATGACTTAGGAGCTCATGCCTCATTGAAATGAAGATATCCCAGAGTGAAGCTCTCACCCAGGAGCTTAGGAAAATTTCTCCCTTACTTTGGCTACATCACAATAATTCCAAGACCCCTTTTTCACTCTTAAAAGAAGCCTAGTCAATATTTTGGTCAAGTTTTCCTGAGTAGCAGATATTCAATTTTGCTTAAGGCAGCCAAGCTAGGTCCTCATATGACTAGAGATTTGTCTTGTAAATAGCTAAAGGTAAAAGCTATTTCAGTCATTTTCTAAAAGGGTCTGCACAGATGCAGGTGACAAGCTTATACAGAACAAATGAGTGGCTTAGGTCCTGTCTTCACCCTTTTTCATCCAGACAGTTATCTGGTGTTTAGAGTATGGTAATCTGTAGAATAGACCATAACTCCCCACTGCCAAAAAAGCTAGCATCCCATGTACCCAAAACAGCCAGTTTACTAAGTTAACATACAAATTAATTTAAATCTCCTTAAACATTTGTTTTCATATCAAACTAAGGAAGAACTTGCTTACTGTCTGAGCCCCCATGGTTTGGAATAGACTGCCGCTAGGGGTGGTTCAAGCACCACTTTGAACGCCTTCAAGACACACCTGGATGCTTATCTTGCTGGGATCCTATGATCCCTGCTGACTTCCTGCCCCTGGGGCAGGGGGCTGGACTCAATGATCCTCCAGGGTCCCTTCCAGCCTGAATGTGTATGAAATGAAACTAGAAAGATATAGCACTCAAAGACTTAAAAGGGCTCAAAACAATACAGTCTGCTTTAAAGATGATATAAGGTTTAAATGAAATGTCTTGCGCTCTGCAAGACAAAATGTTGGACCAATTACCAACTTACTGTTCTGGTTTGCAAGAAAATGTCTGCCTTTAAGGACTAACGCAGCTCTATTTCAAAGACTACCTGTATTAAAAGGATCTGTGGGATCCTAGCTACACATACCATTTTCCCTCCTAAAACACATTCCTTCCATTTAACTCTTATTTTAGGGTACCATTAAGCAGGTGTATGGCATCTTCTGTATCTGGAAAGTATTAAAGTTTATGCTATGGCAAGTTTATGTCCTCACATTGCTAAAATACTTTTACTTCTGTCACACTGTTATCAACTGAAGATAATTTTTCCTTAAAATGCACATCTAAACTTACAGCCAGGCTGGTGTCTGAGCCGGAAAAGGTCCCAGGATTTCAACTTCATCCTCACTCGACTGACAACAGCTACAGTCGAAACACTTCTGACAACAATTTCTACAAGTCCATCTGCACAGCAAGAGATCCGAGATTCTAGCGAGCAGACCCTGAGGCCATTGGAAACCAAAGAACAAGATTACAACCAGTTGATCACTAGCAAGAAATAATACTCAGCTGTATTTACATTTTTGTGTCTACAACAGAACATTAGGAACTACATTTAGTCCATTTATATAAACAGACAAGTGCCACACAGTTATTGGCCCAATCTCACTGAAGCCATAAATAGGCAGGGAAATAAACATTCACTGCAGGTATTTGCTTTTGTACGATATCTTATTATGTATGTTAGCAAGTGAGTGATTTACAGAACATGAACGCAGAACAATATGCTGGAGTGGAAACAGACGTATTCACCTGCATCAACAAATAAACAAATACAAAAGCAAATGTACAGCAGGGAGAAGTAAAAACAGGAGGTTAGCAAAAAATCCCAATTTTATTCCGCAAAGCATTTTAAAGTTGAATAAAACTAGCACAACAGTCTGGATACACTTTAATACTGATGATATGTCAGCAGGTGATGTCATACACTCCACATAAATGCACAGTATTGCAGCCTTATAGATTGGTCATAAAGATGCATCAGCCTAGGCACAAATCTGCGTGCCTGCTCCTTACCACAGTGATTAATTTGCAGGGGAAAAAGACACCCTACTGCTTTTAGTAACAAGCAAGTTACTTGCCCTGGGCAGAAATGACCTGGATAGCCTAATTTGGCATGGTAACAGCAATAACCATCAGCGGTGCTGGTGGTTCGCTACATACAGACTATATTATAGATACATAACCCTCCACACAGCAAACGTAAGGGGTGTTGCACTGTTGCATTACACCAATAACATCCCAATGGAAATGTTTAAAGGAGTTACAATTTCTTTCCTCTTCTCCCTTCCTTGCTCCAGAACAGCAGAGACTTGCTGCTGGCCAGTACAAGCAAAAGGAAGCAACCCCCTTCTGTCCATAGCAGGCAAGGTCTGATTGGAGTGAGAGGAGAGGGAATAAGTACCAGGGCTCCATCCCTTTTCCACCCATCCCTGTCCCCTTCTTGGGGTCTGTGGGAAGGCTCACAGAACAGTGCATAGGACTGACAGTCTCTCAATCTGGCTCCCTTCTCAGGTGAATCCCATAATCCATAATGCAAGGATGCCAAACATACAGCCTGCAGAGATCTCCATCAGGCCTGCCGGGCTACCATTAGACCAGGAGGCATGGTTAGTAGTGGGCATGGCCTACCGCATGCCAGCAGAAAGGCAAGCAAGGGCTGCGTGATGCAGCCCTTGGTCACCCTGGCATTGCCTGGCCAAGCACTGCTTGCACGGCTACGTACTACTACAAATGCCCTGCATAGCTTGCAGCCACTTGCCCCAATGCCACCATCCTGTGCCCTGGAAGAAATCTGGCCTGCTAGGAGCCCTATGGCCCCAATCAGGCCCAGGGCACAAGGTGAGCTTGATGCCCCTGCCGGAATACAACGAACCCTAATAAACCACAAATTGGAGGGGGTTTTTTAGTTCACTAAAAATTCTTGAAATGTGTCAGGTCTGCAGTACTGTATCACCAGGCAGAAACTTGGGCAGGTTCCCTCCTAGGAACACAGGGCTGCAAAGACAGACACAAAGGGCTACATACTTACTACATCAAGGAGATGTTTTTCCACATCCATTTTAAACAGATGAAATTTACTCCTTCCCCCTCGCCATGGTTTTTCTATAAACAAACCCAGGAATCTGGTAATCCATATCTATCTAGGACATTAGAAAAGATTCAGAACATTCAAGACCATCTTCTCTGGACAGAAAGAAAACAGGGAATGAATCATCAGATTAACTCACCTCATTTATTGGTTCCAACTGTCCTTTTAGATATCCGTGATGAAGCAAAGGGGAATAAAATGAAAAAGACAAAACCAGTTTAGCAATGTTCAAATAACTCTAAGTGACCTGCCTGACACCTGCCAGCCTGAGGACGGGCTTTAATTTTAAGCAACGTAATGCTATTTCCAGAGTTTGCCCTAAATAATTTCAGGTAAGGCAAAAAGCTGTCCAAACAGGGCACTGATTTTCTCCCTGCCCCTTTCTCCCCTCCAGACTCCTGTTACTCACCTTTCCCTGGAAGAGTCTCAGCAGACTTGCTCACTGTGTAAGAAAAGAGAAGCTACCAATTAAGGGGACAGGATGTGTGACCATATCTCTCACGGAGACCTGGGAACAGCATCAATTCAACCGCAATTTCCTGTGACAGTTATAAATCACATCCAAGTCCTAGAGTTACATCTTGGTCAAGATTCAACTGTAATTAAAATAATATTTAAAAATCCATTAACAATCTGGCTAAAGTGATTTTCCGAAGGTCACACAGGAAGTCAATGAGAGAGCTAGGAAGAGTCCCCAAAGTGCTGCACTGGTGTTTTAATTGCAAGACCATCCTCCCACTCTTAAGTGACTATGATCAGCTTGTGCTGTTCTTGTTAAAACTAAAGCTATCAGCACTTTTACTTTCATGGGTACAAAATTCACCAACATTTTATTTTAAAAAGACAAGATTTGGGATGTCTGCTGTATTTCCTCTGCTGTCTCTACCACATACATAAAAGGGCATCTTCAGTAGACTGCTCCTCCCTCCTGCTAAATATAAATTCAAATTCTAATGTCTGTGTTTTTTACAGAAGTGGTTCTCAACCTTTTTTGTACCAGGACCCATTTGTAAACAGCAATGACCGGTCCTGACCTAGTGCCCCTCATTCCTGACCCGCAGACCCCTCACTGTGTAGGGCGGGGAAGAAGAAGCCCCAAGCAGCCCCTTGCAGGCTAGACCTCTTCCAGCCTGCAAAGGAAAAGCCACAGTTTCCCACATTTTTCTCCTTTAAAGAAGAATCCATTTTTGAAGTGCGCTGATCCATTTTTAAACTTTGTTTGCAACTTTTCATATATTCTTACAACCAACAGGTTGAGAAACACTGATATACAAGGTGCAGACTGTGGCAGACTTTCTTAAAAGGTACTTGTGTATATCACATGTAACAAAAAACTTTCTACAGAAAACTCTGGAGCATCATGTCCATCTTCAATTTTTCTGAAACCGTCTCTTAGTGAAAATAACAGTTTCTGTTTGAAGCCAGGGCTAAGAGACAGGAAAACTTTGTGTTTTGATATGGCTATACCCAAGATAAATCATTTAAAAAGCCACGGGGCCTGATCTGTGCAGTAAACTGTGGTAATAATGGTTATGGATTATGTCAAGGCTGCACCCAAAATACTTAAAGTGCCTTTGAACTAGCCCACTGGATTCATGTCATGTCATGCGGTCAACTCCATGGATGTACCATGAGAAGCAGGAGGTGCAGCCGAGGGAAACAGTAATGGGCAGACATGCACCCAACAGCCCTACTGGCTGCATGTGCCCAGTAAATGGAGAAAACCACCCGTATCCCCTTCAAAATACTGCATGTCCCTGGGCAACCCCAGCAGCATGAGCAAAGCTACCTACATTCACCATAATGAAGTAACAGGAGTCCACTGCCCACCTAAATTCCCTCAGAAGCCCTGGCTAGAAATATGGGATTGATGACCCAAAACAGAAGGGCCAAACATCACAGTCAAAAGGAAGAAAATAAACAGCCAGTGCTATGTAATATGTGAATGCACAGATCCATGAAAACAAACCGAACGGGAACAGCTGTCTTTGTCCGTGTCACTCAGAGGACAGGGGGAGAGGCTGGAAAACGACATAAGATAAGACTAGTGTGATGGGCAGAAGGTGCTGGTCAAGCCCAGCTGGAAATGAAGAACACCGATGCCCCAGCACACGTGGGCAGCCTGGACCTGCCACATCTCCTGGGAGAAAGGGCGAGGCTCCAGGGACTGCAAAAGGAATGCCACATCAGACACTGCTGAACTTAAGTTTATTGTACTAGATCTGCTGAGGAAACACAGGCAGGACCATCTGCTCAGCCCATGTGCGCATCCATTTGCGAGTCACTCTGCCACAAATGAAGTCCTGTCATAAAACAACTCCTTGTAAACGAGCGGTAGCTGAGATTGCTGCCTGCTGTTCATTGCTACCATGGCTTCAAGGACCTGCCATAGTTCAGGGTGTTACTGTCATCATGACCTTTGCAACCTCGTTAGGACACTGGTGTGCTCAGCTGCTCTGACTCCCACAAATCACACGGGACCCAGGGGGTTTTTGGGAGGACTAACAGCATCCCATCACTACTCCCTTGATATCAGAGATAGACAGCAAAGAACAGCAGAGGTGAATTTTTCAGAAGCACCTTGTTAACATGCAAGTCCTACTGGAGGTCAGTGGAACTGATGCTCCTAAACCAGGTACACACCTTTGAAACAGGAGATGATAATATACCGTATTCACCCAAAGCCTGATTTTAGTCTAGCAAAATCAGTGGAAAAATCTTCTTACGGTCCTCACTGGGCATTGGACACCCACAAAACCTGTCATCTCAGGATCTCAACCAACTCAGCTGACAAAATGGCTCACTCTGAGGCCAGGCCTGTGAGGCAGGTCAGTGCACTGTGGTCAGCAACTGAGAAAGGGTGACCTACACACTTAGCAAGGCAAAATAATTCAACTACACAAGGCACAAACTGGAGAGGCAGTGGGAGCACCAGGGTAAGAATCCAGACTCCTGACTGACATCTCCCACAAGCATTTAACTGGAAAACCACAGGCATCCAAACCCATCCTCTGCACCAGATCAAATGACTAGTCCAAGGGCCTGGTCTACAATGTTAGCATTTCAAACGGCAGTGAGCCCACAAGAGCCCCCTCTGCTCCCAAACCATGTCCACACAGCAAAGTTAGCAGACAGTAAGCTGGAGCACACAGCAGTCAGTCTGCACCAGCCCCCCCAACACTTCACGGAGTCCTCCACTTCCACAGGCAGTCAATACGAGGTAACCATCGCACTGCGAATGGATGCCGGCATCTTCCTGCACAGAAACCTGCCCACGCAGACAAGCCCTCACTCCGCCGTGGCACATCCAGCCACTGCCAGGTCCGGCTGCAAGTTGTGGTATCCCTCGGGGGCTCCAGGCCACTCGCCAGGGGGGGTCCCACAGATCCTTCAGAGGACATTTCTGTGTCTGGCTTTCGGGGGCTTGTGCACCCCAGCTGTTTCCCACCCAGTGGGAAAGAGGGTGGGATCCTGGCACAGAGGGCTCATGGGGCAGTCCCCTTTGCCAGTGTTTGGGTGCCCATTTCATCCGCATGATCCTATCCACCCGGGGAGCCGGAGAGAAGGGGGCGCCCCGGTGCTGTCCCTCGCTCGCTGCCTGTCCCCACCGCCTTGGCAACGAGCAGGAGTGGCTCTGAGGGCAACAGCCCCCTCCCCAGCGGCTCGCTCGGGCCGGGGCAGGACGCGGCGCACGCCCTGCCCCGTCCCCGCGGCCACCCCCGCCCCGGGGTCCCGCGGCCGGCCCCCGCCCT
>NW_017728927.1:2428515-2452119 GCF_001723895.1 Crocodylus porosus | reverse complement strand
GGGGCGGCCGCCGGCTCGCGGGCACCAGCGCTGCCCTCGGACGGCGCCACGTGCAGCTGAGGCAGGACTTGCGCCAGGCCGGGCCGGGCTCTGCGCCGCCGAGCGTCCGCCCGGCTACAATACGCTGAAAAGGCGGGTGCTGTCAGCAGGGGCAGCGATTCCAGCCCGTCCGCACCCGGCACCAGAGCGGCCCCCCAGGCCGACCCGCAGCCGCCGGGAGTCCATCTCCCGGAGGCTGCTGGGAGTCGCCCGGGGCCGTGAAGTGTTAGGGCACTCGTTCAAATGAATATTAAACGCCGGATCTGATTTATACAGTGCTTCCGTGGGGTTTTAAAATGTAATAGTCGTGTGCATTTGCCTTCCCGGCGTAAAGTGTGCGCTGTAATTACAGGCAACCCCCGGTTAACGTCATTTCGCTATAACGCTCATTTGAAATCGATACCTGGTTTCGCTTAGCGCTCAGCGAGTTTCGCTATAAGGCTCCCAGTCACCATCTCAAGTCGTTAAAAACAATTGTGGTCACCATCTTGGGTCATCAGCTACTTTTGGTTTCACTTAATGCTCATTTTTTCAGGTCCCAATTAACAGCGCTAAGCGGGGGTTGCCTGTAATATGACATCATGCATGAAACCTGCCAAAATAGATTGAAAGAGAGCTGGCAACTCTACACAGCACCTACTGCATTATCAGTGCTTTTGCCTTCTACCAAAGTGTGGTAGCGGGATATCAGCCCTCACAGACAAATGACCTGATCCCTCTTGGCAAGTCTGGTGCTTCAAACCTGGAATGACCCGAAAAGAGTAATGAAATTGGAAAATCAAGAGGTGGTCAAACAGCCCAGCGCAATGGAGGTGGAAAAGGGTGAAAACTAAGCAGAGAGTTACCATTGATAACCATCAGTCTTTAACAAATAGCTCAGGGCAGTTTCTTGAAAGATCACATCATAATCTCACCATTGTAGGAAAGTATTTACGGAAATCTAAGGTGACCCTGAATTTAAGATGACCCCCATATAATTAGATTCTATATGTGGAAAATGTATGCATTTATTATCATTTTCCATGTATAGGAGGATCATCTTAAATTCAGGCAGTAGGTGAAGAGCTGATGAGCAGGCAGTACTGGGACAGGCGGTGGGGGGTCAGTAATCAGGCAGACAGTGGTGGGCAGATGGTGGGGGAGGCCGTAGGGACACATCCTCTTTTCCCCCCCTCCAAACTGCTTCTGCCCCCCCCACAAACTCAAGTCCCCACCACCCCTTCCCCCCATAGTCTTTACCCCCTGCCTGCCCCTCCATCTCACCCTTCCCTTTGCTCCAGCACCAGCAGGCTCCGTCCCTGCTGCAGCCTGGGGGCACCGAGCAGGACTCCAGCCTGGCCTGTAGCAGGAGCACAGAGCTGACACCGCTGCTACGGGGCTGGGCTGGGCTCTGTGCTCCAGGCTGAGCTAGCAGAGCCAGCCAGTGCGGAGAAGGGGCATGGCAGGGAGCTGTTGCAGAGAAGGCCCGAGGCTGCAGAGGGGTGCAGAGACAGCAGGGGGCAGGCAGCAGCTGTCACTCTGACCCTGACCCTGGGTTGGGGTCAGAGCTGGGGCCAGAGTCACAGCAGCTGCCTGCCCCCCTTCCCCTCCCCATGCTCAATTCTGAGATGAGGGGCTTTCTCCCACACCCCCACTCCCTAATGTTCAATGGGGGAAAAAATCCTTGTCTTTTAATGGAGTAAATACAGAAGTACAGTTTCTTTGAAGTGAAGAAATCTCAGACATCATTGACTCCCTCTTAATCCCTGGCAAGTGCAACGTTGCCAAAATGAAGTTACGCTTATCTCACTTGTAACCCCACCAAGCAAAAGCCCAGAGGTCAAAACCAGGCTTCCTCCCGTCACATTGCTGATTTACTAATCGGACAATTACAAAGGTGGAAAAATACAATTTGAAATACATCCTAATATTTGAGGCCTGATTCTTCACTCTCTGGCATGTGGCTGGCTCATTTAACCCATTCTGGCCCAGTAGTATTTTATACTGCATGCTGGCTGTGACCATCTACAGAGAAACCCCTTACAGATTGTAAGTGTTCTGCTAAACAGAGATAAGGATGTAGATGTGGAATAATCTATAAGCAGGAGCCTGTAAGCTGCGTTTATTCTTAAAACTCCTCTCTTGTTTCATGGCTTGGAAGGCACCGAGTATGCTGCCGCCTGCAAGGGCCAAACAAAGCATTGGAAACATTGCTCTCCACAACAACGGAGGTTGGAAGCCTTGCAAACTGCGTTTGGGGCTTGGTCCTGAGGCCATCAAAGTCAATTGTACTTCAGTGGGAGTTTGGTCTAGCAGCGCGGCATGACTATTTTGGGCTCAATTCTGCACTGTTTTCTGAACACCACCTTTGCACCTGCCAAATTACGGACTTGTTGGAGGAATGCTCTAATAAAGGCTCCAGGCCAGTGTTTCCCTATGAAACTATGTAGACACACCCTGCTACACAACAAGGGAATTTGGGCTGGACTCCAGCCAGACCCTTACCATGGGAGCTACAATTGCAGGTGGCAAGAATAGGTTGCTATTGTTTGTGTACCCAGCAATAGAGGAGGACGCATAACACTGAAACAGTAGGTTGCACATCTATGAATAGCCAGGCAGCTTATTCTACAGACTCATTCGGAGAGACATGTGCCTAATGGGGTGAGACTGGGGCTGGTCATCTTTGTACCTGGGCTCTATTCTCAGTGAGAACATAAGGCCCTAGTCAACAATAAGGGATCTGAAGGAGACAGGATTATTGTCCTCATTCATCAGAAACAGCAACTTTAAATCATAATTTCCTGATTCCTTGCACCTTCCCTTACAAAGAGTATTTCGATGGAAGTGAAAAGGATGATAAATCCATTTTACTTGGATCTTATCCACAATTTCAGCCACATGAGTCACTTGGGCTGAGCTGATAGAGCACTGAGGAGCTTTAACAGGCCCTACTGAGCAAAGGATATGGGGAGTAGCCCAGTTTGAACAGATTTTCACAGTAAGAGGCACTTTCCTGACCCCACAAAATTTCAATTTCCAGCTGCAAATTATGGAGGCATAATGCTTAAAATTTAAAGCAACCTAAGTATAGCGGTCTTTGCTCTCTGCATTACAGTGCTACTGTAGAAGAATTCAGCAGTATAGTTAACATTTAACCCTGTTCCACCATGCACAACATGTGCCTCCAGAGGCTGGGGGTCACGGCAGAGGCGGTGGTGGTGTGGTGGTGGCAAGCATGCAACCCCTACACGTCGCCAGTGGTTCCCACTGAATGCCATGACTTCAACAGGCCTTACATTTCTTTCATTAGTTCCACTTTCCCCCTGCTTGAGGGTAATGCCTGCTTTTAAAGCTTAATTGCAACAGAAAATGATTACAGTGAAACTTTCATAACTTTGTTTCAGGCAGTATTAAGCATATGACTATGTACTTAAGTGATGTCATTTTACCATTTTTCCTGTTTGCTGAAATAATTTTTTATTCCACAACGAGCGTAAATGAAGTACCAGCTTTTATTCTGAATATCCTCACTCTTTTCATCTTGACTTACAGCCGCCTTACTGTTGGTTGCAATAGAAGATTACACAGATTTTTCCATATTACAAGACAGAGAACAAAGGCTTAAGTTAGCTAACTCATGAAAACCAAAATGCAGTGAGTCACATTCAACTAGAACATGTCATAAACTTTGCATTATGTGTATAGGCACCGTGATTTGCTGCATTTCTAGAAATACAGAAAAGAGGGGGGAAAAGGAAACTGCATACTAGTGAGTGCATCTACACACACACTTTAATATACAGTAGCCTATTTTACTGCACATTAAAGCATCACATAAAAAAGCATGCTATTACTCTAATGCACTGTAAAATAGGCACCTGCACATTAAGTGCCACTTAAAAACGGTGCATATTCATTACTGCGCATTAAACCAGCCTAATGCACATTTGTTTAATACCTCACATTGGAGGTACAAATTTTAATGCACATTAGGAAAAACACCTTAATGCACATGTAGGCATGCCCACTGTAGGGTAAAAAAGAAAAATGAAGTGGACAGGTCATTTGAAAAGACTGTGGTACGTTTCATAAATTTGTGGGACCAGACCTTTGGTTTCAACATGGGACACATTTTGCAAGTGCTATCTAAATATTTTGACCCAAGAAAAAGATGACAAAGATACTATCTAGCTATCTAGTCCACTTTGACCTTCAATATTCCTATTCATTTTACACTGAGTTTACTCTATTTTGTTAGATAGTAAAATCCTATGCTCAATATACTTCTATTTAAAAATACACATGCTATTTGATTCAGACTGAGAAACTTCTAAAAATGTTGACTGACTGCTTAAAGATTTCTAGATTACATTTTATCACCAAATATGTGACAGGTGAATTATAGGTGCACACAGAGTGCTAACCTGAAGAATATGATGGATTCGAAACAAAGTCCAGGTGGTTATTGCAAAATCTAATTACAAATTCACTTTTGGCTAATTAAGTTCAGCTCCTCCAGTATTCAGCGTAAACCACTCTATTTGATGGGATGACAAGTTAACTTTTACAACACCCCATGCAGTGTGAAATGTGTCAGACTGTGTATTTTACAGTATACATACTGTGTGTCACCATGTGCAGGACATGCCAATGCTATATAGAGTCAGACTTGAAAAAATGAAATATTTTTGTCTTAAATAGAAAATGTATTTGGCATCACTAGGTCTACACAACTGGTAGTCATCTCCTTTTGTTTATTGTAGGTCACATCAGGAAGAACTCCAGTTTACGTCAGAGTTGTTGCACCAGCATGAAACTGGTATGCATGGAAAATCAAGCCCATAATAAACCAAGCTAAAACATCTGAGGATATACTGGAGTCAGAACGCCTGGCCTAGTAAGGTAGTAAAACATGCTTTTGGTAAGTCCTCCAACCACATCTGGCTCAGTAATAGATGTGTTCAAATCATGTAGTACCAACATTTGGAGCTAGGCTCTTCTCAGTGGTGGCAGTTGACAGAGAACAAGGAGCAATGGTCTCAAGTTGCAGCAAGGGAGGTTTAGGTTAGATACCTGGAAAAACTAGGTAGGTAGAAAGACACTGGACAGGCTACTCAGGGAAGTGGTGGAATCTCCATCCTTGGAGGTTTTTAAGACCCAACTAGACAAAGCCTTGACTGAGATGATCTAGTTGAGGATGGCCCTGCTTTGAGCAGAGGGTTGGACTAGATGACCTTCTGAGATCCCTTCCAACCTTAATTTTCTATGACTGTGAAAACCCACGCTCAAACTGACCTTGATGCTGTGCTGTTTTCCTGCAGCAGGCAAAAACTAACTCCAAAAAGCAAGCAACACACTGAAGTAGGGAAAAATGAAAATCAGCCCACTACTTCAAAGGATTTTCATTTCATCCAAACATTCGCTGCCCCACAAGAGCAGAGGGAGGGGATGAAGTGGCTGTGTGAGATAAGATGGGATGCATAACTCCGCATTTCCCATGCTGAGATCTTATCACAGTTACTCAAAACCATTGAAATAGTCCGTCAGCTACCACTATGTATAAAAATAAGCCTCCTATCTCTGAATACTGTTTTACTTGGTAGCCCATTCTTGGCAGTGCTTCCCTGCTGCTCTTGGCACCCCTTTCAAGTTTTCCACTTTGCCGTAGCAAGGGGGTTAGCTTAATTCCAGAGCCTCCCATTGTTCAGTATGCTCTTTTCAGGGGCTGCCTGAGGATCATGATCTGCTCTGACAGGATTTCACTGAAAGTTAGTTCTCCTTGAGTTGCTTATGAGGCTTTTCTGTGCCTAGGTGTCCGTATCTTATATTTGAAGTCACTGCTAGGGTCATTATCCAATCTAGCTATGGTTCTGATGTGGTTTTCCATGACTGTAGTATCATAATCTTGAATGCATTTACCCTCACAGCACATCCCGGGAAGATACAGGTAGAGAAAGATTATTATCCCAAACTTACGTATGGGGAGCTGAAATAGAAAGAGAGAGTGACTTGTCTTGAGTTCTCCAGGATATATGTGTGGGAAGAGGGCATTGAAGTGGGCCTTCCAAGCCCCAGGACAGTGTCCTAGCTGCAAGGTAATCTCTGGTTCCCATATGAGGTGGCCACCACATTGCTCCATTTGGGGCAGGGAGAGGCTGATTATGCTCCTGCCTCTCTCTCTTTCTCTGAATGGCCAAGGCTTTCTGTCTTCCAGTGTCACCAGGCTCCAGGGATTTGCAGAATCTGAGGGAAACCATCTCCCCTCTCTGTCCCCGCAGTATATTTTATTCTACACTCTCGCTGCAGAAGCCAGGGAACGGAACACTGTTTCACACTCACTATGATGGTGACTTCAGTGAGGTCTACTGGGAATTGGCTTGAAGTCAGACGACCTAGAGCTGGAAGCCAAGATTTCCCAGATCCATTTGTCACCCAGCCTTCTGTCTTAACTCCCTCTAAATTCCTCCAGTGAACCTCTCTCTGCCTGTGAACACAGACACTTGTAGATCCGGGATCCTATTTCCCTGGTTCCTTTGCTTTCACACTGAAGATAATGGCTAACCGCTCTTTATTCCTGCTCCTTTCTCTCTATTGTCCTCTGTAATTTTCTTCAGCATTATCCCTTTCTGGTTTAACATGATCTGCCTCCAGGTTTTCTTCTTTTTGTTGTATCCCTCATATCCCTCACACTCCACTTGCCTCTCTACAAACGTAATAAAGAATTAGCCATCAGGCTCTCTGCTCTCCTCCTGTGCATTTATTATGCCCTCTAAAGCACTATTCTGCTTTACTTCAGAAACAGCCGCTGCTGATTCCACATCTTCTGTAGTGCATCTGGATTATTATCAGGCCACCTGGAAACTCCCTAATTGGCAGTATCAGGAAAAGCACATTTCTCTCTTTTCTGTAAGTCTCCAGATAAAGTATCTAAATTTGATCTAAAAACCTCAGACCCCTGTTGCCTTATATCATTTATAATGTATTTAGTGCGCTGAATAATCACAGTGACTTTCTTCTTCTCACACATGCATTCTATTCTGTCCATAGCATATGTTCTGTCAAGAACTGTGATTGAATGATGCAATCTACTCTGCTAAAGCTCTTCCTATGAAAAGCAGAGAGAAAAAAATACAGCCTCTCCTACCCCATCCCCCATCAGGAAGTAATACTGTATATTACTTTATCAAGAATATAAATACCACTTCTCGATATACGGGAACAAGTTCTCACAGCCTGATCTTCACAGAAAATTAGGCTGTGTTAGAACCTGACCTCGCAGAATAGTGTTAACGAACACAATGCTGACCATGACTTGCCTTGTTGTAGACTCAGCGTAGATGGGGCTCATGGTGCATTTAACAGTCAAGTATTGGAAGCCTAGGGTGACGGACGACAGGGCTATGCGAAATTTCGCTAGCTGTTTTGTTTCTACACTGTTTCAATTCATTCTGAGCTTGAAACAGTGAAATCAAAATGAAACAAAGGGCTTTGAAACAGCCTTGAAACAAAATGAGGGCAGTCGAAATGTTTCAAAAGTTTTGAAATGTTTCGAGTTTCAAATTAGCCCAGCTGAGCTCCCCTCCCCAGCGCTAGGATCAGGCTGGGGAAGGAAACTCAGCCCAATTGAGTTCCCTTCCCCAGCCCGATGGATCGCCGCACTGGGGAGGGGAACTAAGCAATGGGGCTTACTTCCCTTCCACAGCTTGATCAGGCTGGGGAAGGGAACTGAGCCCGACTGCACAGCCTCCGCAGCCCTCCCGGGGTTGTGGCGCCTGATCTGCCTGCCAGAGGAGAGAAGCCGGGCGCTGCTGCCTGGGACCAGTGGCCTGCTGGTGCTGGGCCCAGGCAGTAGCACCCGGCTTCCCTCCCTCATCTGGCAGGCAGATCGGGGGCCTGCAACACCTGGAGGATTGGTGCAGGCCCCACAGTCCTCCTGGGATTGCAGGCCTCCATCTGACTGCCGGATGAGAGAGGCTGTTTCAAGCTTCCCCATTATAGCCTATGGGCGAAACATTAAGACAGCATCGAAATGGCTTCACTGTTTCGACCAAACAAAATGGAACAGCAGTTTCAAATTGAAACAAAATTCGAAACAAAACACTGTTCCATCAAAACGTCGAAACACAAGTCAAAACAGAACAGTGCTGTTTCGCACAGCCCTAATGTATAATCAGCTGACAATGGTAAACACAAGTTTTCCCTGCCTAAACCAACTACTAAGCTTTGTTTAACACAATTCTTCAAGGTCCTCCTGCTATGACCTACATTTTGTATAAAAGACTGGACATTAGTGGCTTGCACCTTGCTTAATCATGAAATGTCCTCTCTCTCCTCGTGTCACATTGCTTCAGCTGCCTCAGAAGAAGAGTCTTTTGAGAACCGGTGCCTGCTGATGCCTTAGTCACGGGGTTTGTCAAGATCTGGAAGTTATTCCCACTTTTGACCACCAAATACTCTGCATGTGTTAACCTTTAGGTAATGCTGCAAAACCCCAAGCACTCTCACAATAAATCCTCTGAGGAGAGGATTTATAAGGAAGTAGGGACATTTTTGTTCATTTGACTTTGTGATTCATTGTGTTTATGGTTGGCTTATTTGAGTTATAAGGGTTGAGGATTTGGCTGCTGTATTTGTGAATTTATTTTTAAAGATTGTATTTCTAGTTGTTGGCAGATGCTGGACAAGAATTTTTGTATAAGAGTTTTTTGCAGACACTACCAAAAGCATCTGCAAATCCCATACTTGCTACCCAGGCAAAATTCCTGTAGAAGTAAGCCTCATTCTTATTCTACTTACATAACACCTCAAAACACTTTACCAACGGTAGTCTGTGAGACAAATAAGTCTTATCCCCATTTTAAAGATAGGAAAAGAGGCACCACCTGATTAAGTGATCATTCTTGTCAAGTAGAGTTGATCTTTGAGCACAAGAACGTGACTTACCCGGGGTCTAACGGAAATTTCTGCGAAAGAATAAGGAACAGAATTCAGAGCTCTGAGCCCCAGTCTTGTACTTCAGCCATAAGGCAGATAATCCTCAGAGAATTTGTCTTGGTTTCCAAAATGGTTGTGCCTCTTCTTCCCATCCCTCTTCTACATGTGAAGAAGAAAACCAATCTGAGCCCAAAAATTTACTCAGAATCATCAATTTAAGACTTTGTAGATGAACGGTGAAGTAAATGTGCAAATTTTTAGGTTTTATTCTATAGATTTGCTGCAGACTTATACTAATACAATGCACACATCTTCCCTAAACAGTAGAAAAAAATAATTATTGTACTAAAAAATATATTCTGTTCTCTCAATTCAAAGTCATTTTCAAATATTCTTTCCCTCTTCAAAAGAGCATTTAAAATCACTTAATATTATTAAATCAGATTAAAAAAAGAGGTGAGAATATTGGTTAATTCGCTTCTAACTATTTCCACTCTGACATTGACTAGAAAGTCCTCATTATCGGGATAATAATGCAAAAATGTTTTAAAAATAACTTACATTTAACCAACTGTAATCCTAGACTGAATGGCTGTGAAATACAGCAAAATTTGGCAAAGGGGATTTTAAGCTGCAGGATATGAAAAGGAAAGTTGCATTGGAACAGTCATTAAACATGACCTAAAGTCAGATAATTTAACTACAGTTGACTTGGGGGGTCTCAGAAAAAAAAATACCCCAGATACTTAAACAGCATGGAGCAGTTTGGATTATTCAGATGCAGTTGCTAAATCATTCTTCCCACTGACACATTTTTTCTAAATATTAAGTAACAGGCAAAAGTATTTTTATTATAAGACCTGCTTTTTAATGTTACTTCAAAGTCTGCTAGCTAATTATGTTACAGCTGTCTTCCTCTTAATCCTGCAAGCAGATGTGGGAAATAGTGTATCACACAATACCATGAAATTCAGTAGTTTAAAGACATACTGGCATGGTAAAGTGCTATTCTTTCCTGTGTCTACAACCCAAACAAATACACTTCCTCAATCCAAACTTTCAGAAAGTCCAGGGTTTAGACTGGAAGTTTGCAGCCAACTGCACCTTCATCATAGACTGAAACAAAACCCCATATCCAAAAGCCTCCAAGGTTTGCCAGCGTTTAGACTTGGAATTGAACTTGTTATCAAGTTGAAACTTCTTGTTCTAAGAAAAGCAACCTTAATTCCTAGATCTTAAGGCCAGAAGAGCCCATGGGATCATAGAGTCTGACTGCTTGTATAAAGCATCCTCTCCCGGTCTGACTAAACATAGTAAGAAGGACAGTAATCAAATGCCTGTATTCCATTGGTATGCACCAATTTCACCCTAAAGGTTGTCCTGGTTTTTCAGATGGGACAAAAGCAATGGCTATTCACTGGCTTCAGGCTTCCCCCCCCCCAAAGGCCTTATTCCTGCTGTACCCTCTGCAGGTTGGCACCAATTCCTAGAAAAAGAAAACACACAACCTAGAAATGCACACACTAATCAAAGTAAAGCAGCAATAACCCAGTGCATCCTTCACACTACTAAGCTTTGGAGCAGCACATATGACATACTTCCTGGTTGCTCCTCTGCTTCACAAGCTGCACTCCACGTTCTCTTTATGCATGGCAACCATAATGACCCCTGCAGATAAGTAGACTGGGACCAGAGATGGGACAGAGCATGAGAAAGTGATGGGAAGTCTTGTTCACAACCAATGATAACAAGGACTTGCAACTAAAAGAAATCCTCTCTCAGCACTTCACAACTAGCTACTCAAAGGATAGCCAAGTACTACATTCACATGACCCTTTGACTTTAAGAAAAGCCCTGAACTTGTAGCAAGGACCCTTTCTCTAAAAATATCCCATCTCCAACCACTGAAATGTAGCTGTGTAGGAGAGCACAATAGTTAGGGACTGGAAGAAAACAATGTTTATTCATATGAAATTGCAAGGGACGTTTCAGCAGATGGAATGCAAAATCTGAACTGTGACCTCTGCTTCCACGAAAGTTACAGAGAAAATATTTTGGAAAATTGTGAGGAGTCTGAAAGAATTTTCTTCTGATCTTAAACTACTCAAAGCCAGCTGCTAATGTCTATGTGCAGGGCCAGGTGTGATCCCAGCTGCACAAATGTAAGCATGGACCAATTCCATCAATGAGTCATTCTTGATTTGCCTGAAAATAACAAGGATCTGACTTCTTCACACTTTGTCTAACGAACTTCAGAGATGACCTGTATTCATTGAATGAAGCATATGTACAAAATTATTGCAGGTTCAAAGCTTAAAACATGGGAGGGACGAGATTATAGCCATGTCCCTAAAACAGTAATGTGTTTTCATTTATCATTATCATTTCATTAATGTGTTAAAGCTTTACTTCATAAAAAGAGGAAAAAAATAAGAACTAGGGACTTTGGGAAATGTTTTACTCTTTTGGGGGGGAGTATACCATGCAGTGACTTTGCCCTAAGCCTTATTCATTCTTAATCAAGTTAGGCTGCAGTAATATTTGGAAGCGTGTGGAGATTATGTTCAATTTTATCCTCTCACAGATTCATATACAGAAGCTGAGTTTGTATGAGCAGTTCTTCAAGCCAAGTTCATCATCACATCCTAGTCTGCTTTATTTAATTATCTCTGAGGTAGGGGAAAGGGCTGCCCTCTGCTTTATATGGCAGTATCCTACCTCAAAAAAAATCCAAATTATAGCACCAGTTCTAGAATATGCTTGTTTAAAATGTACTTGCTACAAGAAGGGCAGGCAAAATACAGCCCACGACCTGGATCAGGCCCACCAGGGCCATTCTGTCTGGCCCGTGGGGCCCCTAAAAAATTCAGAAAAATTAATATTCATCTACCCTGGCTGTCTGTCAAAGATGGCAAGGCACCAGGGGCAGCAAGTCCCAGGAGGAGCCAGCAGCAGGACCCTGCAGCTGCAGCAAGGCTGACCCAGCCCCAGCCAGAAGCCACTCCCAAGCCTCTAGCCTGGGACCCTGGGCTGTTCCCGCCTCCCTCCACTGAAGTTGGAAGTTCAGATAAGAAGGGGTAGTGGGCACACGGGTGGGAACACAGGGCCCGCTTGGTGTCCCAGGGCCAGGGCCCAGAGGGGGACAGTGGGAGCGCAGGCCAGCAGGGGCTCTGCGGATCCACCGTGGGCACTGCTGGCTGCACACCCACTTGCTGCTACTCCCCCACTTGCCACTGCCATTTCCCCACTTTCCTGCCTGCTGTCATTCCCCACCCCTTGCCCGCTGCTCTGGCACCACGTAGCTCCCGGCTATAGTGCCAGGCTGCAAGACTCAGTAGGAGCTGGCCTGGCCCCTGCAATTCTTGGCTGGATCCATGTGGTGCTGGCAGGGCTGGTCCAGCTCCTGCTGTCTGGTAGTCTTGGCCATGCATCTGGGACATGGTGCCAGAGCGGTGAGTGGGGTGGGGGGGATGGGGAAGTGGCAAGAGAAGGGTAGTGGTGGCAGATGGAGGGGGGAGTGGCGGCAGGTGGGACACAGGGCCCACACCAGTGGCCTGGGGCCAGGAGCACAGATCCCAGGCTTGGAGAAGTGCTGGTAGGGGCTCTGCCTGCCCTGAGGGGAGCTGTGGGCAAACCCGCCCCCTCCACACATCACAGCTGTCCCCAGCCACCCCCTACACACCCGCAGCATCCCCAAATCCCACATCCCCACAGCCCCTCCCATTATACCAGAGTAAGACTTCATTTTAAGCTTTTATACAATCACCTCTACATATACTACACAACCACATGTAAATCAGGACAAAAATATTTTTTTGAAATCAAATTAATGAATGCTGTAGATGATTGATTTTTAGAATATAATTTGGTATTTTTCTAAGATGACAAAACCCCTTGCTGAAAGGAGTACTTCCAGGGGGCAAGGGGACAGACTTCTGCTGGCAAGGGTTAGGGGGCAGGACTTCCAGTTCCAAGACGGCAACCGGGGGCAGGGCACCAGTTAAGGGGTGGGGCTACCCTTGCGGCCCTTAATAGCCTGCCAAAACTTGGTAAGCAGTCCTCCAGACAAAATAATTGCCCACCCCGTGCTACAACCATTTGGGTGACTGGAATAGACAGAATCATGCATGCAGCTATGATACCCACAGCATCCTTCTGTGTAGGGTGGCCATTTGTCCAGTTTTATAGAGGACAGTCTGGTTTTCTGGTCCTCTGTCCTCTTGATATGAAATCAGATGCCTTTATGTCCTCTATTTTTCACTGCTTGGCACCCTCCCCCGGCCCACACCACCAACACCACTGTGGCTGCCTGCAGGTGCTCCCTGATCAATCCGCCCCCGCTGCCAATACTGCCACAGCTGCCTGCGGGAGCTCCCCGCTCGCCACCACCACGGCCCCTCCACTGACACTGCCGCCACCGCCTGCAGGAGCTTGCCATGCCCCGCCAGCCCTGGGAGGCACGCAATGCTCATGGTGTTGGGCACAGTTGCACTAAACGCAACTGTCCTCTCCTCTATTCTTGAGGTACCTCGTTGGCCACCCAACTTCTGTGGCATTCCCACACTCCACCTATTACATACACAAAGTGGAAATACAGCTCCACGTAGCACATCTTCCTCTTCTCTAAGATCATAATGAGGACAGGAAACACAATCGTGATTGCCAAGCCGGTAACACAGGACTTCCATGTGCTACCTGTAATTTCACAAAAAAGTAGACAAATGGACTCAAGAGATCTGTGTTCTAGTCCTCTGCTGGGAACAGACTCTCAGCAAGACCTCAGGCAAGTTAAGGATTAAAGCTGTGGCCGGTTCCCACACGTACAAGATAGCTGTAATGAAGTTTACCTCAAACAGGCATCATGTCTCATGGGTCACATCTTTCATACAGGTTGAACTGCAAAAGACTTTGAAAAACTATGCATTAATTGAACTCTCCAATGAAAGACCCTGTTTTAAAAGGAGAATGCTGAACAGATATTTTGATTTGGCATTTATATTGTTTTTGCCCTTCTGTATCTCTTTGCATTTAAGGCTAAGTCCTTCATAAATATTAAGCTTTATTACAACGCTCTATGACAGTATTATAGCCACTATACAGAAAGGGAAACTGATGCCCAGAAATGCATTGCCCAAGGTCACACATCAGTCACTTGTAGAACTAGGGACAGAAGCCAGAAACTCTGCTTTCAGCAAAAAACCTAATTAACATCTATTACCTCCTCAAATAGAATATGATACCAGGTTATGTGGGTTCTGATACTAAGTCGATGGTGGAGTTTTTTGTCTCATGGCAAAATCTAGGTGCCCCAGTCACAAACCTGTGTTAAAAGCTGTACAAACACAGAACAAAAATGAGAGCCCCTGCCTTAAAGAGCTTACATGATATACATGCCCAGGAGCCACTCCTCAATGCAAAATTTGAGAGAATGGGGATTGAAGAAACACATCTGTGCTGCTCATTTCCACAGCATTATGGAAACAATGATAAAATATTTAAAAAGAAGAGAAGAAACAAGGATTGATGTTGGCCAAGTCAGGATTCACCCACCTCTTATTTAGAACACTTCATCAGCTTTTGTCAAGTTTGGACAACCAGGAAGCTAACACAGCTCCTGGGAAAGTATTTACAGTCTCCACATAGAAAGATTAAGTGGAGAGGTGTTCATATTTTAGAATCATTATGACTAGTCTGAACTTCCTCTTTTCATATCTGGTTAAACAAATAAGTCTCCAAGAGTACATTAGGTGCTCAGAGTAATGGACTTTGATTTATGCTCAAAAAACACGTACCGCAGCATGTCCCTCCACAATTGTATTGTGTAGCAGTCCACCCACCATCTGAGAGGCGAGCAGGAAACTGCAGGGAGCAACAGTTCTCTCCAGGGAACACTCCAGGAATTGCCTCATGACAGAAACCAAGTCCACGCAACTTACTTAAACCAGCCCGATTAACAGGCATGGTACAGACTTTTGCTTCTTTTATATGTATCACACATTGGTAGAATCCTAGCGTAGGACGAAATCTAAAGAAATACAATAAAATGCTATTCATAATCCACCATTCAGTTCACAGAAGCCTTTTGCAACAGATATAGAGGAATGATTCATTTCCTCTGTATCTGTTGCTCCAATGCTTACTTATACAGGGAGTGGAATTTCTGTATCTGTCATGCCAACAAGAATTGGACAACTCAACTACAACTGATATGTGCACAGGCTTTGTTGAAAGGCACAGACTTTGTCTTTTACAGCTCACACCAATTTAAAGTCAGCAGACTGTACTCTTGTACTGGATAGCATACGTCATTCAAAAAGCAATTCTCTTTCTTCCTCCCCAAAGATTGTTCCCAAGATAAAATACTTAATTTCAGGGTTTTCGTTCTGCAGGAGCCAAGGGTTGGAAGGAGCAAAAACTCAAGGCTGTCCTTCCTTGCCTATCTCCAACATTGTGTTTGGCAGCACAATCTTTTTTTTTAATTTTGTTTCAAGGGCCAAATCCATTCTGAATTCTATTGGGCAAAGCCCGATGGTCGAGTTTCAAATTTTGACTGAACAGAGCTCAATTGTTCAAGTCTGTGTGGCTCTACTACGGGGCCATCAGTGTGGGGCTTCGGGTGCTCCCCAAATCCATGGCAAGCATCCTGCGTGCAAGCCCCAAGCCTGGAGGCCTTGGAGTTCAGATGTCCCTTAATCTTGCTTGCTCTCAGCCAAAAGGCCAAGAGAAGCAAGCCAGGGGGGAAAGTAGAACACAGTCCCCCACTGCTACAAAACTGTGTAGTCAAGTTGACCGCGCTGCTGAAACGCACGATGTGGATAAAACTGAGCTTTGCACAAAAAATTACCATTTTCTCCCCTATCTGAATTTAAGAAATGGTTCAAAGAGCTGTCACCCTTATTTCAGTGTGAATTGTTACTACTGTTCCCCCTTTAACTGTTTTCTAACTCTTTACAACAGAATTTTTAATCCAAGCAAAGTATGTATTCCTATTTCTCTGAAAGGAATACACAAGAGAGATTATTTGTCCCTCTTCCCCCCACCTTCCATTTCTTAAATGCTGGCCACCAGCTTTCACAAGGTAACCATCTAAGCTTAGTGAAGCTGCTCCTGTCTTCCTGCTACCTATGCACTGCCATGTTCTACCATGCCCTAACATTATTTTATAAATCCTTGCGACAGGAAAGCTGTCTTTTTCCTTTGGGTTTGGAGGTAGTTGGCATATATTGGGGCATCATCAAAGTCGTACTTGAACTGATCCCTTTTGCAAAGGTTTGCTCGTTTTATTTTTACAGAGAAAGTTTGGAGATGTCAAGTGATATGCACTCAGTTGCCAGGTCTACAGTAGGCTCTTTGTGAGACGTGGGGGAAGTTACCTTACATACCTTCCAGTATGGGTTTCAGAGCTTTTTAAAACACGAGTCCTCTCCTCTCCCCTCTTCCAAAATAATGCTTTCCTACCCCAAGGTAATGGGGTTGAATGAGGTTTGCACTGCACTTAGGGGTCTAACAGAAAGTGCAAGGCCTTAAGTGGATACCAAGGGGCCTCCAATTCAGATGCTGAGCTAAAGACAAGCTATGTCTTATCAGTAAGTTTCAGGAAATGTTGTTGGTTTAATAATGCTTATTACAGTTCGTGTAAGTAACTTAAGGGAAAAAAGATATTAACAAGTCAGCTCTATGTTGCATAGCTAAAACAAAGCATAAACATACTTTATTCAAATAAATATGCATTTTTCTGGTTTAAATATTACCCTGTCCTACTGCCCCTTCCCTCTCATTGTTCCACCTCTAATTCATCTACAGTACTTGTGTGGCACATTATACTCTGTGGATTAAAATACTAACCATATGGTTACAAGAAATGTGGGGCTGGAAACCCCATTTATAGCCAAATCCATATAGAGATTCAACTCTCCATGACCATGGGTATTACAAATCTTGCCATAGTCATCAAAAGAGGTAGAGGGGCTGAACTCTAGAAACTGTTCACTAGGGCACCCCTGGGGCAGACCAGGACCGATGGATACAAACTCCTGGAAGGCTGCTTCAGGCTTAATACCAGGAAAAACTCCTTCACAGTCAGGGTGTCTAGACTGTGGAATAAACTCCCCCCAGAGGTGGTGCAGTCATCTACCCTGGTGGTTTTCAAGAGGAGACTGGACAGTCACCTTGCTGGGACCCATTGTTCTCCTGCCTAGAGTGGGGTAGCTGGACCCGTTGATCTGCAAGGTCCCTTCCAGCCTCTAACAATCTATGAATATCAATAAATGCTATAGTGGACACATATTACGATCAAACATTGGGAGTTCCTTGAACTCACTTTTCATGACCTACGTAGCTCAAATATTTACAGAGTCTGAATAGAACCAGAGCATTTTCCTCACTCACCTGCTAACTGTTCAAATTCAGTACCCTCCTTTGTAGAGGAAAAGGCTTGACAGGTATGTGTTTGAAGATGAAATGAAAAAACAGAGAGCAAAATTCTCATGTTTGAATTTCTTGGAGTCTTATGAGTTGGAAGGCATAAAAAGTCCTTTTCCTTCCAGGCAGCTCTGATTTGCTTTACCAGTACTTAATCAGCAGCTCGCTACTGACCTTGAGTGCATTACAAGGATTGCATTTGCACATAGGTGAAGATGTTTTAAACGATTTATTTGATGGGTCAGACACAAATGTGCTTTTCTTTAATACCAATTGTGCAAGCCTTAGATTTAAGAAAAGAGGGGGGAGGCAGCTAAACTAATTAATCAGAGAAGGGAAAATTCTCATACTTTACTCATTTTCTGCTCAAAAGAAACCTAGGACTCAGTATGAGATATATTGCTGAAGGGCTTTCACTTGAACCAATAAAGTATTTTGAAATTAAGGAGTCAATCCCACCAGCAACCACCATGGGTGCTGATCACTGCAATGGCATGTGAGTCAGTTTTGGAAGTGAGTTTATCATCTGAACAATTCAGCTGGCTGATTATTCTTCAGACAGTTGTAAAACCTTTGAGTCCTCTCCAAAAGCTTTTAATTTATGTGGATGTGAGGGGCAAGAAAGACTTCAGATGAATTACCCTGTATTTATTAGGCAAACGGAAGGTGGAGATCTTGCTGTTTCCCCATTCTCTAAATCAGTAATTCTCAACCAAGGTGACGTGACACCCTAGGGTGCCACAAGATCCTTGTTATATCAACACTGTGGGGTGTACAAACACAAACATATCATCACTCACAAGCTAAACCTAGAAATTTCATATAGAAATCCACATCAAAAACATTCTGACTGGGTGTGATCTTTCTTAGGTCTTTACAGCAGAATTGCTCTATTATTTTTCCGTAGACAAGAAATGAATGAAAGCTAAGAGCTGGTATTTTCCAAGAGGCACCCCAAGTCTGACAAGGGGTGCATTGAGTCTACAAAGTTGAGAATCACTGCTCTAAATGGAGTGTGCAATGGTACCAGCAACAAGAATATGGGTTTAGCATCTTACTCAAGGCTTATAAAGGCAGGATATCCTTCCAACTCCCTCCGCCTTCAACAGAGCTCTCCATGTGAAACAGAGTAAGGGCCATGTTGTATGACACTGAAACAGTCACGCATTTATACAGGCTGAGTCTGCACAAGATGTTGTGCCCTAAATCCGTGTGCAAGCATTCTTAGTGTACAACCCCAAAGCTGGGACCAGCAAAATAGAACTGACCTGTCCCACCTTGACAATATTGCAGCCAGTGCCCTGGCTGCACCGCCTCCTACAAACTCGATGGCTTCATTTTCAAGCTTGTGTTGAGCAACTCGGCCAGCTTCCCTCCTCTTTTATGGTTCTCGCTCTTTCTTGTTCCAAGCAGTGAATAACATTGGTTTGAGCCTGCACAGCTTTTATGCAGGAAGACTCCACAATACATGCAAGGGACCAG
Organism: Crocodylus porosus; assembly: GCF_001723895.1. Classification (NCBI taxonomy): domain Eukaryota; kingdom Metazoa; phylum Chordata; order Crocodylia; family Crocodylidae; genus Crocodylus; species Crocodylus porosus. Next base: position 2,433,261 of record NW_017728927.1, on the reverse strand, counting down.
GGAGGTTTTGTTACTGGATATCTTCTACAGATCCCAGGATTGTGCCCTTGGACAGTCTACAGTGCTAGGCTCACTTTTGAGAAAACTGTCACTGAGCAATCACCTGTAGCCAAAAATTTAAGTTCTCTGTAAAAATCACTTAAGCACAGCTATTTCAAAACAGCGGTTTATTAATAATGAAATATTAAAAACAGGTAACAAATACTCCAACTTGGTCAGAAACAATAAAAGTGCAAATGTATTTTGTTATTAAATAGAAAATGAATTTATAACATTTGTTTAGAAATGGGCTAACATTTTAAGAATATAAAACACTTTCTTAAAACAATAGCAGCTGAACACTTATTCAGTTAAATCTTTGGTCAAAATAACTGTACCACGAATGTCTAATCCAGACAGACATATAGCACTATTTGTATTACACTGCAAAAAGATTCAAAACATAAGGAGGAATACTTAAGTGTCTTAAGAAATGAGGATGTCTTTGTAAAGATACTGATTTCAAATACAGAGCAAAGTCAGAAACTTATATGAATTAACTGTGGCTTCCACCTCCCCAATAAAAAGACAACCTCATAACTCTTACACCTTACAAAATTGGCTTTGTAGTTAAAATACACGTGTCTAAGTAATATGTGGTTCTTTATTGCATTCAGTTTAAATATACATTACACCGTAACTGTTCATGGTCTCAATCCTGCAAATACTTGTACAGAACTTCACTTATATGAACAAACCCAGGGAGGGAGGGGATCAATGGATAATCACGAGAGTCAAGTTCTACACATGCATATTTACTGGATAAAGCCCTAAAATAGCACCAGGAAACTAACAGTCACACCAGAGTAGTTTGCGTGTTGTAGAAAATGACTATACTAAACTGAACCCAAAGGTCACTTGTCACTTTGGTCAAATACGAACATACCTATGAGCATGCATTATCTGCATTATAGCAGATAAACTATTAAAGTAAATACCAACCCATGCCTCAATAACAGAGGTGCAGTTTAGTGATTGCAGTCTCCGATTCTACAACCAATTGTGTGCGTACACTTACCTTCATTCACTTGACCAGTCCCACTGACTTCAGTTGTGCCTACGTTTATCTTAGTCATATGAGCAGCCCAAAGGCATGTCCAAGATCAGAACCTAAGCTGGCTTTGGTTGTTTACGTCACCAAGAATCCCCCCTCCCACATATTGTTCTGTATCCAACAAGGACTCCCAGTCAGGACTAGTTGGATTCAATTATGTTAACAAGCTGAAAAGCAACAAGTTTTGCCTGTAACATGCAAGACTGAGGCCTTCATGAAGTCATAAAGGCTTATCTGTATTTAACATACAGCTTGGAGACACTGTTTAATGTAGTGCATGATTAAAACCCTCATTCCCAACCTTCTGTCTTGAGCCACCTAAAGATTTTTCACCACTCCCACCCCTTTTCTTTTGGATTATCCATAGGGCTACCCCGCTGAGAAAGTTACAGGTCCTCCTCATTTGTCTTTCACCCCAACATTTGAAATTACCTTTCAAAGCTATTGATAACCCTGCACCATACCTTATTATGCATTTCTTCATGTAACTTCCCTTCTGTGGCATCACTACTGAATAGTAATACAATATTTATACATCTATAATACATTTCCATGCATTATAACAACCAATATTGAACACACACCAAATTATTGCCTCTCCAAGACAACATTACACAAACAGGTATTTCATTAAGGTAGCCCTGGTGTCAGAATACATGTTTAGTAAATGCTCCAAGCAACAGGCAACCAGAATACCTTGGTCCAATTCTACAGTCTTTCCTCAGGCAAAGACTCCAATGACTAGGGAAAGCAGACTAGCTCCCCTTGTTTGCATGCCAGATGATACACACACATTATAGCCTTCCAAAAAGGCCAACCAAGGGAACCTTCATAGGTTTAGATTACCACAAACAAATAACATTTAACTATAAATATACCCTTTGTATTTGCAAAAGAGAAGCACAATGCCCATATAGAAATAATCTAACTTGAGAAAGTATCACACCAATTGACATTACCTGAACATAAAAGATGTAAAAAGTTTTAAAACACCTATAAAACTGGCATGTATGTAGGGATGTTTTTAACTGAAAAAGCTGAAGATTAAAAAGTTTGCTAATTTCTATTGCAGAGAACTGTTAGGGAAGACCATGGGAACATGCCAACATACTACAATTATGGCCTGATTTTGGCATTTCAAAATTTTCCAGCTGCTCCAAATTCATTTACCAATTTATAATTAAAGACTGCTTACAGTTCACATTAGACCTACTCCTAAAAACATTTAAGGCACGTGCTTAACTTTATGCAGGGTTTGGATCTTAATACATTTTATATTTCAAGATATGAGCTAAGTATGTACAAGGGTAGTATGCTGTATTACAACAACAACAACAAAACCTGGGACCGCTTTGCTGCAGTTCTGCAGGCCCCCTGTGATGCATTTAGTTCCACACACTTCAATTGCTTTTAGCAGAAGCCAAGAACATTTTACAGAGTAAGTCGCTCTGAAACTTTCTGAGCCTTATCCACAAACTATAATTTAATGCAACCTTGGCCCCGTAAGGCCTACCATAGTTTTGGGTTTTAGCTGAAAAAAAGATGAGATAAGTGTACAATGCACAGCAAACAGAGTAAGTGCTAACTTCCAAGTAAATTGAAATGTTGTTGTCTGAGGTATTCAGATAAAAGTCTTTCCACAACATGTGGAAACTACCTTGCTACTGTTTCTACTAAGGGAACAAACACTAGAGATGCTAAGTCTAAAAACTGCTTGCTGTACCATGGCGTTGTTCCAAGTCCCAGAAAATTGTAAATGGTACCCCAAAATACTTCACCAAAATAAATACAGACATATTTTGCTGCAGTATAGCATTATAAAGCCACCCCACCCATGGTACCTGCTGGTCTCTTGTAGAAGAGTGTGTTAGGGTCCTTCAACCAGGACCCCATTATTGGAGATGTAGCTGCTACAAATACTTAAAAACAACACATTTTGGAGTGGATTATTTTAAACTTCTGCACTATAGCAAAGAAGCAGTTCTTTGGTAATCCTTAAACATAAGGCTACTTCTAAGGAAGACTAACGCTTTATGCCTAAAGTGTGCTTATTGAAACAAAAAGGCTTATTGAAAACAACTTGCCTATCAACCACTTTTAATAATAAACAAAATAATGCCTCTTTTATATTCAAACACTTAGTGCAGCCAATTTCCACAACATGAAGGCCTTTATGAAAATAAAGTGCTATTATTTTTCTTTCCTCTACAAGCTGTATTATCCTATTCTAATCCTTCAGAACGACCTTTACTTTAATACAAACGTACAGCTCGATTCTTCCCACAGTTGTCAGGTTTCTTTTTCACACCTCATAATTTAATGTTATATTAATTTGCATATTATTTGTCTACATTTAGCACAGTAGATTAGATTAGACAGATCACCCTGAGGGTCTCACTGGGCAATGACTTAGAAATTCTAATTTAGGAGGAAGAAACCCTCACAGCCGGATCTCTCGCCCTTCTCACCAAATGAAGTACCCAAGTGTGCTGACATCTTTTGCATCCCAGGGACCTTGACCTGGGCGCTCTTTTGCATAGAGGAGGAGAAAGCTCTGGATGGGGTCACTTTTGTGACTAGAATTTAAAGACAGGATTCCACATGTGTCAGTCCGAACACATCCAATGCATCCAATTACTGAACCGGGTTTACAAGTCCCAGAAAAGGGACTGAAGGAAAAGAAAAATCCACCAGCGACAGACAGTGTCTTCCTGCAAACTTCACAAGACTTCTGTGAAAAATCACAAATACCTGGAGAGTGGTAAAGCTTTGGTCATCTCAGTCTTGGCTTCCTAGGTGTACCAGGCTAGGGGAATGGCTGCGATTTCTGCTGTCAGGCTGGCACAAGTCCCCCTAGGAAGCTCAGGCACTTTTCCAGGTGGCTCTGGCCTCGAGCACCCACTCCTCAGGCAGCAGGCAGCGTGGTGCTGGCCAGCAGCACTCAGTCGCTCTGGGCCTCCTGGCTGGCCTCGGGGACGTGCCGACACAGCGCTGGGCTCCTCCTCAAGTGCCGGGGGCCGCTGTACATCCTGATGATCTTGGGAGCCTGGCTCCAGGCCGCGAGCAGCTGGGTGGCGGCCGCGTCCAGCGTGGCGGCGTCGAAGGCGGCCAGCAGGTTGAGGGGGGCGGCCTCCCTGAGGAACCTGGGCACGGGCACCGCCTCGGGCACGTGGGGGTTGCCCAGGAAGAAGTGCATGAGCACCCGCTTGCGCAGGCAGTCCCGCAGGTACAGCACCAGCTCCTCCAGCCGCTCCACCAGGAACTGCTCCTGCCAGGCCTGCCAGGGCCCGCGCAGCAGCACGGAGAACAGGGCCGTCTTGAGGGCGTAGGAGGAGAGCACGCGGCCCCACTGGGCGCCCAGAGGCCCCTCCAGCCCGCGCCCGCTCAGGTCCCGCAGCCCCTTGAGGATCTGCAGGCACTTGAGGTGGCAGGAGTCGGGCGGGGCCTGCTGGCGGAGCCAGGCCAGCAGCCGCTGCTCGGGCTTGGAGGCGTCGAGCGCCCACAGGGCCTGGCGGGCGGGCACGAGGTAGAGCGCGTCGCCCAGCGGCAGGGCGGGCACGAGGCGCACGGCCAGCGCCAGGTGGCAGCACACGTAGTCGGAGCGCGGGCGCACCAGCAGGGTGGGCGGCCCGGCGCCGGCGGCCAGGCTGAGG
>NW_017728927.1:2425604-2428205 GCF_001723895.1 Crocodylus porosus | reverse complement strand
CAGCAGCAGCGCAGAGCCCTTGAGCAGCGGCCCGCAGCCCGCGCCGTCCTCGGCCCCGCGGCCGCGCAGCGCCGGGCACAGGCAGAGCAGAGCGGTGCAGGCGCAGGGCGCGAGCGGCCACAGGGCGCGCAGGTTGCGCGGCGAGACGGTCATGGCGCGGCTCCCGGGACCCAGCTTCCTCTTCCGAGGGAAAGGGGCCGCGTCACGGAGGCGGGGAGCCGAGAGGAAATGCCGGCGGGATGGGGCCGCCGGGCGAGCCCCGAGGTGGGGCTGGCAGGGCCCGGGCTCCTCCCGCCCCCGGCATCTCCTCCTCCCTCGGCGGGACTCGGCGCTTTCTAACGGCACCCTGCGGTGGGGGAAGCAGGCCCCAGGCTCCCTTGGGCGGGGGGCAGACGAGCCGCCAGAGCGGGGCTGAGCAGAAATCAAGGCAGGCGCCGAAAATCAGTGCCCGCTTGCCCCAGCCGCAAATGCCGTCCGGGGGAGGCACAGGAAAGAGCAAAGGGAGTTGGGGGGCACTTCAGATCTTTGCAAGCTCTGGAAATCCTGGTTTCATGGTAGCTCTGGAGCACACTGAGCAATTGCATTTCATTAACAAAATGTATTCACACTCAAACTTGGCCATTTGTCATGTAATTACAGCGGTGGGAACTGCACGCCTTGGGGCTGCTGCCTAGGGACTCACCTTTCACTGTACAGCCCAGGACTGCTCTGCTAATTGATTCCCCTCAGCTTCACCTCCTAATTGAGACTGAGCTTTTGCTAGTGGGGAAGGAAGGGAGTTCAGTTTTGTTGGAGCTGTGCAGGCCCGAGTGAGTGATGTACGGATGTCACGGCTGCCGCTTCCATGTAGCCCCAGGTCTGTTACAGTATTAATGGCTGGGAAAACAGACATTGTCAGGCACGTTCCCGTAGGAGACACGTATTGCCTTCTCTTGCAATTCCTTTATTGGGCCCAAATTGCTCACGTACCGACATCCTAAAGGGAAAAGATGACAGTGGAGCAGTTACTGGCATATTGAGAAATTCATAATTTATACCGGTGCCTCCCCTGCTGTAGGCCTGATGTCATGAGACTGGTCATTTGCTGCAGAGACCGTTAGGACATTTGTGTCTGCCGGGCAGAAATCAAGGACTGGCTGAAGGAACTTTCTGAACTGATCCCATGAGTAACAGGCAATCGGGGCTACAAACAAAAAGCAGAATAAGAAGCCATCACCAACTGGGATGTTTCTCTTGGTTAGTTCGGGGCTAGGGTGTCTGAACTCAAAAAGCCATGCAGAAAGGGATGATTTACTAGGAGATGTGTCCAACCAGACAGTGAGACAGGGGCATATATCAGCCACAATCCTAGCACACATCCCCAGCCACCTTGGCCAGACTGTAGTGATGGAAAAAACCCAAGACACAGTTATGTGGGGAAGGTTAAGGATTGTCAGAAATCTAGCACCTCACGTGCACGAGCCCTGGGCGCCACAGGGCACAGTGAGTAATTGGCTTCTTGTCCCAAACTTTGCAGCAAGGTCAGTACGTTACAAGTACGAGAAGGAAACCTGGGCAGGTACGTCATGACAAAAAAGACCCTGCTAGTGCGTAGCAAACACCATGTGTGCCGCTCTCACAAGCTTTGAGCTTCTTCCGCAATACCTGAACCTTCCCCCTACCCTCTTCCGTATAGTCTAGGGCCAGGACTGACTTTTAAAATCCTATTTGCTTCAAGTTCTCCTTGTCTTGCGGACAGCATTGTGTGCCCACTCTTCAGCAATGGCAGAACTGGAAAATGGGTTCGGAGAACAGGGAGTCTTCTGCAGAAGAAACATGTCCCTGTAAATAACCAAAGCACAGCAGGGAAGTGCAAGCCACAGTGCTGATGTAACAGGCCTGGTTACTGGAAGAGCCACACGCATGCATGCCTGGACACTAGGCCTGTGCAAAGTGGCTAGTATTCGCTTGGGATTCGGCCGATTCAGGGGACAGCGATTCGATTCGGTGATTGGAATCACTGTCCTGATTTGATTCGGCTGAATCTGATTCAGAGCTTCAGCCAGGTCAGGCCCATCCCCAGCCCTGCTCCCAGCACTTGAGGGGAAAAAAAAGCCCCAGTTCAGCAGGTGCTGCTGGGCAGGAGCCGAACCCCACTGCCCCCCAACTGCATGGGGGGCTCTGCAAACCCCCCCTTCCCCAGCCCCCCACGGGTGCCCTGCATGGGCCAGCTCCAGCCCTTTCAGGAAAAAAAAACCTGAAGAAACCCCAGGACTCGCTGCTTGTGTCAGAGGGGGCGATCCCCACTGCCCATGTAGTGGGGGGCTCTGCATGAGCCCCCGAAGCCCCGAGGCTGCACCAGGAGCAGTGAGTCCTGGGGCTTTTCTCTGCTTTTTTTTTTTCCTTAAAGGGCCGGAGGCGGCATCGAGGGAGCTCATGCAGAGCCCCCCATGCAGTTGGGGGGCAGTGGGGATCACCCCCTGCCTGGCAGCATCCAGTTAATTCCCAGGTTTTTTGTTAAAGTACTGAGCTGGGGCAGGCAGGGCAGCCATGGGGGTGCTGAGGGGGCAGGCAGGGGTCCCTCCATGGTCCCCTCCCCCAGCCCCCCCTCTCCCACCCGCT
>NW_017728927.1:2422747-2425504 GCF_001723895.1 Crocodylus porosus | reverse complement strand
GAGAGCTTTGAATCGATTTGGACCTTTAAATTGGTCCCCGATGTGATTCGGATTCGGAGATTCAGCCACCAAATCGGACCAAATCTCCTCCAAATTGAATCACCACCCGAAGCTTTGCACAGCCCTATAGGACACTGCAATTGAGAAACCGGGAATACATGTCAATGGCGGAACAGGATTCATACTTGCACATGCAAATGACAAACCCACCAGTCAGAGACATGTGGAGCCACCTTTGACATTGCTCCTTGATGGGTGACGGCCCCAGGATAGTTGGAGCTGTTTTCCTCTCAGCTCACATTTTTCAGTGTAATTTGCAAAAACCTAAATAAACCTGAAAAAACTAAAACTTACCAAGTTCCCTGCCCTGGAGTCACATGACAGTTTGGACTGAGACATAGCTGTCAATTGACTACCATGGGTTATTAAGCAATCTGGGCTCATGGTAAAGGTGATACCTTTTATTAGACCAGCCAGAGAACTTTTACAATCTTTTCTCCAATGTCTGATGAAAGGTTTTTGTGCTTGAAAGCTTGTAAATAAAGATTTTTTTTTTTTTTTGCAAAAATATTGTTGGTCTACTAAAAGATATCACTTCTACCATGAGCCCAAATCGCTTTTTCCTCTAGACCAATACAGCCTGGGTACGTGACGCACAGATTATTAGCTCACCCATAGATTTTACTCCTTGGTCCCTAGATGTTTGCGACATTGTGACTGCATGTACTGGCTGATTTTCTCTGCCACCTGCACTTTTTTCTCCTGCCAGCTCTGGAAATAGATGCCTGAATCGTAAATAAGAGATCTTTACACATGTTAGTTGGCTTGCCCATATGTCACTGAGCCCAACATCTGAACAAACTGTGAAGCAAGGAGATTTCAGACAAAGGCTGGGACTTGCCTGCAGTATAACCAGTTTTTTTAAAACTGAATTCCAGTATTTTAAACTGTAATTATATGTTTGATGACCTAAGGGGCATTTTTACCATCTTTTAAAAAACAAAAAATGCTGAGAAGTGGGCTGTAACATAAGCTACCTGGAGTGGGGCATGGGGCTACTGAGGTTGTGGGTCTTTGGAGAGTGCCAAGTACCTAAAGAGCAGATTAGTTTCTGGATTATAGTCAAGTAAATCTCTGCCAAATAGTTACTAGGTTGATCATTTACTAAGCTGGTTTGGCCTGCTCCCCAGGCAGAACCATATTGCTCATGCGCACAGTAGTTTCTGTTGTTCTCTGGCCACAGGGCCGTATCTTCTGTGACTCTTATTTTCTCTGGATATTTTGGCCCCATATTGCACTGAGATTTGAAAACCCACAAGTATCTTTTTAAACATGTTTTTTGCTGAAACTGCTAATTCACTCTTGGATGTTGGTGCAGACAAGGATTTTCATCCCTTGCCTTGATCTGAGCTGTCCATCTGCTTAATTTTCAGACCATTTCTTGTGCTTTAAGGAGCCTTTATTTATGGCTTTGCTTTGTGGTTCAGTTCCATGGGGTGAAATTCTTACTGTGTCATTGTGATTTAGCTGCAATGACCCTGAGGTCTTCAGCTGCATGGGCAGAGAAAAAAAGGGCCAGTGATTAAATCTGAGCTGGCATACTAAAATTCAAAACAGGCCGAGAACGCCTCAGATTAAGGAACCAGAAGCGAGGAAAAGACCACTTTTTTTTACTATATAAAATACAAAATTTAATTTCTAATAGGTTCAAAATGTCTCTTTCACCAGAAAAGGCTAACATTTCTTAGCTGGGATGTAGCCAGAAGAGATCAAAGGTCCATCCCAAGTTGGGTTGCTGTAACAGGGTGGCTTGACCCTTTAGGAGAGGACAGCTGGCCCAGTTGTAGCATGTCAGCTGCTAGTGCAGTGGTCACCACCCTGGGGCTCACGATCAACTGGTCAATCCCTGAGCCTCTTTAGGTCGATTCTGGGCCGGGAGGACAGCTGTGCACGCGTGCATGCGCACACCCACCGCCCCTAGGCTCAGCCGGTCAGTCTGTGTGGAGAGCAGGGGTGGGGGCCAGATCAAGGCCCCTGCAGTGAGGGACTGAACTGCAGCTAAGTTAGGAGCAGGGGAAGGTAAGTAGGGCCCCAGCCCCATTGGGTGGTAGGAGGATTGGAAGGAACCCCAGGGGAGCTCTTCCAGGGGCACGGGGTGCTCTCTTCCCATCTCTGCAAGGGCAGAGGCAGCACAGTGGATGTGGATCTGCCAGGACCACAAACCTGGTTTCCCTCCTTCCCGGAGGAGCTCCTGGCTGCATGGGTGAATTTTTGGTGCAAAACTTCAGTACTATCCATAGGTGCTTCAGGGTTACTTGTCTCATGCAATCCAGATTCCAGGTGCTAGTGCTCTCTTGAGCACTATTTGAGAGCTCTGCCTAATTTAGCCCTAACTATAGGGGTCAGCTGACCTGGGAATACAGCTGGGCCTTTCATCTTCCAGGTGATCACACCAGCAGTAACAAGCACTGGAGGGAGTTCTCACTGCTCCTTTCAGAGTTACATTTTATGTACTGGGGCACAGATCCTCAGGTGAGTCCCTCAGCCATTACATCCACTCGGGTCATATCACTTTTCTCACTCCAAAATCCATATTGTGGTTACAAAATCTTTCACTAGTTCTGGACAGACCTGTATTAAAGTTAACAAGGAGAGAATAAAATATACTGCTATAAACTATTATTTCTCCATTTTCTTTCAGCTAAGCCTCGCCCCCTTGCCTGCCCAGCAATGGGACGCATGTCCGGGTGGGGTAGG
>NW_017728927.1:2361299-2422736 GCF_001723895.1 Crocodylus porosus | reverse complement strand
GCTGGCTTTGCAAGGGTCGCTCTGCAGGCCAGCAGTGGCAGTAGTCCCCCCATCCCCCAGCGGGCTTAGTTTAAAGCCTGGTGGAGCAGGTCAGCCAGCCTGGCTGAGAAGAGCCTCCTCCCCAGGGCGGAGAGGTGGAGGCCATCTCTTCCCAGCAGCTCGCTGCCTCTCTTGCCAAAGAGCGGGCTGTGGTCATGGAAGTCAAAGCCTTCCCAATGACACCAGCGCCGCAGTCTTTGGTTGACTGTGTGGATCCTCCTCTCCCTCCTCAGCCCATAGCCCGAGACCGGGAGGATGGACGAAAACACCACCTGAGCTCTCAGACCCCTAAGCCCCGCTCCCAACTTGTTTGTTTGGTGCAAGGACTGTGTTGGGAAGACTGGCTGAGGGGCTCCAAAGCAGGAAAAAGTCAGCCGGCATGTCAGACACATCATCCTGCTTACAGGGGCCCATCAGATTACTGTGCCACTATGTGGCTGGAACATCTGGCCACTTTTGACACCTTCCTAAATGACCAATTACCACGTGCAGATGGGTCAGCTAGAGCAGCGTTTCCCAACCAGTGTGCCCATGGGACACTGGTGGGCTGTCAAGCATGTCCAGGTGTGCCGCAGCATTTGGGGCTGGAGCCATGCCCCCTGCCTGCTGCTGTTGCAGACACAGACGGGGAGCATGGCTCCAACCCAAAATGCCGTCTAGCTGGCCACGCACCACCCCTTCCTGTAGGCATCCAGCTGACCACACACCACCCTCCCCCCTGCTCCACGTCCAGTGTGCCATGGAGCAAAAAAGGTTGGGAAGTGTTGGGCTAGAAGAGACCTGCCACACTAATCCAGAGAGAGACTCAAACTCCTACTGGTGGAGCTGTAGCAAGAGGCCTTAACTCCATTGCCAGCCCCTAATAATGTAGCTATAAGCTATGATTTTTTTTTAAGCCAAGCAATTTTACAGTGCTTTAGAATCAGTCAAATCACCATAGTGCTCGGGTCGGGTCCCAGAGGATTGCAAGACGGCCAATGTTGTCCCAGTCTTAAGAAGGGGAGGAAGGAGGATCCAGGGAACTATAGACCGGTCAGCCTTACCTCTATCCCAGGGAAAATCCTAGAAAAAATTATCAAGGAACACATCTATCAGGAACACATCTATCAGTGGAAGCCCGCTGGCTAATGTGATGCGGAGAGGTAACCAACTTGGGTTTATAGCAGGCAGATCCTGCCTGACTAACCTAGTTTCTTTTTACGACAAGGCCACCAAATGTTTACACGCAGGAGTCAAGGTGGATATTATCTATCTGGACGTCAAGAAGGTCTTTGACATGGTATCCCATACCATCCTTATTAATAAACTGAGGGGATTTGCCTTGGATGATTACATGGCAGACTGGGTAGCGAACTAGCTCAAGGGTCACACTCAGAGGGTGGGTCGGTGTCAACCTGGAAAGATGTGGGCAGTGAAGTCCCTCAGGGCTCAGTTCTGGGGTTGGTGCCGTTCAACATCTTCATCAGTGATCTGGACGAGGGGTGGGAAGCACCCTTTCCAAATTCACAGATGACACAAAATTATGGGGTGCAGCTAACACCCTGGAGAGGAGGAATCAGATCCAGGCCAACCTAGACAGGTTGGAGAAGTGGGCAGAAAGCAACAGGATGCAATTCAATAACGACAAGTGCAAGGTGCTGCATCTAGGGAGGAAAAACTGCCATCATACCTACAGGCTGGGGGGCGAGCTTCTCAGCACCACTGAGGCAGAAAGATCTTGGAGTCCCTGTTGACTCCAGGATGAACATGAGTCGTCAACGTGATGAAGCAGTTGGCAGAGCCAATCGCACCTTGTCGTGCATCCGTAGGTGCTTCACAAATGGGTCCAGAGAAGTGATTCTCCCTCTCTACGCACCACTGGTCAGACAGCGGCTGGAGTACTGTGTCCAGTTCTGGACGCCTCAGTTCAAGTGGGATGCGGACAACCTGGAAAGGGTCGAAAGAAGAGCCACTCATCTGATTGGAGGCCTGCAGGGAAGGCCCTACGAGGAAAGGCTAAGGGACCCTAAACTCTTCAGCCTCTCCAAGACAAGGCTAAGAGGGGACCTTGTGGTGGCGTACAAATTCATAAGGGGAGAGCAACACAAAGTAGGCAATGATCTATTTACCAGGGCACCCCCTGGAATAACAAGGAACAATGGCCATAAGCTGTTGGAGAGAAGGTTTAGACGGACATTAAAAAAGTGTTCTTCACGGTCAGAGTTGCCAGGATCTGGAATGGACTCCTGAAGGAGGTGGTGCTTGCCCCATCCTTGGGGGTCTTCAAGAGGAGCCTGGGCAGGCACCTGGCTGGGATCACATAATCCCAGGTCTGGTGACCCTTTTCTTGCCTGCCAGGGGCAGAGGGTTGGACTAGGTGGCCCACTGAGGTCCCCTCCAGCCCTGGAATCCATGAGTCTATGGATCTATGAATCACTGTAGTAGTCCAGTGGAATACATTCAAGAGTATGGTGTCCAGCGCTCATGGTACCTGCAATGTCACAATCGTATCCCCAGATATGAGCAGTCCAACAATAGTCATTGGATCTAAAAATGAAAAAGCATCTTTGTTTCACCTTCTCCTGCCTTTCTCTGGAAAGCAGGACCACACAACAGCTGCCAAGCAGGAAAGCAAATGGAGTATTTTGTATGCCTTTGCAGAACAATGTGCATTTCATGTTAAATCTCATGATAGGCAGCAAAATTACAAAACACAAGATGGGAAAACTTGTGAATCCGACTGTCTGCCCCTCTCAGAGGGTTTCGTTGTTCTGACAACAACTTCAGATCCTTTTCATCCAAAGTTTGCACAATGAATTTTCTCTCTGCAGGAGTCCAATGCAAGAAGTTGATGAGATGACGGGGCTCCTTGAATACAAAAGGCAACGTGCAAATATGATGCATAAGGGCAAATTCTGCTTTCTCTGCGCCACTTTGAGAATGAAAATGCAATATGAAAGAGTAAGCAAGCACATAGCTTCTAACTCAGGAGTGACATTGGGCACCTGCCAACTTTGTAGCCTTAGAAAACACTGTCATTTTAAAACCCTGTGTGGTCACATCCCTTCCCAGCACACAACAAAGGCTTAGCTGCCAGTCACAGCTTGCCTGCAACCTTGAACTAATATTTCTATAGGGGCACCCACCTCTTAGTTACCACAACCCTCCCTTTGACTTCTCACCTCTCCCCCCACAGACATTTTTGGTAGATGTATCAACTATTAACATTAACATTAATCACAAGGTAAGCTGATCACTCTCTCAGAGACCCAAGTAACAATAATCAAACTGTTTATTGCCTTCCGTGCAAGCAATCCTCCTGTGCTTGCATCTTCTCCCAGGTGAGGTAGCAAAGCTAAAACAGCCCTAGAAGAGCAAATAAAATACGTACAATTGTTAGGAACAGTTCCCTTGTCGGAGACTGATCTGCTTGGAAGCTTTCTGAAGTGATTCTATTTGATTAACGAGCTATTAAGTAACTGGCTTGCTACAAGTCTAGACCTTCAGTAGCCTTCTCTGTCGAATGGTACACAGCTGTATAAAAGTTGCATCCTGAAATCCCTCTGCTTCAGCTTTTGCTTCAAGCCTAAAACCTGGGCAAAGATTTATTAAAAGATGTGCAAACAAGAGCTCCCAGACAGCCTGGACACTTTTCAAGAGAGGCTAGTCCAATTTGCCATGCTTCTCACCTCGAAAGACAGACAGCAGCCTCTGCACTAGCTGAATTTTCTTGCTGAGCTTTATGGGAAGTCTTCAGTGAAAATTGCATCTGTCTAACTGAGAGCTGAGCAGTGGGCTAATTGTCACTGTTGCAGCTGCAGTGAAGAGAAAGACAGCAACCTTTAGCCCTGCCTTTTCAATCCTGAAGTCTTAGGTTTCATCCTATTGCTGGCATGGTGGTATTAATAATGTTCTTCAGTTTTTCTTAAACAACCCCTAGTTTGCTCCACTCTAAAATTATTAAGGGAAATCAGAAACCAGTTTAGTCAGGCCTTCACCGGCAAACAGCATACTCCAGAAATATCACTGGCGGTTTAATAATAACCATGACTTCAGGTCCAGAATCACAAAGAACCCAAAATAACAAAATCACCCACTGTTTAAGTAGATTTAAGGTAAACACTTCATTCAGACTATTCCATTTCCAGGACATCCTGTTCCTTAAAATAAGCAATGTTATATGGTACTTATATATAATTCTGGGCTAAAAATACCTCTTGCAACTCTTGGCCTATACATGTACAATTTCTAGTCAAGGGGAACAGCAGAGCTGGGCATATTACACACTTTGAAATGTTCTCCCTAAGTCACAATTCTTTTTATTAGTAGTACAGTATCATCTAAAAGCATCAATGAAGTTGGCACCAATGAAGCTGGTATATGTAAACATAGCAAGAGAGCCCCTGCTCCGATCAGATTATAGTTTGATAGACCAGGCAGGATGAGAGGAACAGAGGCACAGAGATGTGAAGCCTCTTGCCTAAGGTTTGACACAGCAAGTTCCTGACAAAGCTGGGGCCAGAACCCAGCTCTTCTGACTTCTAGTCCAGCACACTCCATCTTTTATCAGTCATTCTCCATGCCATCACCCACAAGGAGCCCTAACTGTTCTCACTGACGGTAGGTGTGTACCCTTGCTTCTCTGTTGACATTGTGGCATTACTCCTGAGAGAATGACAGAAGACACTCAGGTCCACTATACTTTGCACTTCCCCACTGAGCTTAAAAACATTATATGCCCTCCAAAACAGGGAAGAGATGCAAGTACCTTCAGCCACGGTCGAAACACAGACACCATTGGGGTAACAGAGCAGCTGTACATACATAACTGCAATGGAGCAGAAAGTTAAGAAAAGCAACAACCAATTTCAAGTGAAGGATGATTTGGATGAACTCTTACTTGAGTTGAAGCTTATAATTTTCATAGATTTCATAGACATTAGGGCTGGAAGGGACCTCAGGAGATCATCGAGTCCAGCCCCCTGCCCAAAGGGCAGGAAGTCAGCTGGGTTCATAGGATCTTATCTTTCTTTTCTGTCCCATCTGAAGGTCCAGACTCTTCAGTAGCACATCACCCAACAACAGCACACACAGGTACTGGATCAATAGTGGACTCCCAGGAAAAATGCCACTGACCAAGTCACCACTATGACAAAGCCCCAGAATGTCAGGGTACTCCCTAAGAAAACCCCTGAGCTTTGTGTAAACTTATTGGTCCCCTACATTCCCAAATGGGTATGCCCAGTACAACTTTGTCCCCTGTTCCAGAGGGCAGATGTAAGCAAATCTACCTAGACATGGAGCCAGCCACCCATACCTGCTGGGAGGGGCAGCAGGGATTCAGCTGGGGAAGGGAGGCGAGTCCCCGATGCATGTGGTAGCATGCACCAGCAGCCAGCTCTGACTGGCCCATGGACCCAGAAGACCAGGAGAAAAGCCAGGCAGTTCACATCCCCCAGGAGTAGGAGCATGCAGGCAGGAGAAGGCTACAGCACAGTCTGTGTGGAAGCATGGAACATAAAAAGAACCAAAAGCCCAGGCCGGGACTAAGAGTAAGAAGCCTGGAAGAGAGCTGGCATGGTGAGTTCAGGTGATGTGCTAGCTAAGGGTGGCTGCACCAGAAGTTGAAGCAGAGACTGGTGAAGTGAGTCAGACAGAGAAAATCAGGAAAGGGGGGATCACGAAGGAGAGTGACCCCTTCATGCCAGGAGGTATGGCCTCCATCTGAACCAGGTGTGGTGAGGACAGGGTGTAGGGAAAGTGGAGCCCTGTGGAAGAAGCTTTGCTGAACTTGCATCTTGGTATGGTCAAGATTGACAAGTGACCTTCTCATTTCTGGATTCTTCTTTAACATCAAGATGTGGCAGGCGAGTGAAGAGGAGGATAGGATCAGGGATGTAAAAGCGGTGAGAGCCCATCAGAAACACCAACACCCAAGTTAATAACTTGCCCGGAAATCACAATTTACCATGGCTGTTTGGTAAAGTGAGAGAAAAACAAAATGGTTTATTATGAGAAACAACAAATGGCATAAAACAGAAAAAAATGATGAAATGTTTTGACAACAGAATATGGTGGGCAAAAAACTGACACTACCCTCCTCCTACCACCCAGCCCTCATTAAAATTCTTGTGAAAATTTCCTGGGGACAATTTCCCCTCAGTCACAGATATCTCCCTCCACCGAGGACTTCCATTCCCCCTCGTCTCACCAGGAGCCCCTCTCTCCAGTGGCCACCACCTCCACAAATTCCACACAGCCTCCCTACAACACCTACCTTCAGGGTAGCCAGCGTGTGTTTGACGAGTATTTTTCCTGAGGGGCCGCCATTGATCCAGTACCCCCATGTGGTGTTGTAGGGTGATGTGCTACTGAAGAGGCTGTCCCTTCGGATGGGACAGAAAAGAAAGATAAGATCACCTGGAGTGTGTTTGCTTCTGGATCCATGACAACTACCACAGCCTGCAGCACTTGCAGTCCCTTGGACTGACATGGACCTAATCCCTGGGCATCCCATTGGATTTTACTGAGACAGATTCACCCAGCACAAATGCCTTTCGTTACAATGTGAACAACCAGGATCAGCTATTGGAACAGATCGGATACTGTTCGGTGTAGTGGAGCGGTTGGGCTCCACCACTGGAGCCAACAGGAAGACTGAACTCTAAAACTCAGTTAAAGATGGAGGGGAATAGCTTTTTATGTTTGCAAGAGACCTTCTGAAGACCACCCTGTAGCCCCAGAAAAGGGAGTTGGCCCCAGTGTGTTGTATGGATAGTTTTACTTAAGGGAGCTCTGAGACCAGAGCATTACTGCAAGTTTCCTTTTAAACTGATTTGCTGTTTAATAAACAGTGTTGTCTTATCACCTTTGTTTGCTCATGAGCCATCTGTGGCACTCCAGATTTCGAGGGCCTTGTACTGCATCATCAAAAGGCTCACCCTTGCCCTTGACTGGATATAGCTTCTCTAAACCACAAATAATCCAATGCAGTATTTCCTGGGTTTAGGAGCACAGAGTCACTGAGTAAATCATACTATGATCTTTTGTCCCACTATGTCCTTATTACCAACACAAACACCCTGCACAGGTGAACAGAACAAGTGCTAATTGACTCATTTCCAAGCCAGCACTTATTGTTTAAAAGAGCCTCTGGGAAACTTTACATGGACACTCTTGTGTAATAAAGGCTCATCTCCATTTACAGAAGAGAATGTAGAGTATGTAGTGGCCACTTATTGTGTTGTCTTGCAGGAGGCCTTACTCACAGTTTTTCAGCTGGCCTAAGCCATTCACTGTGTAAAGAAAACAGGAACAGATAATATTTACATAAATGAAAGGACGTGGATGCTCACTATGTAGAAACTGTTTTCCAAATTCTGGACACAATGGAATGTGATTAGTGTGGACTTTCTCAAGCCAGTATCCTGAATAAAGCCAATCCAATTACTGCATCAGGAACCCCCCTTCCTCCCCAGCCCTACTCCCCCCAAAAAGGGTTCAAATATACAGCTGTCAAATATAAAACCAAGGCCATGCACCCCTATTCCAGTTTACAAAACAAAGGCTAGGTACAGACATTAAAAAAGCCCGAGGCAGAATCAATGTAATTTGCAGAGTTTTCTGTAAGTGGTGTAAGTGTAGGTTTGTAGTGAACACATTCATCCTTTGGTGGAGGGGTGGGGGCGGGGGATTGAGGTGGCAGCAAATTTTAGACCGGGTTCTGCCATTTTAAACCAGTCTATGTGTGCTGAACTTCTGTTCTGTTCTGGGTACAGGCCAGCTTTGTGAGCTGAACATCTGTTCTTTTACAACACTTATACCGGTAAAAGTGTAATGTCTGTACCTGGCCAAAGAGAACAAATATAAACATATGTGGTGGAAGGTCGAGGCTAATGGGACTTAGCCCCCGCAAGCGTGGGGCAGCAGCTAGGGCCACAGGGCAGCCCAGCCACAGGCTCTGGGCAGCCGCACCAGGGGTGGGAGGGGCACGCACACAACCAGCCCTGTGCATGGATCACTGCCTAGCACTGGCAGGAAATTATCAGTCTACTCGGTGAAGGGGAGGGGCGAGCAGATCGAGGCCCCAACATTGAGGCAGGGAGTGGGGCAGAGGCAGGGGCAGAGGCTGGGGTGAATGCTCCTGTCTCTGTGTGCGCCCTGGGGGAAGCCCAGGAGGCACATGCCCCCACAATGTGTGAGGGGAGAGGCGGTCTGCTGCTGCACGCTAGGCTTTGCACCCTGCAACTGCCGCCTCCAGAGCCGTGCAATGCCATGTGCCTGCCACTGCTAGACTGTGCCACGTGCCCTGCCCACCCAGCTGCAGGACACACATGGTCATGAATGCCGCATGCCCCTAGAGGCTGGGGAGGCACAGTGAGCTCCCGCTGGTGGCAGCAGCACTGTCGACGGTGAGAGCATAGCAGCAGCAAGTGGGGAGCTCCTGCAGGCAGCCACAGCACTTTCGGCAGCAGGGGGCAGTAAGCAACGACCACCTGCAGGCACCACCAGCAGTATTGATGGCACCTTTTCACAGGGGGTGCACCGCCACACTCAGGGGGTGCACATGCACCTACATGCACCCCCCACGTGCTGCCAGTGCACATGGTGTCACACAGCTGGAGGCAGCAGCAGTGGGGTGCAGAGCCAAGCACACAGCAGCAGCCTGACTCTGCCCCATGCACAGATTGGGGGCACATACCCCCCCCAGGCCTCCCCCGAGGTGCTTGCAGCAGCAAGATCCACCCCCAACGCCTGCACCCCTGGATGAGCCTCCCAGACTCTGACTCTCCCACAACCTCCCTGGCCTCAGGACCCCATTCACGCCTGCCCCTGCCTCTGCCCCACTCCTTCCCTTACCGCAGAGACCTCCATCTGCCCTGCCACAGGCCTTCCCCCCCCTCACCTCTTCCCCCACAGACTTACCTGCTGGGTGTGTGTGTGGCAGGGAGAGGGCAGTGATGCACGCGTGCACACTCAGCCCCCATAAACAATTTTTTTCTCCCTCTGGCCTTGCATATGAATGAGAAGAGGGATTTGACTTTGGTTTCAACTTCAGCATTATTAGTATGCTTTTAAAAAATAAATAAGAAGTCTTTGAAAAGTGGAACTGCCAAACTAATAGGACTAGAGTCTTGCCTCACGCAGGCTTTGTGCCAAGTCCCTTGGCCGCAAGGAAGTTCCACCAGATGGTCACGGGTGTAAGGAACAGCAGAACCAGGCTCCAAGATTGCCACTGTTTCATGGTAATGTGATGCTGTTTCACTGCAGAGAGTTCATCCAGCTCCCTTGTGTACAGAGCAGCAGAATGCCCTCAGCTACAGTGATAACACATGCTCCTCTTATGCAGATGCAAAAACAGTTCTTCTCATGTCTCTTAAAATCATAGGAGTGTTTCTAAGGCCTAGTCAAATATGAAAAAGTGTGTCTGTTTAGCTAGGCCAGTATACCAGGAGAGCAAGCCCTCTTTGTATAAACAGACCTAGATTATACAGGCAAAAGCAAATTAGCTGTTTCCTCTATGCTTATTATGAGTCACTGAATGAACAGAGCTATACCAGTAAAAGAACTTTTGAGCCAGTATAATTGTGCCTAAATCAAAGCTTCAGCAAGATATAGCATAGCTGTTTAAAAAAAAAAAAAAAATCACATCCTTAACCTATGTGTCTCTTTCTAGCAAACATATTAAGTGACCTAAAGCCTACAGCAACATTTCTCAACCTGTGGGTCACAACCCAAAAGCAGGTCACAAGAATATATGAAAGGGTCATGAACAAACTTTTAAAAATGGATCAACAAAATTTAAAAATGGATTCTCCTTAAAAAGAGAAAAACATGGGAAACCGTGGGCTTCCCTTGCAGGCTGACAGAGTTCCAGCCTGCAAGGGGCTGCTTGGGGCTGGGGGGAGCAGGAGGACGATCAGGCAGGGGGCACCACGTTCATGTGCACACACACACACGCATGTGGCAGCCAGGCAGTGTGGAGAGCAGCTCCCACAGCTCCCCACAGGTAAGGCTATACGGCATGGACATCAGGGGCGTACAGGCAACACTGCCCACCACTCCACCTCCTCTCCAGGTGTGGCCTGAGGGGAGTGGCAGCAGGAGCTGGGATGGCAGCAGGAGAAGGTGAGGGCAGTGTGCCCCCCATCCAATACTCTTTTTGCTGCTGGCAGTGTGACTGGCACGGGGGTTCTGGCAGCAGCGGCAGCAATGAGTCTCGCTGCCCCACTCTGCCCTCCTGCACCAAGTCCCACTCTCTGGACCATGGAGGTGGCTCCTGCCCATGCCAAACCAGTCAGGCTGCATCCCTGTACCCACTGTGAGTGCACAAATCTGGGGGGCACATGCCCCCCCATGCCCCACATGCTGCGGGGCTGGGGTCAGCGGGCTGGGAATGAGAGGCAGCAACAGGGCTGGGGAGTGGAGTGTGGGGGGCTGTGGGTTGGGATCAAGGAGCACCAGCAGGGCTTGGGGACTGTCTACTTAAACTATTTACTGGGTCAGGACTGGCCATTGATGGGGTGAGTGTAAGCAGGGCCAGAGAGCCTGGAGGTCTGTAGCCCAGAAGGGATGAGTGTCAGCAGGGTCAGAGGGCCTGGTGGTCTCACTGACCCAGGAGTGGGGCCAGGGCCCAGAGATAGGGGCCAAAGATTGGGGGTCACAGCTAGAGACCATGGGGGCCAAGGAGCCTGTAGTCCAGGAGGGGTATGTGCCAGCAGGGCCAGGGGCCCGTAGCCCAAGTGGGGTGTTGAGAACAGGAGAGAGAGGGGGAGAGAGTGGAATAAGTATCACCTGTGAGGCATGGGCATGTGTACCGGGGAAGATGGAGCCCACCTAATTAGATGGAGCCCACCTTAATGCAATGCGCATGGACACCTCTGTTTGTGAGTGTGAGACCAGGCTTGGGAAGCCCTGGGGCAGCCTCCCTTTTCCTAAAAGATAAATACATCAAGTCATGGCAGGTGAGTGGGAGGGGAGATTATCCAAAAGAAAGCAAAGTTGGTAAGGGCTGAGGGGGTCCCAGGGGCATCACAGCCAGCCCTGGAGCAGGACCCTGATTACATAAAGCCAGTGTTTATCCATGCAATCTGCACTGACCGTACCAGGGGAAACAGCGTAAGTGAGAAAAAAGATCAAGATGATGAAAGCTGCCATGTCAGGGGGGTTCACTTGAGTCTAGTTCAGTCCCACAACTAGACTGATCCATGAGCAGAAATACAAGCTCACTCCCTTCCCCTCATGAATAACACTCTCCACCTGCCCTGAGACCACAAGGGCTGCTGTCATATGAGTGCACATGAGTGTGACTGTTGATCATTCCATAGTACTTTTATGGGCATACAAATAGACTCCCTACCATGTCACGATCACAAGTTACTCTTATGCAAGAGGACAGAGGAATGACAAACTCCAATATCATTTGGGCTACAAAGACTCAGGATACCAAACACCTCTGCAATAAGCTCCCTGCTGAAAAGCAACGTAAGTTCACAGAGCACCTGTGACTATTCCAGACCTGTGCATCTGGGCTGCATTTGGTTTTCATCACCAGCATTTTGGACAATGCCAACTTCCTTTAGCTGACGACGATGCTACGGACAGACGGATTGTTCTCACATTGTCTTTTCAGGGCCAGATCTTGTGGAAAGCTGTTCAGTCATCAGTCCCAGTGGTGTGTGGAACCTAAGCAGTATTACTGAGTCTGTCAAGGATGTTCATCATTGTGCCGGGTTCATGAGATCAGTGAAATTTGAAAGCATGCGCTCTCTCACAGGATCGGGCCCTCCCACATCACAAATCTCTCATTGTCAGGAGGGATTAGAAGGATTAGAAGCCTTGCAGAACAATATGAGCAGTTGGACTGTGGTATGGAGTGGACGACACTGGTATTATTTGTATCACAGAACAAGGGTTTGTGATTTCATGCAGACTAAACCAAAAGTCAGCAAAAAGGTTTGGAATAAGAAACCTGAATACTTGATTCCACTGACCTCTGCTCTGATATATTAGATCTATTCCTCCTCAGCCCTGAACTAAATCCTACTCTATTGTTCAAGGACCACACTGAGATTAAAGTCACCAGAAGTGACTTCATTATTGTTGGTGTTTCTCAGATGTCCTCAAGAAGATTTTCACAAGCCCCATACTTCACTCCAGGCCAAAGTTCATCATTCTCACCAGCACCTGGTCATTCCTTGCACCCTCATTTGTGAATTTTCACTGGTTTCACAAACGCTGGGAGCTGCTGCTTATACCCCTCGTGCTACAGTAGCTACAACAGAAAGCAGGAGATGGTAGCAAGGAGGCCTGCCTCACCTTCCTCAGCTGAGGCTCTGCTTCAGTACTGGCAACATCTCAGTGAGTGTCATCCTTTTAACTTTACTCTTATACCAAAAGATTGGCCTCTAAAGTTGCGGTGGAGCACTGTGTCAGGCTAATGCCCTGCAGCACTGAGCTGAAAAGATGATGCTTCAACGAAAGAAAACACATACAGAACACGCACAGCAGGGAACAAGCTGTGTTAGCAGCTTGTAATACTGGATAATGAAATGATCGGTACTCAGATAGCAGTAAGCGTCATAACACAGACTCAGATCACCCCTCCCCAGGAAAATAAAAATCCGAGGAGTGAGCCTGGGGAAAGGAGGACTCCAGGATGCCAGGCTCATGAGATACCCTGCAAATTCTTCCCTCAGGGTGAAAGCAGCAGGTGCTTTGCCCGTAGATCCCAGGGTGCAAATAATCACAGTGATGGCGCTGACTTCGGGAATGTGGATATGGGGATCACTGGAGCTGTGAATGAGACAGGGAAATGTGAATTCCCTGACCAGCTGTGCCCAGCCAGTGCAGACATCAGGCACCCCAACCAGGGGCCAGCCACAGCCAGGTTGCTCAGACAGCAGCTGCTATCCCCCCCTTTGCCCATGAAGCCATGCCAGTATATTGATATAAGACTTCTCCTAACATCACCCTTCCAGCACAGCCCTTAGCACTGGATGCAAGAGCTGTTACGGAGGAAGATTATTTGGGCTCCTGAGATGTGATTGCCCTCTGGTGGAAAGCCTTTGCTCTGCCAAGCTGCACATCCCCATTCACTGCTCACGACGCTTCCCAGCACACTCAGCCGGTCTGACTTTGTGACTCGGGCACATAAAAGCCAACATCACCCTGGCTTTAGAGACCTGAGCTTTGGGCTTACACAAACAGTGCTAGCGAGCTCCAAATGTATGTCTGGTGTGTGCCAGCCTGATTCTCACTGCCCTTCAGCTTGCTCCTATGGGCTGGAAATGCTATGCACTTTCAGTTGAAAATAAACTTATATGAACGCTTTCACAGCTGGCCCACAGGTCATTGTGAGGGCAGCCTGGTCCTGTCTGCACAGGGTTAACATTTGCAATTACATCATTAAAAACCTACTCAAGATGTCAAAAGCCAGCATAAAACCACAGTTAAAGAGTGACGTGCAGGAGCACGGCCAGTGAGGCCAGCGCTGGAGGAGTTCAGAGGTTCTGGATGCGGCAGTGAGACTGGGAAAAATAGGCTGCCTCAGGGATTATGTCCCTAAGGTACTCCCTGCAGTACCTCTCATGTAGCTCATTGTGGATATTCAGCCAGTCAAGGACAAACTAGTTAAACATGAATAGCACCTGGACCTTACCCTGCGCTTTTCAGCAATACAGGCCAATGCACTTGACAAAGATGGGTCTTTACTATCACCCCTATTTTACATCTAGGGAAACTGAGGCACATAGGTGCAACAACTTGACCAAGGTCATGCAACATATTGGTGGTAGAGCCAGGAATAGAAGCATGTTTCTTGATTCCTCCCCCCGACTGAAGAGAGAGCTTAACAGCAGTCCTGCTGCTCATACCTACAGTCACCCAGGATGGCATCCTGAGTGTATGAAAACCATTGAAGGCAATCTGGGACCATGGCCACAGGGAAAGCTTGGTGGCTCTTAGCTGCAATGTCATCCTCGGGGTTGCACAGCCTTTGGGAAAGATTTTCATTTAAATGAACCTTTACTGAGGACTGACAACACAAACCTTGGAGCATATATCCCAATACTAACATACTATGCAAAAATATACACCACTAATTGTAAAACCTCATATATATGTAAATATAGAACCTCTAAATAGGCATGTGCATTTCAAACATACTTCACTGGAGCAGGTTGCATTTTGGTGCATTTATATGAGACCTCCTTTACCAGGAAAACCTTCCCCTCCATAGCAATGCTTCTCTTGAACTCTGGCTATTTAAGAGCAGGACAGCTTCTGCAAGGGAAGCCAATGACTCTCAACCAGAGTGCCGGCACATTTTGGGGTGCCTTGAGATCCTTCCAAGGGTGCTACACAATGTTAGCACTGGTATGTGTGCAAACACTGTTCACGAAATAAATCCAAAGATTTCAAATAGGAATTCACAGCATTCTGACCTGTAGTGGTCTTTCTGAGTTCTTTGGAAGAAGAATTGCTCTATTATTTTTCTGTAGTTAAAAAATGAGTGAAAACTAAAGGCTGGCATTTCCTAAGGGGTGTTTTGAGGCTCACAAGAGGCGCCTTGCGTCTAAAAAGGTTGAAAACCCCAGTGCTAAGCACTCCCAGCTGTTAAATAGAGGCAACAGAAATTGAGGAAAGTCAGCACTGTGAAGTGCTCAGCACCTTGCTTGATCTTCCAGCCGCATCAAAAAGGGTGAAACAAATCAAAACTGTGAATTGTTTAATGCTGTGTTATTGGCTGTGGGACTAGTGTGCCACAGAGCACGTGGTTTCATGTTAATGCAGCTTGTAATGTCCACTCAAAGACTCAAATCGCAGGTAGGAAGCACGTCACGTAACACTGTAGTGACGCATGCAAAGAGTTCAACTCTGCTCCCAAAAACTGTGGCTGTCTAGGCCTGCTCCACAGATTCCACCATTGAAGAGAGGGTGAAGCTAGTCAAAAAGAGAGATTCAGCAGTGGGGAAGGGACAGACCAGGATTTTACTCCCCTTTCCTTCCAACACCCTCCAGAAAGCTGTGAGATACCTGATACTCTGGGAGGAAAGGCCGTTCCTCTCAGGAACCAATAAGAGAAAACATGAGACACCAAAAATACCCACCAGCAAGAAGTAGCAACACCAAGTGCAAGCAACTGTTTGCAAATGGCCACGTCAGAGCTGCACTGGCGCAGCTAACAAGTTTCAAAGGACATTGTGAGAAAGGCCTGCTGGGAAGGCAGTGGTACGACAGGAAAACTGCTGTGGGAAAAGCTTGTGGGATGAGAAGGACAATGGGGAGGGTACTTTAAGTTATTTCAGTGGTTGAACACCTCGAGCCTCCATTCATTTTGTTACAAGGCCCCCATGTCCTGTGAGCCCACGGGCACACCTATTTCCATGAAGGTTTCTTGGGCAAGCCTTGGTAGTACGTCTCCAGTAAAGCTGCAAAGTAGGCCTGTGCGAAGCAGCAAGTATTCGATTTGTACTCAGATGTGGCTTATTTGGATGGACAGTGATTCGATTTGGTTTTGAGTCACTGTCCCGATTCAATTTGGCCAAATCAGATTCGAAGATTCAGCGCCAATTCGGTGATTCGGCCATAGATTATAATAGGGAATCACTAAAATAGGTGTAACTTTGTCATTTCTTTGCAGATTTGAATGAAAACAGCAGGAATGCTAGCCCCTTCTGAGGGCATGAAGCCCGCCAAGTTTCAAGGAGATAGGCACAGGGTTTCTGTGAAAGTGCACCTCAAGTCTTTGAAAGCAAAACTCATAGCACTTGTGTGGGTTAAGGCAGAGAGGAATGAAAACATCAGGGCTGGTAGCCTCTTCTGAGGGTATGAAGCTTGCCAAGTTTCAGAAAGATAGGTACAGGGGTTTCTGTGAAAATGCACCTCAAACTGTTGAAAGCAAAACTCATATCACTTGGGTGTCTTAAGGGGTGTGGATTGTAGCCGTGTTGGTCTCAGGACGTAGGCAGACAAAGTTCTGGGGGTAGATGTGATATCTTTTATTAGACCAACTGACTAGTTGGAGAAATATATCTTAGCAAGGCTTTGGGTTTAAAAATCCTTTGTCAGGCTGAGGAAGCACCTGCAGTTGGTGTGTATGCTGGATGGAAGGAATAGTAAAGAAGCTAGAGGCTGGCCTGGCAAGCAATGCAGGCGAGAAAGCCAGTCAGTGAAAATGGAAACTGAGGCATCAGGGGGTGAGAGACAGGCTGGGAGGGCGGGGAGAGGGGGGAGATGTAGCAGGTAAAAGTAGAGAGGTACCTAGGGAGTCAGATGTCTATGAACTTCACTTCATCAACCTCCTACATACAAAAACTCATGGACTCAATATAGACATTGGATTTATGACACACTATAATGATAAAATCCTTGACTTTGCTCAACATCCTGCCTTATTTCACACTCAGCTGCAATAAATCCATGTGGACAGCAGTTTTGTACATTAGCCCCCACTGCTGAATGTTCCTGTTCACTGACTGGGGTCAGCTCTGAACTCCTGAGCTTTCCTAGGGACATCAGGTCGCAACCTTAATAAAGTTTGCATGAAGCTCCCTTCTAATCCTGTGGGGTGGCCAGGCAGGGCTGAGCAGGTGGGGTTGCAGTGGGGCCATGGACAGCTATCAATCAGATGGAAGGGACAGCTTCTAGGGGGAACTTTTGGGCCTTTATTGCTTTCTTGAAGGCTCCTCTCCCAGCACTGCAAAGCTCTGGCCAAAGAGACACCTTTCACTTGAAATTCCATCCAGTAGCTATGAAACAGAAAGGAGAGAAAGAAGGTGTTAGAGGCGATCACACTCCCAGCAACCAATAGACATGGGATCAGCTCCAAAATGCTTCCCACTTGGATTTTCATATCATAAACATTATGGAAGTCATTGAGGATGTTCACCTGAGGCCCGGTCCTACAGCCACAACTGGACCCAGAGCTTTGTGCCAGGAATCCTCCTGATGAATTTAATTAAGTGATGAAACAATCCTCCTAATGAGCATTCGGTTGAGCCACAACAAGACACATTGGCACCCATTCACCTCATTTTGCTAAATAGCTGCAGAAATCAACCTCAGCGTTAAAGGGGGAAAAGGCAAGTTCTTAAAGAAGGTATTTAACGAGATGAGAGGAGGGCTGCAAATGGGATTCATATGTGTACAATTTCAGCACAGAACTCACAACCTGATCTAATTCTTGGAAGAATAACAGGCATTTTATCCCATTAGGTGAGGTCCAGTAGGGCAAGGAAAAGACTTAAGTATCTTAGCTCACCTTTTTGTAATCAACGTGTGAGACAGACAGGCAGGTGCAAACACGGCCCTGTGAGGGAGAAACACAGTCAAGTGAAACACAATACACTGCTCACTGTCTACTTACTGCAAGCATCTCCCATCCTCATCCCAATATGCCATTCGTGGGTCTGGTCCCATTCCCCACTTTTCAGTGGATCAGACTGAAATGCCTTGCCTCACAAAGCAGCAAATCCTCAATAGGCATAAGCTGTCAGAGCTCCAGTGAGCTCCATGCAGCTGCGTATCTGTTCTAGAGCAGCACCTAAGAGCAGCAGATAACTGCTGGTCCTAATACGTGTAAGATGCTATCCAGCTTGAGGAAGGGTTTTATGGGAGTATGGTCAGACCCCATACTTTTAAATGTATTTTGCACAGGAAAAGCTTTTTAAAAATCCAAACCAATACAATTTCAATAGGATGCTAATGTTGGTGTGCAATAAATATATCTAACAAGTGTTAGATTTCTATGCTATCAGGGATCAAGATTAGATGATGAACACACATCCTCTTTTTATGGGCCACTCTCTGCCTTTAGTCACACTGTGTGTGATGGATAGCCAAGAACAGATGCCAGCTTGGGGGATTTTATCCCAAACAAAGTAGTGTCATACTGACGGGACATCGCGCAGTGAGTTCCTAAGTTCACGTCCGAGGTTCTGTATATGGTTCCATTGATTTTCTGCCAGAGACTGGCTGCCAAGATGGATACTTTCCAATTTCATCTGTTCTTCATCAAACAGCCACTGGACCACAAAAACTGGAGCTGTAAAGGAAGAAAAATGTCCTAGAAAGGAGTCAGTATTTGACTCTACCACCCAAGGCCAGATCCTGCAACCCTTATCGCTACTGCTACTACATTAGCAGAGTGCCCAACAATCTTAGTTGTGTACTAAGGCCCCATGGTGATAATGCAAGCACAGAATAAAAGATTCTCCCTGCTGCAAAGAGCTTCAGAAGTGTGTGGCCTCAGTTAATGGCAGTGGAGGAGCAGAGTCAGGCCCTGAGAGAAGATGCACTTACATTTCAAGGATGAGAACAGCCGGTACCCGAGGAAGCACTGCCATTCATCAGCCCTCTTGAACTGCTGCCGACATTTTTCTGGGAGGATCCCGTTCCACATCCTGAAACAAGATGGCCAGGACACAAAAGGGAGGAGTGAGATGCTGTTACTCAGAACTAACATGGAAAAGAAATATCTGTGCTCATCATCTCAAATGAAAATTGTCTGGGTGAGAAGATGAATACGAGGAACCTGCCATATAGCTTCCCATGGCAGCCTAAGATAGGCATGGCATGCTGCTCAGAACAAGGAAAGCTCTCTTATTTAGAAACCATAAATGACTATTTTGTACCCAAGGTGGAGTGGGGCCCCTGGCCAAGGACATGACCACACATGCATTATAAGACATTGACAGAAACCTACATTTTAAGCTGCATCTGTAAAATATATATGCATGCACTCATCCCAGGTGCCAATCTAAGTGCTTGTGCTGCTTCTCATTGGGCTGAAGGTGGGAATCAGGTAGTAGTTCATAGATTTCATAGACATTAGGGCTGGAAGGACCTTGGAAGATCTTCGAGTCCAGCCCCACGCCCCAGGGAAAGGAAATCAGCTGGGGTCACAGGATCCCAGCAAGATAAACATCCAAATGTCTCTTGAAGGCATTCAAAGTAGGTGCTTGAACCACCTCCAGTGGCAGGCTGTTCCAGACCTTGGGGGCTCGGACGGTAAAGAAGTTCTTCCTTATGTCCAGCCTGAAATGGTCATGCAGGAGCTTGTGACCATTCGACCTTGTCATTCCTTGGGGCACTCTGGTGAACAAATGTTCCCCCAGATCCTGGTGAGTAACCTTTATAAACTTATAGGCAGCCACCAGATCACCTCTGAGCCTGCGCTTTTCCAGGCTGAAGAGTCCCATGGCTCTCAGCCTCTCTTCATAAGGTCTGTTTTCCTGACCTCTGATCATGTGCGTGGCTCTTCTCTGGACTCTCTCAAGCTTTTCCACATCCTTTTTGAATTGTGGAGCCCAAAACTGGACGCAGTACTCCAGCTGTGGCCTCACCAAGGCCAAGTACAATGGGAGAATGACGCCCTGGGATTTGCTTGAGAAGCATCTTTGGATGCAAACCAGTGTTTTGCTCATTTTACTTGCTGCAGCATCACACTGAAGGTTCACGTTCATCTTGTGGTCAATCATGACCCCAAAGTCCCTTTTGTCCATAGTGCTAGCCAGCGTAGCACTGCCGAGCCTATAAGCATGCTGCAGGTTTTTCTTCCCACAAGTTGGGGTTGCAAGAAATTTGCATCTGTGGGGTTCTGCAAGCAAAGCAAGAATATACCTGAGAGTTACAGGCTCAAGTACCTGAGTCCTTTCTTGATTGCATCTGTTGGGGCATAGGAGGTAGCATCTAAGTAGTCAGATTGTCTTGGATGGTTAATGTCAAGAAACCAGCCAGAGTCTACAAGCCCTCTGACCTGGACTGCCTCAGCCTCCAGCTCCTCCAGCAAGGCAGCCACCCTCTCCAGGTTCAGTAGCACACCGGTCCCACCAGCACTGAAGAGAGGAAATGCACTGGTTATGTGGCTCCCTGATACAGTGCCCTGCAGCTCCACAGGCCGACAGCATCTTCACTAATGCCGTCCTTGGCAAATACAGGAGTTCCGAGTAATGCACCTTAAAGCCCCGCTACTATTGTATCCCACCTGCCAGGACACAGAAGCAGAAACAAAGAGGTTTTTGGCTGAAGTTTTTGCAGCATATCCTAGAAATTAAAGGAGGCATCAAGCTTTTTCCTTCCAACCCTTGTCCCCTTCTCTCGCATTCACTAATTGGATTTTTGCAAATACTGTGGCTCATGCAAAGTGTCCAGTAGCCTCCCCTGGAAACCAGAGCCCTTCACTTCCCTGCAAAGCAGAAGCAATTTAAACCTCCCCCACCCCTTACTCTTCCATATGCAAAAACCTCAGGCTGAACAGACTATCTGAAGCCTTGGGCTCATTCACCTCATAGTCTCTCTGTTTAACCTGCCAAAGAGAGACCCACTAGTGACCATGTGATGGCATTTGTTGTGATGCTGATATTGGGAACTGGACTAACCACTTGACTCTCACTGAGTTCAGTGGCCTTTAGGTCAGGGCCTCTGTCCAGTTTCAAGTACTACAGCTATGCAGTCTGCATGCCGACTTCAGCAGAGGTTGCAGCACTAATCCATTTCACAGGGCCACTCAACATCCAACACAGAAAACTCTGCAGTCTGTAGCTGAAGCAAGAGGCCAAAACACCAGGCTTACTGTAGGATGTAGCTGATTTGAGCCACTGCTCTGAAGAGGTGTCATTTCTTATAAGAGGTATAGAAGACATCTTCACCAATAGGCTCAGACAAGGCTTTGCTAACACAAAATAAAGGAAAAGGCATATTTGCAAAAGGAGAGTGTTTAGGAAGGTAATGTGGTTCAGGGAAACCTGGGTCTTGGTCCTGCTTTGGCAGCTCCCTGTACCTGTGTTTCCCCCTCACCCCTTTCCTTTGTCTGATTTGTCTGAGTAGGGTGCAAACTCTTTTCTCTCCCCATGTTGTGAGTTACTGTCATAAATCGGGACCTAACCTCACTTAGCACCTCTAGGTTCTCCTGAAATACGAACTGTTACTAACAAAGCTCAAATGTGGTATTTTTTTTTAAGAGTTTTCCTTTCCCACTCCACATTTTGACCAAAAACCTCCATGTCTAGTTCCATTCTTACCTTGCCCCAGCAAGGAGGACCACTTTAGCATGTTTAATTCCCTTGGGGACCAGGTCCTTAATCACCTCCTGGATAATCAGAGATCCCATGAAGGCATAGTCTGCTGGAAGAAAAGATCTCCATTAAAATGACCGTATAAAGGACATATTAAAAGGACGAAGGAGAGAAATAGCGGCGTACCTTGTTGAGACTTGGGTAGAGTCCCACTCCAGATATCACTAGAGCAGTAAGGCACAAACCTAAACAAAGGCAGCAAAGGGAAAGCACACACATAGCATCAGCAAAGCCACCAGACAGCTCCTAAATAGACATGAGAAACATCTGCTTTTTACCCATCACCTCCCTGCTCAGCACAGGGATGATCCAGGATAGGGCTATTACCATTATGTTAGGGGCCCACTACCACTTCCCCCTCCCCCATATTGCTAAATGGATCAGGGGTCTTGGCTAATTCCTAGCTAGCTGGCAAGGGGTCTCTTGTGGGAAGATGCAAGAACTATGGATCCAAGGTTTTGTCCCAGGAACGATGTGGGACCCAGACCTCCCAGCCCCATGATGGATGTAGCAGCGCAGAACCAGCAGCACTTTCATAAGAGAAGGATCCTTTCATGAGGAGCTGCAGCTATCCCCAGAATGACAGGAGGTGTTGCTCGCACTGTTAGATCATGCACTTAGCAGTCAGGGAAGGAACTGGCAATTTAGCAGTTGTACAGCACTCAGGAAGGTCCTCACACGGCATTGGCGTTCCACCAGCGGGGGCTTTCTTCCATCTGAGCAGACAAGATGCCCGTGCCTGGCATCACAAATGCACAAACAAAACAACACAGAGAGGTGCCAGTCACAGTCTCATAAAACCAGGCTGAGCACAGTGACATTTCTCAGCTTTGGGAATCAAACAAACCCCCTGCAAGTACCTCCCAGCGTCCACTCCTTTTCATCCCCCTTTATGGCTTGTCACCCGCACACCTTGCTCCTCCACTTCCTCCCCATTTCTTTCTACATGAAGTTCAAGTTCATTTTCTTCATCATGGAGGCTCTGAATAACCAGCCCACTGAGATCAGGACAGCTTCCCATTCCTCAGAGTCCTCCTAGCTCAGCTGAGCACTGACCTGAATGGAAAAGGACTTACACATGTGCTTCCCTTTAGATCCAGAGAGTAACCCTGCTGCCTTCAGCGGTACTGCTCACAGGCTCAAAGGTAAACAGGTGTTTGGGTGCACTGCCACCCATGCCAGAGGGCTCACTACCTGGCAGGGGGAAGCCCCCTCTTTGCTCCGTTCTTTTATGGCAACTTCTGTGCTTGGGAATGTCCAAGCCCTGCTTGCTGCTCCTTGAAATCCTGCCTAAAAGCCTACCTCTCTCGTGTAGTCTTTCCTCAGACATCTCCCCACCAGTGAGGATTCTTGACCTGCTCCCACTGAACTCCAGTCCTGCTGTCTCCAAATTACAGAAGCGCAGGGATGAAATCACTGCCCAGACCACTAACCTTGCTTCTCTTCTCAGCTATAGCAGTAACCATCTAAATGACTAACCCCGCTGACTTCAACGAAGTTACTCCAGACCTACCGCACTTTAACTGATATCTGAATCCATCCCCTTAATTTTCAGAGAACTGTAATAACTATATCAGTCCATTAGTAATACAGCAATTGCAGAGAATACCTTTCTTGGTTTGGGGCCAGTCAGAGGAGCTCATTAAACGGCGGATATTCTTATATCTGGTATCACAGGTTTCTTTATTATAACAGCACCAGCCACCTGGACAGAGGTAAAAAGATTCATACCCGCTAACATACGTGAGTTCAGAAGCAAGATCAGTTTGTCGTTAGTACTGCATTTCTGTTCCCTACTGTACCTTCTAAGAATATGATCCATCTCTTGCTCCCTCTGGTCTCCCTTAAGTAGTATCTGCAAGTGGTGGGAGAGAAGTGTGAACACCAGGAAGGTTATTTGGGGCTTTTGCATTGTCTGTAAAAAGCATGCGAGATGTAAGTGAACATTACCCAGCTGCTGTCCCATCATTACAGGTGACCCCACTGTTCCTCAGAAAGAAAAGTTTCATGTTGTTCAGGGCCTTCAAAGCAGGCAAAGGGGCTAGTGAGGGGCTTCTTAGCTGTAATGCCAATGCATCTGGCACAGGAGGAAGAACTCCTACAAAGGTGTCCTCTTCAGTAGCAGGCTGTGCCAGTTCCCCGGCAGCGTGCAGACCCTTTTGACTCTGGGCAGGAGTCTTCACATTCGCTTTGGACTGACGTTTGCTTTGAGACGCTGCTTCCCCCAGAAGCAACAAAGCCAGGAGTGCCCCTGGTATCTTCATAGTAAATGCCTCCTCTACAAGCTGGCGGAGAATAAACCCACGCTGCATGAAAAGGTCAACATAAATATTTGGAGAAAGCAAGGTTTAACAAAGATGGCATGGAGAATACAGACCAACAAGAAATGGACTTGGCATGTGCACTAATACAGACACATGCATGTTAATACACTGTAAAGATGGTGCTGCAGAATTGAAATACCACTACCTGCCATCAAGAATGCTGGCAAGTGGTTGATCCTCATCTAAAACCTCCTAATACCAAAGGCAAGGGAAATCCCTGATGGTCAACAAATGAAGAGTCTGAGTTGTAAAGCCAAGAGGAGTTGTTACACAGCCAGAAAGAGTACTTCTGCTCAGATCACAGCTACCAAGGACTTAATACCATCTCATGTGGAATACATTTCTGCCTTTTTTTTCTGAGCTGCTGCCAAGGATGGGCAGATGACAGGGGCTGGAGGAAAGATACCACACCCTGTTCTGAAGAAGTTTCTATTTGCATGCTGAAAGTCTCAATAACTATCTCCATTGGGCTTCCTGTTTTCCTGGGGGTATGAACTGGCAATCTACTTCTATAGGATAGATTAATTGAAGTCATTTCATGAATAAGAAATGCATTTGAACTTGGTCAGAGATTTCACCTCATTCCCTCATCAAATCATTTCAGCACAGGCCTTTCAGCTTTTCAACAAATAGCACATTTTAGTCCTAGTCCAGGTTTTGTCAGGTTATAGACCTGGTCTGGGAATTACATTATACAATAGTTCTCCTAAATATATTAGAGGGAGATGCATTATTCATTATGAATAAGTGAACCTCTGAATTAATTTCACTAGTTTTAATGAATCATTCATGAACCGTTTCTGATTTCTACAAACGTATTAGTTATTTGCAACTATTCACTGAATACTTTTAGCCGAACAATGCTTATGGTTATGTGGATTCCAGTCACCTCCAGTATCTGCTAGTTACCATTTGTTGTTCAGGCTCTGTGATTGGTGACTTATGTGACACGGCGTTGCTTCAACTCTCTGATTGGATGCCTGAAACCTCTTAAGCATAAAAACACATAATGAATTACAAACAAGAAACAATAATGAATTAATCAGGCGTGTGAGCGTAGAGGTAGTTTTACCAAGAACGTTCTCCTGATTTTTGAATAAATAAAGATCCATTCCCACAAGTTTTCATAAATAATTCACAACAAAGACAGGAACGTCGTTAATAGCCAATCAGAATCTGAATAAATGCTTGCTGACCCATAGCTCCACTAGTAAAACTGGCGTGTGATTAAAATACAACCTTTTGATTATCGATTTAAGAGTGTGGGTGGAAAGGAAAAAACATAACCTAGCTTTTCTTTTGTTTCAGTTTGTAAAATACAGATTAACTTTGAGTGGAAAATCCAGACAGAAAGGAACAACCTAACCAGTTATTCAAGTCTACATCTTGAGCTAATTTTTTAGTACAGTACAACTATTTCTCTCTCCCTTCTATGTAATGAATT
This sequence comes from Crocodylus porosus, assembly GCF_001723895.1. NCBI lineage: Eukaryota > Metazoa > Chordata > Crocodylia > Crocodylidae > Crocodylus > Crocodylus porosus. The sequence goes on along the minus strand of NW_017728927.1, from coordinate 2,397,873 downwards.
GGTAAAAATCAAAGAAAATCTTTTGCTCTTACCCTTGGCTGGGATGGAAAAGCTTATGCCCCATGGAGAACACAGGAAATAACCATCACTGGCCAGAGAGGAGAGGAACATTTGGAAAGAAAACACTGGCTATTTGAAAGAAGCAGACATATTTTTTAGATAGTTGGAGGGTGAGTCATTGGTCCCTAAAGGGAGTTATGAGTACAGCTTTCCCCCCTCACCCATCAGTGAAATGCAGGCCATCCATATCCATCAAAGGGACCAGATGGTCCAGTGCTGGCATACTTAACTGGAGTTATCACAGCATTAATTTCAGAAGGCTGTCCTCCCCTGGACATCTTCTTGCAGGGGCAGCGAGGCAGGTAGAGGTGGATAGGCTGAAATAGATAATGAAGTCGAACTGTCTCCTGTGAGCTTTCATCTCCCTGTGAGAAGGGTAAGAACACAGTGTGTACAGATAGTGCAATGAGTTGTGTCTACTGCATTGTCATAGCACTTCTTTCAGCTTCTTGTCTCTGGGTCATAAACCAGCAAAAAAAGAAGTTAAGAAGCCAAGAGGGGCTGGAGGTTTCATGGCCTGGAAAGGTACCAGTGTAGTTAGTTTAGCTCCAACTCACTGTGAAAGCCCAAGCCAGCTTTCTAGTGACTGGGATTCATTTCTACCTGGTGGAAGAATAATGTTCAGAAAGGAATTAAATGTGCTAGAAAAGAATCAATGCAGGTGTTGTGACCCGGGCCAACGTTACAAAATCCTCCACTGAAATTGGCTCACTTAGCTCTCTTGTTGACAACCCTCAGCAAAGGTTGAGGATTCAAGGGGTGCAATTACTTCAGCGTCCAAAGGAGATCCAAGCACATGACCCCCATATCCCCTTCAAACAGCATCACTTGAAGGACCATAGATGTTACCTTTTTACTTTAAATTATGGCTTTAGCCCTTCCTCTCATGGGAGAGCTGTAGTTGAGGTATACTTGTTGTTGCTGCTGCTGTTATTATAAGTATTATTATTATTAAGAACAACCATCTGTATTACCATAAGACTTAGGAGTCATCTCCTCCCCTAGTGCTAGGTGCTGTACAAACATAAAAGAAAGATAATGCCCCCCCAAGAACTCACAGTAAGTGCTTTTCAGGTTAAAGCTTGGACCGAATAGCCTTGTTTGAGCTCACACTTGGGTGCTTTTAGACTTGGATGACTTCATGCTATGTCTCTCTACAGGCCAGCATTCCTTTAGAAATGTCCAAGTTTTCTCAGGACCATATATATCACTGAGTTCTTCATAAGTAACTTATAAGTGCATGTCCCATTGTTTGTCAGATAAGTTACATGGTTCTCAGGAATGAAAACATCAAGAAAAAAAAACAGAGAACCAGACACACCTGGCTATGATCTCATTTGATATTGGTGCAGGATGATTGTACCTACTACTCTATTCCCCTTGAAACTGCTGTTTTTAGTTTCTCATACATATTACAGATGCTCTGGAAGATAGGGCTAATATCCAGAATAACCTTCATAAACTGGAGAAATGGTCCAAAATTAATCAAATTAAATTCAGCAAAGACAACTGCTAATATAGACTGAGGAATGACAGGCTAGGGTGCTGTACTGCAGAAAAGGACCTGGCATTACAGTGGACCATAAGCTTCATAGAAGCCAGCAGTATTCTCTGCTTGCAAAAAAGCCAATAGCATACCCAGTATACTAACAGGTGCCACTTGCAAATCAAGGAAAATGAGTCTGCCACGCTATTCAAAGCTGGTGAGGCTTCACCTGGAGTAATGCAGTACCATTTTGGGACCTGCACGTCAAGAAAGACGCAAATAGATTAGAAGGAGTCCAGCAGAGAGCAATACAGAGGATTAGAGGTCTAGGAAACATGACTCATGAGAAAAGGCTGAAAGAACTGGGATCATTTGTTCTGGAGAAGAGAAGACTGTGTGGGGATTTGATAATGTTCTTCAAATATCTGAAGTGTAGTTATGAAGAGGACAGAGATAGACTTTTCCTTGTGGCTGAAGGGGACAAGACTAGGAGCAATGGTCTCACCCTGTGGCAGGGGAAATGGAGGTTGGACATTAGGAAGAACTCTCTCACGAAGCGTTGGAGCAGGCTACCTAGAGAGGATGTGGAATCTCCATCCTTGGACATTTTTAAGAATATGTTAGACATACACTTGGATGAGATGGTTTAGTGAGGGACAATCCTGTGGTGAACAAGAGGCTGAATGAGGTTACCTTCTGAGGACCCATCAAGCTCTGGTTTTCTTTGATTTTGATGTTGCATTACTCCTGGGATGGCCTCTTGACTGCAACCAGGACATACAGATAGGTAGCACCAATAGGTACAATCGTAGTACTTCGTCCTATAGCTATGGTGGTGGATCAGGATTCAAATGGGATACCTCAGGGAACACTGTTAATGGTTTCTGCTTCTCAGGGACAGAGCTGTGGAGTTCACTGAGCTTGCACAAGGCATTGTCATTTAGAGGTGATTTTCTGCCGGCCAGGATGGATTTCCAAGCACTCTCTGCCGTGTATTAACATGCATAACATTCAACATGAAATGGATTTCACATTTCACAAGTTCTGAGGAGGTTTCAGTCCTGGAAACACCATTTTTGTCACAGGCAAACTCTTTTCCAAAGATGGCCATGTCTCCACAATGGAGGTCTCTAAGCCGACAACTCCATGCTGCTTAATGGAAGCCAAGGACTTGCTGAGGCAATCAGATTTGAACAAAGAAGTTCTTGAACCATGCTGTTGCAAAATGTCTTGGAGCCTCTGTCATTCCTGGGGGGAGAGAAGTGAGGGGGGTTTCTTCCTCTCTCTCTACACATGTTTATTCAGGTCTGTTGTCTGTCACCTGTCACTGCCACATGTCAGTCTCCTCTTACAGGCAGCCCTTTCCCGGGACACTGCTGCACTCAGTGTAACTAGTGACTGGTGGCTTGTGAGCACAGCTCCTTATGGATCAGCCTGAGCCTCGATTCTGAAGCGGTGAGTCCTGTTAGCCCTTTGCATGGGAACAGTTCAGGCCATTTCCACCAACCCCCCGATTCAGTCCTGAGTCAGCCTGCCTGAATCTCATTTAGAAATTCCCTTTTTTTTTTTTTTTTGCTTGCTATCACCTTCAATCACTCCAGCAATGGGTTCATAAAACAAATGACCTCTGGCTAAACATCTTCGAGCACCAGCTCCCTTGATGTTGGCAGAAGCACATTTGTGAGGTGAAGTCATCACTACTGTCACCATCATTATTGCTAACTCTCCTGCAGCTTTTTCCATCAGTGGATCTCAAAGGGCTCTGGAGATCTCTCTGTGTATCATCTGCCCAGTTCAGTGCTGGCAATGAACCAGCAGAAGAAATGAAAAATGCTAGGGTCCGCAGCCCCTTCATCAGTGCTCATGTCGCTCCTAACCGGCTTGTGGCACAGCTAGCGGGTGGAGCAGAGGGACACGTTACCTGTATCAAGCTCATAGCACAGAAGGAGAAGCAGGTCCCAGTCACGGTCTCCCGCGTGAGCACTCAGGGCAGGAGAGGTGGACTGCAGAGGACAGTGGGCTGGGACCCCCCCTTCCACCAGCCAGGCAAGCTCAGCTCTGCCAGCGCACGGGAGAACGCAGACTGCATGGACACGCACCCAGTCCACAGCAACATGCTGCCTCATACTCAGGATTTGCATCAAAGCCACAGCTCTGTTTCACAGGCATCCGACTCCTACCACCGCTGAATTTCACTCAGAGTTAAGTGCCTCATCTTAAGTTGGGAGCCTGACACATTAACAACTATTGTCACACATACTCATTTACTGGTGTAAATGCACTGATGTAACAGTGCCCATTTCCCATCACACTAGGCACTGTACACACACATGCAGCAATAAGAAGCCAGTCCTGCCTAAACACCAATTTTAAGGGATTTGCACACACTCATGTCTGCTTATTTTACAAATCAATAAAGTATTTTGTCTCTTCGTGGGTCAGAGATGGGCAGAAGAGTAAAATGGGCAACCCCACTTTGAAGTGCAATTGCAAGTGCTGCTAAATACAAGCTTCACATGAGAGACTGCTCATCCGTGTACCTATTATGTTCTGCTTGTGCTCTAAAATGCAATCAACTCACCACATTCACATGTCTGATCTCCAAAAACCTGAGGACACTTGGAGGCTGATAAATCAGTTTTGTTCCAGCTTTGTATTGTCTGCGTGGAAAATTCCCATTTGTCTTCTGAAAACTACTGAGCTGTCTGTTCAGTGGATATTTCACGAGCCTAATAAATGAAAAAATTGTTGTAAATCCATCATCCCATTTCTCAAATTCAGCCAGAAGCTCTTCTTCACAAGCATTATATAAAACCTAAAATAAAGTCGCATCCTGGGTTTGGTGGTTAGTACAACCAAGTGGTTTTATTTTTCAGCTATATAAATTTGAAGCATACAACAGTGAACTCTCCCAGTGTCAAATATAAAATGTTAACGAAAATGGCTGTGTGTTCACTGAAATGAGCACTCAATTATAATTACATGGAGGTTTTCATTTAATTTGTATGCATTTATTTGAATAATTTAACAATGCACACTCCTAATTCTTCTGAATTTTAGAATCCGTTCACAACACACAAACAGTCCTTCGCCACAAGGTTTTATTGATAGCTTGAAAATTACTGTGCAGCCTTGTGACAAGGCATTTGAATGATTTGCCCATCCCCTACATCTCTGGAGGAGCCTGCTGTTCTGCTCCATCTACTCTGTTAAAAATATCATCTATTTGGATAGCACCAGGCAGTCAGCATTTCAACTTCTGCTCAGGATGGAAGTCTTCTTCCCTGGATTTTAGAATCCAGTTTTATTGACTTAGTTGCACTTTGCCCCGAGTCTTGTCTGAGCGTTTGCTACACCTGAGCTGGTTTGCTAAATGAGTTTCAGTGGGATATTCAAAGGTGGAGTCCTCATTTGACTAGAATGTCCAAGGGCTAGAATAGGTCAGGAACTGAACTCAGAAATCAGCACATTCCCTTTAAACTGAGCCCAGATTCACTGCAGGTGGTAGCGACCCTTAGCCAGCACGTTGGCAAAACCCAGGCTGAGTTCTGAGTCTATAAGGACGTTCGAAACCAGACAGGTCCTGCACCTCCGTCCAGCTCCAGGTTCTGTCAGAGTAACCTATAGTTTGAACAGACCAGGTCCAGCTTAGTCCTGACTAACTTCCCAGTCTAAAGGCCTTGAATCGGGTGGAAGGGCTGAACTTAGTCATGTGTGTAGAATAGGGCTCCTCAAAACTTCTGAGTCCATAACGGAGCAGTGTGCGTAGGACTGGTGTCCACATTGGCTCCATGATCTCTGGGAGCTATGTAGTTGTGTCAAAGACAACACATGACTGAGCAAATTAATACTGTCTTCATCAGTCATTGACCGTGAATGTGCTGCAGCCTGCATGTGATGGTATATATTTGCCTGCAGTCTGTGATTACCTGTATGTGCCCTGTTGCAGACTGCATGTGCATATACATGCCAGTGTAGTCTGCCATTGATTGCATATGTCACAGCACCACTTTCACAGGAATCTTTGGGAACATGGTTGAAATAAAAAGCCTATTACTTATTCCTTGCACTGAACAAGGGATATACAACATTAATAGGCAGACACAGAAACCTAAACGATTAGTATTGATCTTTCATCCATTCATATGTGAAAAAAATCAATTCCCACTATAATACCTGTGCTTGTAACTCATTATATTCAGTACAAGACTTGGAAGCAGTTAAAGAATAAAATAGTGCAACAAGATAATCTGGTTATAGCTGTACTTGCCCAATAACATGATTATGTTTTTCCCCTCAGAAGCTACAGGGCACTTTCTAGGGCAGGTAAAGTGATTTTTCAGAAGCCAAGGAAAGCAAAATAATAAAAATGCCATACAAAATCAGGCACAACATATGCCCAGCAAAGCAAAAAGAAATAGAACATTTTAATGTCCCTTAGGGCAACTCAAAACAACCAGCTGCAAAGTACAGATGGTGCTTAAAGTTTCTCAAACTTCCAAGTATGTGCATCATAGCAAGAGTTTGGCAGAAGCTGACAAATGAGGGGAATTTGGGATCTGCATCCAAAGACTGGAAGTAACTGGATTCAAAGGTTGGGTTGCACTCACCTCAATCCTTGAGAACAACTGAAATAAAATAAGCAAATCATGAAACTAAAAACCTTTAACGGAGAGATGTAATGTCACATTACACACATTCATATTTCACGTAGCTTGACTGGCAAATTAACATATGCTACGCTTGAGTGTAAAGCTGAGATTTACACCTTAAATGTGAGTCAGTGAGAACTTTTTCTGGGAAAAAAAAAAAAGCCCCAAGTAACATCTTCAAGAATTAGCTTTCTGCAAGACCCTGAATCCTTCATCATGGTGGCACAGTATGAACTGGAAACTGACCCTATGAAGGATTCAGGGTCCTGCAGAAAGCAGCACTGCTGGGCACTTCTGCTCTGCTGAGGAAGGTGGTAATATTTTAAACCGGGCATCAGCAACTTATGGCCCACAGGCTGGATCAAGCCCACAGGGTCATTCCCGCTAGCTCGCGAAGCCAGGGCTTCTGTGGCATTTCAGCAGTGCGGGGCTTGGCAGGAAGAAGCAGCAGTGGCTGGTGGCAGCCAGGCTGGAAGGAGTGACCCACCTCAGACAGAGCTGTGTAATTTTGGCCTGCCAGTCCTGAAGTTTTGAGAAGCCCTATTCTACACACATGACTAAGTTCAGCCCTTCTCAGACTGTGGGCTCTCTGAGCAACCCAGTGGTGGAAGCAGCAAATAACAATAATAATAATCGACACTCATCCCAAATTTGCCAGATTGCTAGTAGCTTTACAGTGTATGCTGACATTCACCAAAGACTAAAATGAAACCAGCTCTCCATAGGTAAAAAGCTGGTGCACCAAAATTTCCTCCAAAACACCTTCCCTGTTGCCATTAAAACTACTATATCCTCACGCCAGTTAATACCAGATCATAAATGCAATTTGTTCTTTTAACTTCTCTTAGCTGTGAAGGCAAAAGTCTTCATACGTGAAACAAATCTTGCCAATAAACTGGAACAACAAAGGGGTCTTTGCAGAGAGCATGGCACAATTCATCTAAATACATCTAAGCTTCCACACCACAGTGAATAAATAAAAGCTGCTATGACAGATTAGCTAGATCTGGAGTATATATCATAACGCCTTTTATAAGATGGTGATGCATTACCGATAAGAGAAGAGAAAAAGTATAAAGGAAAAATTTACTAGTAAATACTTTGTTACCAAAACAGCCACATATGAACTGAGACAAGACACTCCCAGCTAGTTCTTCTCTTGTTTAAGTGACAAATATATTATTGACGGAGAATGGTGAGCTGATAGAAAGATTTACTGACATCTTAGGAAATAAACTGTTTAAGATGCCAACTCCAGTAGCTGAGGGTAAGCACCTTTGTATGACTGCTTTCATAGCACGCCATTCAGACAGCGTGTAAGGTAGACCCTGACGGTTGTTTAAGAAGTTCTTAACCATCAGGCAAAGCAAAAACCAGGATCCTCCTCCCCTCCTTCAACCTGCTCCATTCAGAGTTCTTCATATGTGTTGTTACACAATCCGCTGAAGGATGAAGGTTACCCCAAAGCCTTGCTCACGCATAAAAATGCCCATGACTCGCTGCAAAACAATAAGCATTATGATTCATGTGGCATCTGTAGGAGACCAGCACATTTGGGATGCTGATGTATCATTACTTTATGCTGTGTGTTTCTGTACTTGTGACAATGATAAGAAAATAAAAGCAGACGAACAGCATGCCTCTGAATATATGCTTTTTTTTTTTTTGTCAGTGGCGGCAAGTTTCAGCTCCCCAGCAAGAGGGTTAGTTTCTGAAACACTGTCTCTCTCTTCAGATGATTGTTCTGTTATTATGTTTTTATTGATGAACAAAATTATTTTTGTCACTTAGTTTGGGGAATTTCTACTCAGAAGTGTGCCCTGGAATAGCTGCTATCACAGAAACCGAGAAGAAAGAAGTGACAAGCTGACAGCTCTTGTAATTGAAAACATACATTTCAGCTACTATAGAAGCCTATGAGTTACCTATCTATCTTCCCAGGTGCCAGCACAATAATAGAAGACTATTGACGTAAGTGTGTGATGGGAGAGAGAGCCTCATTAATTGCTAATCATTCACTTGATTCATTTCCACGCTTTTGCCCCATGCCTGTGTTTCAGCTACTAAGATGAATAAGCATAATCTCCTTTACACTTTGGACATTTTAAGTCCTGCTGTTCTTTGACCAGGAGAGAAAGGCCAAGTTGCCTCAAAAGCTGTGAACCTGGACCTCATTGTGTTTTACAACTTAAATTCTCTTGCCTGTAAAGTCGGGAGTTTTGCATTAACATCATGATCACACTGAAAAAGTGATTGTTATGTGCTATTAAAGAGCAAAAGTACTCTTGAAAATGATCATGCTATTTCTACGGTTTACTTCCACAGTCCAGATTTTTAGCTCCTATAGCCTGATTCTGCAGTGCAGCTAATCCAAATTGTAATCACCAGAGCTGTTCCATTGACTTTACATGTCTTCCACGCACTCAAAGTTAGATCCAGGCTTAGGCACCTTCCTGTTATCCCAACCCCTTCCACCTGTTCATCTACAGTAAGGTTAGTTTCCTGGCTGCTGGTTACAGGGCAAGACCCCTGCACCATGTCACAGTGCCCTTGAGCTCACATTTACAAATAAGGATTTACTGCCTGCTGAGCAACACAAAGAGAGAGATTCAGTGGCTGGCCTTTGACATCACCAGTAAAAGAGGCAGGTTTTAATAATGGAATGTGACCTTTGCTAAACATACGCAGAGGCCACACACAGAGATGAATACCATGAAACCTGCAACTCCTTCAGCATGAGGGGATGTGCGGTGACATCATGAAAGAGAAAAAGCAGCAGTATGACCTCAGCATTCGGACACTGGTTCAGAGAACCTAGTGCTTTGCATTCTCCTCTCTCGGGAGCTGTGTGGCAGCCTTTGAGGCTTGTTCTTTTCTCATCATGGGAGAGAGGAATGGACACATCAATCAGACGGGAGACATTTGCTGTGAAATAAATAGAGGTGAGCATTTAAGAAGTCTAAAGGATTCTAGGGGAGATTTTAAAGTGGGAGGAGAGTAAACAGTGCAATGAGCAACGGAGAGGCTCCAGTTAAAAGTATCAACAAGAGCATCTAATAAAGCATCTAATAAAACATAATACAATATTGTTGAAGGTGGATGATTATTACAAAGCAAGGTAAACCTCATGAGCATTATCCACATGAACTAGTTTATTATTTCTGTAGGATCAGGCTCTAATATCCTTACCCAGTTCAAACAGCACCTCTTCCAAAGAATCAGTACACCGACCTTCATAGTAACATTCTCCTTCTCCTCCATACGAGTAAGGGAGTCACAATGTCACGCTTACTCTTTTAAATTCTGAATCACAATAAAGATGTTTGCACTGAAATGCCAAGTTAGCAGCAGCGGGCGTTTCACAAGTCTCTAAATCAACGGATTCAGACAAATTAGGCAGGTACTAAGAAAGGACGTTTGCAATGATACCATGAAGTCACCTTGAACCATCCTGTGAGAGTGATTTGTTTGTAGGCATAAATCCACCTCTGCAAGGATGCCTAATTTTTGAGAAACCAAATGAAAGAACAAGGAAAACTCCATAATGAGTCATCAGGATATTTACTGTATCCCAGCTTCAAATACTGAGACCAGGATAAATAGGATTTAAGTCATTTTCCATTGCATTTAATTTCAGTCTCCTTGTGAGAGCAAACACATTTCTATCCCTTTACTATTTTAGCCATTTGCCAACATTGACCGTCACTGGCATCCGTGCGGCTGCCTTCAAACCACTAATTCGGAAGCAATTTATGACAGTTTGCCAGAAAGCAGCTGGTGGCCCTCACACAGAGAAAGCACCCTGTATAATTCATTTCTCCCTCACCCCTGCCTAAAAGCTGAGCAGCTGCTGACAGCCAGGTTTATCAGTGGCATCACAAAGAATACAATTGCATTTACAGTGCTAGAAACTGTGTTTCTTATTATTAGTCTAGAAAAGGTACCCCAAACAGCATAAAAACATGGACTGGGGGGCTGGGAATAACACTTCATGAGCCTGACTGCTCCATCAGGCCAACAAATCTACATATCCCAGGCACCCCTCACACAACTCCTTTACCTGCAAGCTGTTGTGCAGCAAATACCATAAAGGAAGGAAACTATTAGCAGGAACGTCAGAGTCTACAGCAAACAAGGTGGGCAGCAATGAGTCTGTTATTCACTAGTTGCTTGTTTGCTGTATTGATTTGGTGGTCCTCCACCTACCCGAGCAGCTAGACACTTATTTATACAAGGCCAGATTGCTGCCTTCCACTGAAAAAATCTCCTGGAAGGGCCAAGGTAGCAGACAAAAGCTCTGAGGCTTCTCAAAAAGTTTTCTTTGACCTGTTCACTCTGGACAGACATATTTAAGATGCTGTGGCATCTGAAGCCTGCAGCCCCTGAATCGTGGGGATCTACTGTTTGTGCCATGATAGGAGTCACCTTGCAGGGGGGAGCTCATGGCTCTTCCACAACTTTCATTCCTGGGAGCCCAGTGCCATTTCTTGAGACATTAAATAGCTGGGGAAGGGATGCAGTGTGGTAATGCAACCGTGAAGTAGGTTTATCCACAAAAAGTCAGAAAAACAAGTATGATACCATGGAAAATAGCACCTTCCCCAGTCCACGACCAGCTAAACTTCACTCCGCACCCCTGTGGTGTTCCCCAAGTACAAGCCACTAAAGCACTGGTTCTCAACCCTTTTTGTACCAGGACCCATTTGTAAACAACAGTGGCCAGTCCTGACCCAGCGCCCCTCACTCCTGACCCTCCGCCATGAACACCGCATGCCTCCGGTGAGTGGGGGGAAATGGTAGGAGGGAGCGCAGCAGCAGTGAAGGCACAGCAGCAAGCAGGACCTCCCGCAGACGCCACCAGTGCTGTCAGCAGCGGGGGGATAGGGAGGGGGGCGACCACCCATAGATGCCACCAGCAGCGTTGACAGTGGCCAGCAGCAATCGCGGACCGCCTGCAGCCGCCGCAGGTGGTGTCGGCAGTGGGGTGGCAAGCAGCAACCACCCACAACCACTTTTAGTATGGAGTGCACCCCTAGGCTCAGGGGATGCACGTGCACCCGCATGCACCCCCTACGCATCGCCTCAAGTGTGTGGGGCAGTGGGTTGGTGTGTGGGGCAGGGAGCATAGAGGGACCCCAAGCAGCCCCCCACAGGCTGGGACTCTGCCAGCCTGCAAAGGAAAAGCCATGGTTTGCCATGTTTTTCTCCTTTGAAAGAGAATCCATTTTTAAAGTTTGTTAATCTATTTTGGAAGTTTGCTTATGACCCTTTTATATATTCTTGCAACCTGCTTTTGGGTCGTGAACTACAGGTTGAGAAACACTGCTTTAGAGGACAGCATATGAACAGGACAGAGAAGTATGGAAGAGAAATGGCTAGCATTCCTCATCTTCCAGTGAGAAAGGCGAGGATCATGTAGACAATCACTTCCATGCTTGCAGGCTGGGCTGGGCTGGGCTGGCCTGGCCTGGCCTATGGTGGTAACCCAGCTCTTCCTCTGGGAGTACAAGCTCGGTCTGACAACAGCAAACATCAGGCACAGTTTAGGTACGCGAATGCATTTGCCAACAACCTTTGTAGCTCATGAATGTGGCCTATGACAATCTGTGAACACTAAACATTTAGGGATGCACGTGGGAACTGCTCACGTGGGAAAGGCATGGAGCGTGCTAGGTCTGTAAGACACTGAGTGAGTACTTCTCACTTTGCTTCAGTAGAAATTGCACTTTAACAAACTGTTAAGGATCTCCTCATTAGTGGCCAAAGGAGTGTGCAGCTGGCTATATAGGGAGTAATGGCTGTATAGCCATGGCCCGCTGAGGCAGCTTCACAGGCCTTCTCTTGATGGGGCAAGCCTCTTCAGCATGCTTGACAACGGTGGTAGAAGACGCCTGGGGAAGCCTTATTTCTAGGTTTGGTGCATGCGGAGGAGAGGAAAGAGGAATGGGGAGGGCTGCACTGCAGAAGTGGTATAGGACATCCACCAAGAAGCCCCAGAGGACTGAAGAGGATAAGTCCTCTAGAAGTCAGTGAGATTCGTGTTTCTTCCTCTGGTGTAATTGCATTGAGTCCGTTCTGACATCCACTGAAGTCAATCCATGACCTTTGGAGCAGGCCTATAACTCTACACAAAGACCTCAAAAAACCTACTTTCATCCTGATGAGCATCAAACTCTGGCTGCTTATGGATACAACTGCGCTGCAAAACTACCATCGCTCTCTTAACCTGAGTTCTTGCTTTATTCCAGAGCGCCACGTGAAAGGCTCCCATCAGGAGTTTGTTAAACGATCAGCCTTCACACATCTCTCCTTGAAACCAGCCTCTATTTTTGGCTGCTCCTTTTTAAGCATTGCTGCTTAGATGACGTGAAAACCCTTTAGGAATTCAACGCAGGCCAAATGCCATAGCTGCAAATCCAGTGTCCGAAAACGACTGGGAAATGCTTCATGCGACTGGTCAGTAACTACCCCCTCCCCAACCCCCAACGGAGCACGCGGCACCATGAAGGATGCGAATGGACACTGTCTCCCTGTACGCTGAGGAAAATGCTTCCCGGGGGCTGTACAGTGTCACGTTGCTCCCCACACAGCACAAGGTGCCCCTAAGGGGCTTGCCCAAACCCATACTGAAAAAACCATGGTGAAAAGCATAGTTAGAAGATAGGTCTGTCTAGGCCAAGCCTCGTGCTCAGATCATAATGCCTCCCAGCCAAGCCTGGCGCACAGGGGAACCGATCCATCGTGCCACCCGCTAAGAGGGTGCAGCAGGCACTGCCTTACACAATTCCTCCTGCGTGTTGTGGAAGGGGACACAGCAAGCCAGGCGCTAGCTTGTTCCTACGCCTCCCTGCTCCACTCTCCAAGGGAGGTCATAAGGAAGTGGCATCTGCATGTGTACAGGTGGCCACAGTAGGAGCTCTTTGTATCCTCCTTTCTTCATATGTTCAAACAGGTCCTTATCTTCAGAAAGTCCTCACTCCCTTTTCCAGTTACATAGGAAGCCTCCATTTGTATACATACGTCTTTCAGAAAAGCCAACCAAGATAACCCATCCCTCAGTTAACTAACTATAAACAGAACCAGTGTGGCTGGAGAGAACATCAAACCATGCAAAAGGATTTACTTGATTATTTTTCTCCATACTTCTATGGGACTGGATACATATGCCAAACAAGCTAAGACCCTTGTCCTTCCTGCAGTGTTCAAAGTTACAAACACCCCACACAGTACAAGCAGCATAGTAATATATGCAATGAAATGCAGTAATCAAATTCCCCTAGCATTTCGCCCTGGCTCTAATCCAAGGGAAGGCAGTCCGGCGCCCAAGCCAGATCTGATCAGCAATGGACTCCATTTCCCAGCAGCCCCTGCTCTCATGGCTGGGGCTGGTTTCCATGGAGACCCCAGCAGCAGTCACGCTGTGGGGCCAGGGTTTCTCTGGAGAGCGGCCCCAGCAGCGCTGCCAGGCAGTAGTGGCGCCAGCCTCTTCCTGGTGGGGGGTAGGGAGGGCTGTGATGCAGGTGGGAGTGAGGTGGGCTTGGCAGGCGGTGGCGGTGGCACTGGGAAGGGTGACTAGCAGGCTATGCAGAATTGGGGGTGGCTACAGCCCTCCCAAACTCCCCTCTGGCACCGTCCCTGCTGGCATGGTGCGCAGCACGGCACGGAGCTGCTCCGCAGCCAGCTTGGGCTCTTCTAGCAGTGACAGCGTGGTGCGGAGCTGGGGCAGAGCCACGATCTGCAGCCTGCATGCCCCAGGCAGTGGACCACGGCTCTGCTCCAGCTCCTTGCAGCAGTGACAGTGTGGTGTGGAGCCAGGACAAAGCCACAGTCTGCTGCCTGCGCACCCCTGTCTGGGGCATTCAGGCTGCAGATCGCGGCTCTGCCCCAGCTCCAGCCCATGCCGTCACCACTGTGTCACGGGGCAGGACCCTAAGAGCAGCCGTGATTTCTCCTGGCACCCCTACCGTGCCAAGTTGCCCTTTTAGCACCCTCGTTCTCGCCCGCTGCAACTTTGATGGTTCTATAATACTAATGGGAGGCTGCCTTTGCTTGACCCCTTGGACCTGGTGCTCTTCCCCTTCTGGTCCCTGCTCTATATGGATAGATTCTGGTGCACGCAACACTATGGGCGTCGCGTGGCTCCTTCCAACCCTAATACCACGCCCCACAAGCCTCTCAGTCGTTCTGGACGTTATCTCGTCTATGCACTTTCCTTAGTGGCCCTGTCCAAGGCCTCTGCTCGTATGTTCCCCCTCACCGGGCTCCTTATTGCCGTACTTGCCCCACTGGGCTACAGTCATACACTCACCCTCACCGGGCGTCTATTCGTACGCTTGTCCTCACCGGGTTCTTTAATCTTGTACTCGCCCTCCCCTGGGGCTTCTCTGTGTACTCGCCCTCTCCAGGGCCTCGCAATCGGCTTGCCCCCTTCTGGGGCTTCTCCCGCACAGACAGTGCCCCTCTGGGGCCTGTTTCTCTGTGCTCACGCGCTCTCACCCGCACTGGGGCCCATCTCCCCATGCTTCCCGCGGTCGGGGCTCAGGTGGCCATAGCCGAGCCTGGCCCCCTGACCCTCCTCATGGGTCTCGCGCCTTGCTCGGGCTCCTCACAATTGGGCTCAGGCAGCCTCAGCCTCACCTGGCCCTCTAGCCCCTTTCTTGGGGCTGGAGTCAGTGCCCCCCGAACGTTATGCCCTCACTGGGCTTCTTGCTTGCACGCCCCTTCCTAGGGGTCTACCCACACTGGGGCTCCCGCTCACACTGGGGTCTGTCTCGCCCACGCAATCAGGGCTCAGGCGGCCTCGGCCTCACCTGGCCCCTCAACCCCCTTTCTCAGGGTCCTATGCCCTGCTGGGGTTCCTCCCGATACTGCCCCACCAGGCTGGGGTCAGGACACCCCACTAGCTCCTCCCGATGTCACCCACACTGGGCTGGGGTCGGGACACCCCCAAAACGCAGCGCCACTCTCCAGCGCCGGGAACCCCTCCCACTACTGGGGAGCTCCCATGAGGCCTCCTCCAACCCCTACAGCCTCACCCGGACTTCCAGTGTTACAATAGCAAACAGAAAACACAAAGCCACGAGCCAACCGGCTGCAACACAAAAGAAGCCTCCCGGCTATAACGTACATTCCACGCCACCCTGGCTATGCTTCCTCCCCGCCGGGGCTCTCGCCACCCCGTACCCCCACGCAGGCCCTCTGCTCGGCTGGCCGCCAGAGAGGAACTGCCTGCTAGGCTTCAGCCTGGGCTGTTTATATACTCCAGGCCCCCTCCTGGTCAGCTGACCAACTACAGTTGCCCCAGCAACTGCACCTGTATCCCTTCATAGGAGCAGGGCACCAGAGTGCCCCTGCCACACACTGCAAGATCCGAGCCCGGCTGCAGAGCAGCTCCATGCCCAGCCACCTGCCCTGCCAGTGCTGCTGGGGCTCGTCTTCAAGGAAACCCTAGCCCCCTGCCATCACAGTGCTGGGGTTTCCATGGAAACTGGCCCCAGCCATGCAGGCAGGGGGCTGCTGGGAAATGGAGTCTGGCCGCCACCCAGATCTGCCATTTTGTCCACCCCTGCTCTAATCTCTCAGGTAGCTAACGGGAAGTTTACTTGAGTTGGAATTATGACCTGGTCAGTGTGGAACCCAGTCCGATAAAACACAATTTTCTGTTTAAAATACTTTTTGAAAACAAAACAAAATGATACTTCACAAACTTGTGACTGCTGAAAATAATGCAATGTGCCTACTGATACAGTTACTGCAGTGACAAGGAAAAGACTGGAAGATGGGATGGATTCATACAGACAAAAATTGATGGGACAGCAAGAAAAAGATCAAAAGAATTGATTAAAAGGAAGAAAGATATTCCCATGCTGAAGCCATGTAAATTGCAAACAGTGTCAAATAATTTAAAAATTACAACTTTGGAGTTTCCATCAAGTAAAAAGGCGTCCTTGCCGTGATTTCTTTATCTGGAAACATTAACAGAATGAGTCCCTCATATACATCAAACAAAGTATGAATACTTCTAATTGCTGTTTCTCAACTCTTACAGATTCGGAGTGCCCTTCAGCACCTCACAAATCAAACAAACCCCTTTGTGAGGCACAATAAAGGGAAAGCAGGAGGCAGATACAACTAACATTGTCCCGCTTGGAGAAAATAGAAAATAACTGGCTGTGATTTCATGCGAGTTGCTGACAGCATCTTCTGAGTTGCAAACGAAGTTAAGGGAGGCTGGGTTCTCAGCCGGTATAAACCACAAAGCTGCATCAAAGTTGGGGGAGTCACAGATATTTACAGGAGCTAAGCATCCAGCCTGTTCTACTCAGTTTTTCAGATAACCCCCCACTGTCGGTCTGACCACATGCACCAAAGGAGAGGTTGGGTCCGTGTTACAAATGTCTGCTTGTACGGCTTAGTTGGTCATGGCATGAAAAAGAGCGATCCCGGACTACTGGAGCCATGCCTGTAGCAATCTACAGCCTCCCTCCTCAGCATCCCCCCTTTCCTTCCTTCCCCAACAATTGAGGGAGAAATAGGAGGAGGCTCTACATTACTATAGTTCGTATTTCCCAAAATCATAATTATAGTTCTGATGGGTTGCTGTGTCCTGGAAAGACATTTGTACTTGTACTTAGCTTGTTTACAGAGGGCCTTACAATTTCAGTAGACGATTCAGAGGTATCTTGCTTTGTGATTCATGAGAACTGTCCTACCAAACCATCCGATGAGAAACGATGGCCAGCCACCCAGACTGAGGCCTTGAAAAAAATAAATCCTCCTTCCTCTTTTTCCGACATTTACGTTTTGGAGATACCTGAACTAATCCAAATTCCTTTTGCTCTGTCAACAAAGGATGAGCCAGGACACTTGAGCATATATGGTACAACAGGATTATGTAGTGCGCAAGATAGGTTTACAGATCTGTTTGGCCTCTGCTTGCCAGAGGCAGGCTGGACAGCCGACAATAGTCAACTCCTTCTTATGGCTGGGAAACACAAAGAAAATGAAAATAGCATCCTTGTAGCAGCTATCTAATTATCACAAAATCCACACCGAGGCACAAATCAAATTAAGTGATCTGGGCCCACCCAGTACCATCCCTCACCATTAGTTACAGCCATAGTATAAACACTCTCAACAGGTTTCAATAAGAACAGGAATGCAGGGTATAGCTCTTCACCTCCTTACACTGGTCAAAATGAGAAATAACATCAAAGCAAATGGAGACGTACAGGTCTCAGAAGCTGGGCCCATAGTTCTCAGGCCCACGCTCCTCACAGCACTGATGCAAGCATTCCCTTCTAATGTCTAGACAGAGCAAATCCTACTGTGGGACATAATGTGTTCGGTGAATAACCTGCTGTTTACTCTGAGCTATGTTTACTATTCAAGCTTACTGCTGGAGAAATAATTTTACTGTCTGAGAGCCTAGACAGCAATGTTCTTTGGTATTGTATTAAACTGAACGTAGTATATTAGTTTCAGCCATTCATGACAACGGTGGTGGTGTGAATGTTTCCACTGTTAGTATAAAGTCTGTCTTTGCCCACGTCTGTACTAAGTTTCCTGCCCTTTGTTCTTTCCAGCCTTCAGCCAACCACAATGTGTTAAAAGTGAGATTTGTCTCAAAAATGTTTGCACACTGCAAAGTTAGAGAGAAATGGCCTCAGAGACCACCCACACCTTGCCCCCCTCATTCCAAGAACACAGGGCTCTCTCTTTCTGGAAAACATTTGTTCGAGAAAAGGTTGTTTGGAGTCCCACTTCCATTCAGAATATCAGACTTAGAAAATAATAATACCCTGGTCTTATGAACGCACCAAAAATGCCTGTCTAGCATGAAATCCTGACAAAATGGCTGAGACCAGGACAGTTGAACTCAGGGGAGGCATGGATTTATATTATAAAACTTTTCCCTCCCTAAATCCTCAGCTTTGATTGAATGCTTACCTTCCTTTTCATGCAGCAATGTCTAAATGCTGCTCTGTGAAGATCTTGCTATCTTGTGTTTACAGGCTTTCCAGAAAAACATTCACCCTTGTGACCATTTTGTAGAGCCGCATTTCTTTCTTTTTTAGCTCATTTGGTGCATGCATGCAACACTAAGCTTTTGATCCTTCAGATCCTTTTGGACCTCTTCATATATTTACAGGTACATTTTTGGCTTTACATCTTAGCAAATTCCATTCTTTCTTTATAGTGAAAGATCTATTATTGCAACAGTGAAAAAAAAATCATGTCTGAAATATCTTTTAACAAAGATCATTGGATCAACGTAACAACTGACAGCAAAAGCAGGATCATACTTTCACAAAGTGCATTTCAACAGTTATTTAATCATATGAATCCAATCCTACTTTCCACAAAGCTGGGCTTTGCAACCTGTCTAGAAGATGAGCAAGTCTGGGGCTTTGGCGGATCAAGAGGAGAATGAATTCCACAGCTTTGACTAGCGAAAGAACCACCTTTGATTTGAAGAACCTCTTTTTTTGAACAAGTTTCAGAAACAGTACAGATTAATCTCTTGCATAGATTTTTTATGCCAAGTTTTAATAAGAAATTAATTTTTACTGATGAGTTACATGCTCATGGTAAGACAGGATTTATGCTAGTAATACTGACGCCACGTTAACAGTAACTCTATGAGCAGCCCTACTAACTCTTCCTCAGTTTCTGATTCTGTCCTTCTCAGTAAAGTCATGGAGAAAATGCTACTCCACAGTTACAGAGCCAGGTTTTCAGTAAGTTTCTCTTGCTGTTGTGTCTTAAGGAAATATTGCCGGAAGAATAAATATTTTGACATACTACAAGCTTTAATGTTGCAAACTGGCTAAATAGAATCTATATTAAACAGCAAGGATGAAAGTAATATTAACAAAGCTAACTCTGAAGTGGCAGCATCCACTGCTACTCAAAATGGCACTGCTGCTTTGAGCGGTGACAGAGCACACTGTCTACGTAGCACCTTTTAAGTATGGAAATTGGTTAAGGGAAAAGATCTGTGCTTTCCTTTTCATCTTCATTCTGCTTACAACGCTGTTGGTAGGATTTTACATCAACCACCCCAAGATAATAAAAAAAGGTGCATTCCCCACCTTTAAACATGTCCTAACCCAAAACCTTAACAGCATCTTCATGAACCTTAATATCAGTAGTACCAAACAAGTCAACACATCTTACCGACATATACATCCCAGGTGCCTGGAAATTATTCTGTGTAGCAATGGCCACGAAAAAAGGGCAGAAAGTGCTTTAAGCTGAAGGGCACTGGCAACTGCTTGGCTTGAAGTCCACTGTTTCTTTTACTATAGGATAAGACTGGTGAGTACTTACCATTTAAGTAAAGCAAGATAAGAAGATCCACATCACACTCCTATTCTTTAGTAGCTAAGGGCCATTAACTGCCTCAATTCCAGTGCTCTGGAAAGGGAGTTGGAAAGGGCCGTAGTTCTGCTTTATTTATATACTTGAAATATATCAAATGGATTATTGCGTTGTCTGGACTATCCTTTTCTGTCATCACAAGCCCTAACAGAGTATACACTACACACAATGGGTGCGTCCAGACAAGCATGCACGTGCCTCTTCCCCACCTCAAATCCCTTTGAGCCAGGGCAAGAGGCATGTGCAGGAATGAAAAAATGCTCCCTGCACTGCAAGTTTGCAGTGTGGGGAGAAAATTAGACCCCTGGATATCCAGGGGTCTAAAAAACCGCTCCGCAATAGAGCGGAGCAAGGCACGGTTCCAGACTGTGCCTGGAGCCGGCAGGGAGTTGGTCCTCCAAGAGACACTCTGGTTTTGACCAGAGCCTCTCTTTGGTGCTCTGGCTGCCCCGGCACTGTCCAAGGTAAGGGGGGGGAGGTCAGGGGTGGCAGGGAGATGTGGGGCCCTGGGCTGCTCATGCTGCCTGGCCTGGCCCAGTGCACGGGGACTGCGCAGAGCCGAGCCAGGTCCTGTTGGCCCTGGGGCTGCTTCTGCTGCCCGGCCTGGCCAGGCAACACTAGCAGCCCCAAGGGTGGCAGAACCCAACTGGGCCTGGCACGCAGTCCCCATGTGCTGCTCTGGGTCCTGCCACCAGGAGATGGGCCCGGCTGGGTGGCAGGAGCAGCCCCAGGTCCGGATGGACCCAACTGGGCTTGGTGCATGGTCCCCCTGCTGCTGCTTTCAAAGATCAGTTACAGGTGCTGGGGGGCTGGACCCTGTGTGGGCCTGGGGACCTAACCCCTCCTAAGCAGCCCCCCCACAAGGTCCCCCACACCCACAGTCCCCCCAGCAAATCGCCCCACACCTACCCACACAGCCACCCACCTTCCCCCACACCCCTTCTCACCCCCTTCCTGCAAACACCACATCCCCCCCATCACACACCCATCATGTGTGAAGAAAACAAAAAGTACACATGAACACATACAGGTATTCAGAATTTATTTTGTCATGATGATACAGACACTGGTAGGCTTCCAAATTGCTTTAACATTGTAAATATACCCATAAAGCATTACCCAACTGATTGCTGTCTCTCTCTATATTGGGTGTGGGTGTAGAGTGGTTTTTTGTCTTAACAGTGGAAGAACATGGATTTTGGGGTATTTTTAAAAATGGATTTGGGATGCTGTTGCAGCAGTCCAGCTGGCACAAGGGGTAATGTCCCCAGGTACCAAGTGGCCAGGCCCCAGAAGCTCCTGAAAGTGAGTAGCCCTGAGCTGCTTGCCAGGGCAGCATTTTGTATGGATGGGGCCAGGACAGGGCAGCTTTTTACACTGCTGGGGACAGCACAGGTGCTGGCTTCGGGCTCTAGCTCCCCCTGGCTGCAGATCCCGGAGGAGCCAGGCAGGGCTATTTTGCCCCAAGTGGCACAATTTGCTCCACAACAAAGCGCATGTCCGAGCACATACAGTGAGGCAAAAAGCCCCAGCTCAAATTTGCACTGCTTCTATTTGAGCTGCTGCAAGCACACGTGCCTGCATGTGTGGACGCGCCCAACGGTTGAAATTTCATCTGCCTAATTTAAATTGCTCCATGCCAGGCTGGTACAGTTTGGGCAACCCTCTGTCCCTGCCCTGAGAAAGTCAGTGTGCCAGGTGTAGCTGGTGAACTCAGACTGGTGGGGTGGGTGGAGCATCCCATGGGAGTGGGGGGGAGGTTGCAGCCAGCCAGGAGCTGGGGGGGAGGGGGGAAGGGGGCGTTGCAGCCCCCACCCCCGGCCAGACTGCCTGGCTAGCTGCAACACCCCTGTTTGCAAGCTCCACCCGCCTCACCAGTCTGAGTTCACCAACTGTACCTGCAGCATACCCTTATTCATTCAGTGCTAAAGAAATCCAGGTAGGAAAGAGGCCCACGGAGAGCTAAGACACTGAGAAGATATTGGGTACAATCATCCAGGTGTGCTGTGTTGTTGTCTCTACCTGCTTCTCAATAAATCACAAAGAGCCCACATTGACAACAAACTCATACTGCTGAAAGGGAGCAAGTACCTCAAAGTTTGGGCCAGCAAAAATACAAGATTGCAAGCAGTCATTTTAACAATGACAACAGAGGTCTGCAATAATCAACCTTCACTCAGGGTAGAATGGAGAGAAATATTCTTACCAATCTTTCATTTACTTACCCTGAAAATGAACACTCAGAAAATAGTCAGTGCTAAATGTATTTTTTTTTCAAATTAAATTGGGGGATTCCCCCTATTTTTAAAGTCTGTACTAGTACAAAGACTAATATGCATAGGCTTTACTGCCACCTTGTGAACACTTGAAAAACCAGCAGCTTTAAAAACAAGACATTGTATTTCACTTTAGAATTAGTCCATATGGACCTGTGCTTGCTGGACAAGATACTACTTAATGTGAGTAAAAATGGCAGAACTAGACCCTTTATGAAAGAATACAAAACAACTATATAAAATGTCTAGTCACAATCCACTGGTTTTGTCTTGATTTATTACCATCTTCTTCAAAAAAGAGCACTAAATTCTTTCTGATAAAAATATTGCAGCTCTACATCCAACTTGTATAGCAATCTTTAAAAGTGAATAAGCTGGTGCCTAGAAAACAAAGAAAGACTCTTCAGTAAGCCATGTAGTGTATACAAAAAAAAAAAAAAGTGTGTTGTATCATCCCAGTAGCTGCATACTGCAATTTCCTCACACAACTATGACTGGGGGGGCGCAAAAAGGGGAAAGTAGAGGGGCCACCCAAAGTTCCTGGCATGTTAAGTTTTCCCTCCTTAATAAATATGGCTAAGTGGTATTCGGAATACAGGAGGATGTCTGTACCCTAAAGATGGAAAGGAATAAACAGTATTTTGCACACACATCAGTCTGATCTTTTCAGCTATGTAGTATTTGAATTTTCTTAAATGCAACAGCATATCTGAGCGTACTGCATTAACCATGAAACTTGGCATTTGATAGCAGCACGCCTGGATTCTAACGGATACTATCAAGTTACTGAAAGAAACTGAAAATTTCAGTATGAAAATAAAATCCAACATCATTTAATATCCTACGGAAGAGTTCTTCAGTGTCACCTTAGATCTATGTCCAAAAAACAAAACAAAACAAAACAAAAACACAGAGTGAAGAATTTCATGGTATGTACTACTATTTTCTACCCATCCTCTACATTTTCATTAGAGCACTAGATGCACTCACACACACTACTGAGCTAATAATGCTCTAAACCTACCAATTCTGCATTGTGGTCAAGCCCCATGTCATGATGTTCCAGCTCTTCATCCCGGAACTGTTTTATAATCTTTAAAAAAGATGTATATACACAGCAGATTAGTACCAATAGTCTTTATACAGGTTTCATCCAGATTATACTATACCATAAATTTCTGGCCAAACCACCACCACTTAAGGAATAATAAATCTGAGGATAAGATCTTTTGGCAGCTGAATGCTTTTGAGGAACACCCTGTCCTACAGTTTCCAGTGAGACGAACCCAGAGCTATACAGTACAAGGCAGAAGCTTCTAAAACAGAGGTAGGCAAGCCCCAACATACATACCGGAGTGAAGGCATTTTTGCTTGGCATGCATGCCTCAGAGGAGACAGCAGGGGGAGTCACAAGGGGCCTGATCTTCGTTGTGGCAGTGCAGCCCTGGCCCCTTCCCTGTCATCTGCCAGGGAGGCACATGTGCACCTGCTGCAGGTAACGAGCTGGACAGGGAGTCAATGGACCCCAGTGCAACTGCTTGCAGCCTCCCTGCCACCAGCTGCGAGCAGCCTGGTCTCCATGGTGGATGGCAGAGAATGCGTGCCTCAGTGAGGACAGTGGGGAATGCATCAGGGCTGCATTATTACAAGGATCAGTCCCCTTGTAGCTCCCTCACTGTCTGCCGCTGGCACGTCAACAACATCATACAAGTCAAGGTTGCAGGTGTTTTTGGCACTGTGCCCAAAAACACTGCTGACCCCTGTTCTAAAATAACCAACTTCATGCAATTTTTAGAGCCACGGAGAAATCGTGTGGGCTCCCAAACTGAATTCAAATACGTTTAAATTTAAACGTATTTCAAATAGAAAACTTCTATCTTTAAACGACAAAAAGGGTCATCTTTCTGCCTAAGTGTTAGGCAAAAATATTTTAAACTCTGACACAAAATAATCTGCTGTAAATCCTACTATAGTATCCATGTCGTTTTAAAAATAAACTCTCAAAACATGGCCAGAGAATGTGTTAAACTATCTTTAAAGTGTAGTCAGATACCAGTAATAATTCTTTGCATTTTTCTGGATCCTCCTCCATTAGTTTCCTGATTTGATTATTATAATGATGGGATATGCTCTCTTCCACTGCCACAGTACAGGCCATGGCACTTTCTTTTCCAAGTAAAGCTGTTCCAGCACCTGTGATTATGAAAAAAATTAAAGTTAAACAATTCACTCCAGATCTACATTATTAATAGCCAATGTCAACAACATGAGCTCACCTAAAGCAAACCCAGCAATATTCCAAAACGGCAATAAAACAGTGGGTCGAACTCTATAGGCAATCATTAACTCATTAAACTTCTTCAGGTGCTCCTTTTCTTGATTCCACATGTGCTGCAACAGAAGGGAAATTGTAAGTTTTATTTATGTTTATGCTTTCCTGCAATGTAGCTATAAATGCATAGGAAGATGCACTGGATTTTAACCTTAGCTCATATTACTTGCAACTGACCTTTAAAAGTGTTCTAGAAAATAAGTTATTTTTGAATTGGGATTATTTTTCTCCGATGTAAAAAGAAAATGCATATGTATGCACATGGGTAATATTTCCCTTCAATCCCCTTAATTTTACATTAGGAATTCCTGTCCTGTCTAACTTGGAAAGTTCCATGATTGAAAAATTAGGAAATGATGAGAGCAGAAGAAAAAAGCCAATCTGTTAGTTGTTCTAAACTGCTGTTTAAATTTCATACTTGACAATTTAGGTAATGGATTATGACCATTTTACATCATTTTTCCTTCCCTTTATTTAAAAAAAAAAAAAGCCTTATTTTGAGTCTGAACCTCATACCTACAACAATGGGAAGAACTGTATGGCAATGATTCCCTTCATCCAGTCAGATAACTATTGTATTATGTCAGAAACATATTCTGCAATTAAAAGAGCTAGCACATTGTTTACTACTTAAACACCTGGCCTTGGGACACCAAGGGCGCATACAGACATTTGGTTCCCTGGGGAGAAGTAGCAGCAATACACCTAGCACCACTGCTTGTTGTCGCTGGGGAACGCCCATGCCACACATGTTTTGGAGCATGGCAAGTTACCTCAAGTGGGGTAGGGGAGGCTGGGGCCAACACTGTGCTGGCCCCAACAGCCTTACCTGGGTCCATGGGGCCTCCCGGGGCTGCAGCTGCGGTGACTGTGCCACATGGAGCCTGGCTGGCAGTGGAGCGTGGCACTGGGCAGGCTGGTTCTGTTTTTTAGCAGTTTGCGCTGGCCAATTGTGCATTGCTCCAGGGTTTTTTTTGCATTGCCACATACTGCAAGACCATGCTCATCTGGACATGCCCTAAAAGGTTATGCACTTTCCCAGAACATGCATTTAACTGAACTCAGTGTAAAAAACACTAAGTAATTGCAGGAACAGCTTGCTCCAAGCTTTTGGCACCTTTGAATTAAAGTTTTGTTTTCTAGAGTGCCTCTTGCTTCAAACACAGAGGTGGGCAAAATACAGCCCCTGGGGGGCAGCCCAGGTGATGGCACGTGTGGCTGGTCCTGCTGCCTCTGGGTATGGGGTGCTGCCTAGCGCAAAGCACAGCTTGCCATATCCCCACACACAACTCTCAGGTATCCCAGGAGCTGTAGTCTGCACGGCCAAGGGTCACAGGAACAGCAGGGGTGGTACAGCTGCTGGACTTGGTTTCCCAGCAGCCCCCAGAGCCACAGCTCCTTCCGGCTGCCGCCACCAGTGTCTCTGTCAGCACCAACGCCAAACCTGACCCTGCTACCCGGACACCCCAGCCTGTCCACCACACCCACCGCCAGGCATCAGACAGAGCAGGAGGGCAGGGTCTCCATGGAGAGCAGCCCAAGACCCTCATAGGCTAGGCATGCTCAGCTCGGCAAATGGGACATGGCTACAGGCAAGCAGGAGAGGTGGGCAGGACCAGGAACGCGGGGTGGTGCGGCCTGGGGCAGAGTCACAGTCCATTCCTTGCGCTTCCCTGCAATGGGTGCCAGTTCTACGACAGGAGCCAGCTGCTGCCTGCAGAACCAGTACCTGTCACAGGGATACGCAGGAAGCAGATTGTGGCTCTGCCCCGGGCCCCAGTCATCCTGCTCCCTGCTCACCTGTGGTCCCATCCCATCTGCCAGCTACCTGCAGGAGTCCCAGGCCGGTCTCCCTGGAGATGCCCCCACCCACCTGCTCTGTCCAGAGCCCAGCAGTGGGTGCAGGGTGGACAGAGCTGGACAGGAATAACTGGTATCTCCAGGGCAGCCACTGGGAGGGAGGCGGCAGGGGCTGAGCCCAGGACCACTCCCCTGCCCTCAGCAGCTCCCCGAAACTCCTTAAGTGGCTCTTCAGCCCAAATAATTGCCCACCCCTGCTCCAACACCAGCCTTGACATTTGACAGAATACAGTCCTTTTCTCAGCTGCTTTAAAAGGTTCAAACAGCTTCTGCTCCGTTTCAGCCATCACGGTGTTAACGAAAGAGCAGTTACATTACAGAGTACAGAGCGAGGCGAGCAGCTTTAAGCAGCTGACACGCACAGTCTGTGACACTGTAAGCAACAGGCCACAAACGGGGACCACTGCTGCCACACAGGCCGGGCTGAGACCGTGCCGCACGAGAGGGCCGCTCTGGACGTGACTCCGCGGCCCCACAACGACCCGCCGCCCCGCCCCCGCGCACGGACCTGGATAAGGGGCCCCACCGCCGTCCGGCGCAGCACGGCCATCTGTCCCGCGTAGATGCGGGTGGCCCCGAACTCCCCCGCGTGGTCCACCCGCACGATGCGGTCCAGCAGCTGCTTGCTCAGCCCGCCCAAGGCCGCGCCGGTACTGCGGAGCCTCGGGGCACCCGACCCGCCGCCGAGGCGCCGGCAGCCGGGCCGCAACCCCCGCAGGGCCGCCTCCATCCCGCCAGCCGCAGCGCGCAGTGATGACGCACTTCGCACGCCCGCTCGGCCTCAGCCCCACTCTCCCCCGTCCCGCCCCCGCGCCGTTGCGATTGGCTGCCCGGCTCCCTTCGCCCGCTCCCCACTGGTGGAGAGCACTGTCAGTCGCAGGTGAGCGTCTCTGCGGCTGCCATGGAGACCGGGACGGCTCTCAAGCGACAGAGCCCGAGTCCCTCCCGCAGGGCGCCTCCCGTGGCGGGAACGGGTGCTGCCCGCCCGCCAGGCCTGTCCCTCCTCCTCCACCCTGAGTTTGTTTTATTTATTTACGTGTTGTTATTATTATTTCGATTTGTTTTTATTTATTATTATTTTATATTTATTGTTGTTGTTATTTATTTTAGGTGTTTTTTATTAATAATTATTAATATGTTTCGTGCTCCAGGTCAAATCAGCCAAATCAGTTTCAGGTCATGATGACTGAGCAAAACTCAGCTGTTCCAGTA
This sequence comes from Crocodylus porosus, assembly GCF_001723895.1. NCBI lineage: Eukaryota > Metazoa > Chordata > Crocodylia > Crocodylidae > Crocodylus > Crocodylus porosus. Next base: position 2,370,612 of record NW_017728927.1, on the reverse strand, counting down.
ACTGCATCAAGCAGGCATCAGTGGATCTAAACACCTTGTGCAGCTACAGCCGGCGACCATCTTCTGTCCCAGGCTCTCACCCTGGCAGTGCCAGGTCATGACACGCTGAGGCCCTAAGCTATGTCCAATTTAAGAGGCCCCATACGATAAAAATAATCCAATGTATGTATATTTTTGTCATATTAGAAAAAAAAAATGTCCGTATTTAAAGGGTCATTTTCCCATATTTCGTTTATCTCCTGTATTTACCAGTTGAATATTATAAAACTTGATACTGAGTCAGGTTTTTTCCTTATTTGATGGCCCCTCATATCGTGAGGCCCTAAACTGTAAGTAGCTTAAACCTAAATCCAGCACTGCATCCTACTCCCAAATCCATTGGAAGGCATCCTATATGCAGGCCTAAGCCCGGAGGACTTGGGATTCGGATGCCCCCACTTGATCTTAGCCCAGAGGCCAAGACACTTGATCTGAGCCAAAGTTTAAACCCACCCGCCGGGCTGGGCCCAGCATCTCCAGACAAGCAGTCCCAAGGGAGTCAGGGGCTATGCGCAGGGGGTGTACAGGGGTGCACATGTACCCTCTGAGTGCGCCCCCTTTCAGGCCACACTCCTTGAGTAGCTGGCGGGCAGGGGGACAGGCAGGAGCATCAGTGCATCCCCTGTGAGTGCCAGCTGGTGAGCGGGGCCACAAGCAAAAGTAGCACGGCCACTTTTACTGTGAGTGAGATCGGTCCACCCCAGCCAGCGAGGCTCCCCCCCCATCAGCAGGACTGGCCACCAGGGGAACACCCTCTCCCCCATGGTCCCTGACCAGACACCCATGGAGGGAGTCCATTGACTTCGTGGCTCGTTATAATGGACCCAATCCCTTCTAAACTCTTCACTCCCAAGCTGTTAAGGACCCTCCTTTCTTTGTCTCGGTCTCAATGTTCCCGCAGTACAGCCAGGTTTTGTTCTGCCATCCTGTGCCTGGTCCTGAAGCTCATATGTTGCAGGTTGCTTTTAAGTTGTTTCAGTGATGTCCTATTTATTTTTGCCTCCATCTCAAACAGAACAATCCAGCCCCTAGCAGATGCTTCTAGTTTCTTTATAAAGTAGAGAAAAATGCACGCTGTGTTACATGGGATGAGGTGCCTCACCTCTGCACCCCCTTTTCCAAAGTCTAGATCTGCCCGTGGATGTATTGGATTCTAATATTATTCTACAATCAGCTGAATGCCTATTTATCACACAAACGCATGGGATATTGACTTCTTTTTCGGCTTGAAAACTATTCCAGCTGTGTTACTGTATAACATGTTTTGTAACTAAAGACTGGAATAAAGATTGGAAGCACTAGACTGCAGCTCTCATGATTTCAGTGGAACTGTAAAGGGTAGAAATCTGCAGATTGGGCCGCACTATAGGTAGGACTCTGCTGAGAAAAAATATAAAATATTTTTGGATTTACTTTCCTTAGGATAGCAGGCATTTGAACATTTGAAATTACAAGTCATCCTCAGTTGTCTGCATTCTCAAATCTGAACATATACCCAATGAGGTACATACTCCTGAGGAGTTCCTACTAGAAATCTGGCTAGGGGCTAATCAAACCTGTAATTTGTTAAAGAGCTTCAGCATGCATTTAACTTCAGGCAGGTACTTAGACACATCCTTAAGTGGAGCTCAATGGAATTTTAAGTGCAAAGAGATGCTTTTCTGAATCAGGGCCTAAGTTCTGATACCTGCAGCAGGCAATATGTGGGGGGGGGGTTTATCCAGGGCTCAGGTCACCACAGTATTTACAATGCTTTACATCTAGTAAGGCAAAACATCAGAAAATTACCTTGTCAGCTGGGTTACAGCAACTCTGACTCTTGCTCCCTGCTCTAAAGAGGATTCATACCCAGGGATCTTAGTTTTCTCTGTTTAAAAATGGCAAATTCTCTAATAAAAATCCTAAATTCCCTGATTAAACCCCCAAATCTACATTTTTCAACAACTAAAATTAAATACTACATATATGGGTATCAGTTGAACACAATGCTTTATTGATATATTTACACTTTTAAAGCAATTCGAAAGACTACCACTGCCTCAATCACTATAATAAAATTAATTCTAAATACCTATAGATTTTGGTGTTTGATTATGTGTTGTTTGTCATGGAAAATCAGAGCTCCCCCTGCCCCCCAGGATATGGGTCCAGCTGCGGCTGTCCCCCACCCGAGGAATAAGCTGGTGTATACTGCAATAGCAAAAGAAATGCAGGTGCAAGGGCACAACTGGGACTGGATACAGTGCTGGAGCAAAATCAAGGCCCTGAGATGTGCGTTTCACCTGGCCGAGGATGAAAACTTGTTCTGGGGCAGAGCGCACAATTTCTCCTTTCTATGACCAGCTGTCCATCATTCTCTCCAAGGATGCGGGCGAGGCTTCCTGTCTCCGGTCGTTTGGCACTGGCATAGTGGAGAGCACACCTGAGGAAGGAGCCTCAGAGGGAAACCATGAGCATGTCAGAGCAGTGCGGCGACTGCTTCATGGTGCTGGATGAGAGGGACACCCAAGAGGCGGTAACCCTGACCATGACCCCAATCTCCCCTCTGACTCTGGAGTAGCACAGACGAAGAGGAGGTGAAGGAGGAAACTGCTTTGGATGTGGGTACCATGTCAGAGGTTCCTCCAGAGACCCAAAGAACAGTTTCTGTTCCCGAGACACAAGAGGATGCACAACTGAGGACGTGTATGTGTCAGGCAATGGGCATTATATCTATTTGGGCCACTCTGGCAGGCACTGTTTCAGTGCCTGAGGGTCGGATGTGCTGGGGGTTAGTGCATGTAGTGCTGAAGGTGGGTCACCATCCTCTTGAATGCTTCGGGGGCGGGAGAAAGAAATTTCACCACACCACAAACATTTTGTTTTCCTTTTGTTACCAGCTGCCATGGTCGATGCCAGCCAGGAATATGCCTCTGAACCTTGGACCCCAGTTAGCCTTGAAGTGAAGCACTCACAGGATTATCACTGCAGGCACTAAGGCTCCAGAGACAGCATGATGGAGGCTTCGGTGGAGGCGGCACAAACCTGAGCGGCTGCCTCGGATGGCTGGTGGGACAATGTCCGGGATATGCTTAGGTCTGATGAGCACTGGGAGAACTGAAGCTTGGACAATACAATAAAACTCAGGAAGCAGCTCCTAGACCACACAAGCTAGTTTCTTGACCTGGCCACACAGTGCCGTGTGGATGTGCAGATGACACAAGGCTTGATTAAAGATGTCCTGCAGCTCATGAACAAATACAGCCTTCATAAGCAGGTACCACCCCCCGAAAGAGCACACTAGTTCCTCTCAGCTTGCCCCTGTCCAGGAGGTAGACAGGAGCATTACAGCTGAGCCCATTCCCCCAGACACAGTACAGTCAACCACTGCCAGTAGAGCCAGGCGGGCACCGCTGCGGTTGAAGGAGCAAGGAGCAGGCACAGCAGGGAAAGACAGCCAAGTAATACACGGCACAAAGTACTACACTGTTCCTAGGTGTTGCTGTTTTTAGCTCCTGTTTCTCTAACTTCTCTGTTTCCATTAGTTTTGTGTGTGTTCCTTACTAAGTTCTCAGGTGCAATAAAGCTGCATATTCCCCTGTCTATCTGCCACCTTTATTGGGAAGGAGTGAAAACGCCTGCCAAGGCTGGGATTGGGGGTGGGGGGAAGTGAAAGAAAACTCCCTGGCTAGCCTCAGACCCAGAGTAATAATGAGACTTCAGTGCAATGGTGGGTGGGGTTGAAGGGGTGGGAAGGGGGAAGAGTGGGAATAAACTGTTAACAAGCCCCTCTCAGCTTGTCCTGCTCTTGGGAGAACAAAGAGAGGGAGCTCTGCCTGAGGGGTGCTAATTGCCCTCTTTGAAATGTGAAGTGGCTATGTTATATGCCTATTGCCAAGGAAAGGGGCAGCCCTGAAAGTTGCAATGCTGCAAGTGGCAATTGCAATCTTTACACGAAAGAGTTGACCTAGACACTTTTCCTATACATATTATCTCATATAAACATAATTTCTATATACAGCTTGCAAATGTAACCTTGACGTGTTTTGTACCTGAGACCTCTGCTCCCCTCCACATGCAGAAGCCCTTTGTAAAGCTTCACAACATGTCACATTTCCAGAAAATTCGAAACATTGAACATATAAATGGTCAGGAAGTATTGCAGCCCCCCACTTCCTTTACTCAGATCCAGCCGTGCACAGGGACAACGGTAAGTCAATTGCCGACCTTATCATGCCTGCTGTGAAGCACTGTTGTGAGTTGTTGTAACCTTAAGGGGGCCAGGGTGGTTCTGTTGTGCCTCTCTATCTTCCCTACAATGATCTCAGTGCACATTCACGCATGCCTGTTGAGGAATAAAATGACCCATTTTTCATAAAGCACGTAGCTGCGCATAGTGGTCCCGCATTACACCATCTCTTCCTGTCCTATCCACACAGCTAATAGGGCTGTGCAAAACAGCACCATTTCATTTCCACTTTTGTTTCTCCATTTTGACGGGACAGTGCGTTTCAAGTTTCGTTTCATTTTGTTTTGAAGGCACTGTTCCATTTCGTTTCATTGAAACTGTTCCGACGTTTCGCCCATAGGCTATAACGGGGAGCATGAAACTGCCTATAACGTTGTCATTTTCTGGCAGATTTGGATGAAAACAGCAGGGATGACAGTACCTCAAATTCTTGAAAGCAAAACTTATGAAAGCATGGAGGGGGGGTGAAAACAGCAGGCATGGTAGCCCCTGCTGAGACCATGAAGCCTGCCAGCTTTCAAGGAGATTGGTGCAGGGGTTCGGGGGAATTGCACCTCAAGCTGCTGACAAGCAAAACTCATGACATATGTGACTGTGTGTGTGTTAAGGCATGCCCTCACTGGCACTGGGGCCCCTACATGACACAGTAGTGTGCCCCAGTGAGGTCCCCTCCACTCCTAAAGCCTCATCTCGGTCCACCACTTTAAATAACAACAGGTAAAATAATAACTTAGAGAGCAGCAGCGCAGTAGCATCAGCAGCAGCCGAAGTGTGACAGCCCTTGCTCTTCTCTTCTGCAGGAGCTTCTTCTCCAGTGTGTGTTAAGGTGCACTCTCACTGTGTCCTTCCCCCCTCTTCCCCCTTCCTCTCCTTACTTTCTCTTTCTCTGCAGGCAAGCCCAGCTTCAGCTTCAAAACTCAAAACATTTCAAAACTTTTGAAACATTTTGACTGCCCTCATTTCATTCTGAGGCTGTTTCAAAGCCCTTCATTTCATTTCGATTTTGCTGTTTCAAGCTCGAAATGAGTCAAAACAGCATTGAAACAAAACAGCTGGTGAAATTTCACACCGCCATAGTAGCTAAGGTGTTTTCCCCAACCTAATCAATCATTCAAGTGAGCAGGGATCATTGCCTTGACACATGGGTGACTGGTGCCTAGCTGTCGGTCACACAATGGCCCAAAAGGGTCAGCGACTCTCCTTGGCATACCTGGCAGTACTTGGGTCATTTGTTATCTAGGCAGATTTTAGGTGCCCTGTGCCATGAATCTTACTGTGGGGTGACCATCCTTGTGCAATCCCAGCCAGCACACAGGAAAAAACCTGCGCGCGGCTACAGTGCTGCATTCAGTCAGGGGGAGGGGAAGACCAGGGAGTGATGGTGCTGTTGTCACCCTGGTCAAGGCAAAGCAGGGGCAGGCAGTGGGAGTGGGGGAGTGAGGATGTGGGTCTGACTGTGAGCTGAGACTGTGCAATAGTGACTGGCAGCAGCACAGAGGAGTGTGGCGGCTACGGGCTGCCTGCAATCTCTACATAGTGCCTTGACACACGGGCAACTTGTGGGTAACCCTTGGGACCCTGTGGGTAACCCTCCCTTGCACACCCATCGGTACATGGCTCGTTTCTTACTTACACACAGTTCTGGCACTCTTTTGCAAAGCAATTGCGAGGTTGGCACCAACATGTCTGCACTAATTAGGGTTTTTTTGCACTGAAACGAGCAGGGGAATGAACTTTTCCTGATCCACTGAACAGCCGTCCTATATATTGAGGGAGCAGCGGTCAGGGTACAGGTATGCCATGTTGATCTGAGATGTCTGAGGCTGAGGAAAGAAGACAGCAGGCCAGAGACAGAAAAAGACACCCAGCCAGGGCATGTAAGACCAAGGCAATGTGGTCCTATGAATGTCTTGGGCGCCTTCAAGAAGAGTTGCCCAGCAGGGACACAACAAGACAGTGCTTGAGCACAGGCTCAAGTCCAATATGAGAGCTGCTTTCCAATGTGGAGTTGCAAGAGGGCATCACAACAGGGGAGTGGCTGGGACATCATCCTCCAGAACCGGTATGTCAAGCCTTTAGGAACTGACATCCAACATGTGAAATAGCACCTGAGATTAAGCTGGGCTCTGGGGGTGGTTGGGGGTGGTTGGGTGGAGGACAGGATGGGTGATTACAGACAAGTGACACGATGGGGGGGGGGGGGCATTGTTTACTTCCACTAACAACTAACTTGATAGGTGATAGGGATTTAATTGTTGTGCAGGAAGGTGAAGGGCAATGCAAAGCATGGAGGCTCTGCTTGCCAGTGAATACTTTCTAGACGCTTGGGGCCTGAACTCCCAAAAATTTAGGCAGACAGGTCGGCAGGCAGGCACACAGGCTGGTGGGCCCTTGGTGGTTTTTCCAGAAACTTTCCTATGTACTCCTCTAATACCCCCCACCAAGCACACACATTCCTTCCTTCCTGGTTTCAGGTCTGATGGATACGCTGCCACCAACACTGCCATCGAAGAAGAAAAGCAGACCATGTACAAAGCCTGAGGATGATGCCCGGACACAACTTCACAACTTCAGTATGGTTAACTTGCCAGTGTTAACTTGCAAATGTCCTACAATTGCCTTCCATAAAAACCACGCACGGTGGATGCATTGTAAAATCCAATAAATCAAGTGGTTAGCAACCTATGCACATTGGACGCATGGTAAAAGCTTCCCCCCCCACATGTAATGGTGTCAGTTGGTTGCACGGGGTCGGGGGCACAGGTGTTGGTCTCGGTCTGTCTGTCTGCCTGCCACCTCTGCTTTCTGCCCCACTGGCCATGGGGTGCCATTACTCTCTGCCCCATGCACCGGGAGGGGGAGAGGGCACAGGTTTTGGTCTCAGTCCACCTGCCTGTTGCCTCCACTCTCTGCCCCAATGGCCTTGGGGTCCCCTCTCTGCTCACTTTTCCCTTAATGTAACTGTTTCACTTGGTTCGGCAGGTTTACCTGGAAAATTCTGTACTGGTTGGGTTGTTATTTACGTAAGTTAGGGTGAATAAATCATTAAAGGTTAATTATGTCAAAGAGAATTATCTGTCTCCTTTTCTTTCAATGTGTCTGCTATCCTCACTTGCAAATAAACAGTTTTTTGAAACAGCAGGGAAGGTTGTTTAACCAATATTGGAAAACCCAGTAAATCCCTAAGTGGCAACAACATGGCACATGGGCAGGTGCGGGGGGCAGGGGCAGATTAGGAGTCCTTGGAGCCCTGGGCCCCCTCCTACAGCTCTGCTCCAGCTGTGGGCTCCAGCCCTGGCAGCAGCCAGAGTGGGTGAGCTGGACCCCAGTCTGGGGCAGGAGCCACAGCCACCTCCGCCCACGGGCCCATGCTGGAGCCAGCACGGGGGGTGCGGAGCTGCTGCCCCCAGGAGCGTGTGATCCAGTGCGGCAGCACAAGGGAACCTGGGGCTACAGGCTGGCTGCACTCAGTGCTAGGAGCAGGTGGCCGCGGCTGCTATCTCACCTGCTGCCATATGAGTCTAAATGGGGGCGCTGGGTAACATTGTGCACTCGAGTACAAGTGGTGCAGCAGCCAGTACAAAAAAAGCAGGGTGGGGGTGCAGCTACAGGTTGCATGCACTGACAAGGCTGTGTCGGACTGAAGGGGAAGTGACTGAAGTTGTGTCTGACTGAAAGGGAAATGAAAGCAGTCTATGGCACAGTCTCCCGCCACCCACCCCCTCTCCCCCCCGGTAGGCACGCAAGCATTAATTCCTGGACTGAACCTGGGGCAGGTTATGCGGTAACTGCACCATTCTCAATTCAGGGCTGCCATGGGTCTGTCTGTGGGGTGACCTCTAGTGCAATCGCGAATGGTGCAGCAGGGAGCCAGCACACAGCGCACGGGGGGGAAAAAACGTGGCAGCTACAGGCTGCGCCCAGTCCGGGCAGAGGCACGTGATGGGGTGATGATGCCATTGTCAACCAGGCCAGGGCATGAGTGGTGGGGGGTCGTACATGGGTGTCTATACAGGAGGATGAACACTGTTGCATGTTGCGCTGTTGGGCTTCATGTGCTACACCTGGTGTTCGGGGAAACACTTTACACCCATTTATCGAAGTGGGGCAGCTGCAATTTGAAGTGACAGCTGGTGGATAAAGGCAGGAACTACAAAAAAGTAGCTGTGCCATCCGGTGGATGAAGAGGCTCAGTCATTACACACCTTTGACTGCCTTGGTATTTGCATGTAATGAATCCATGGATACAGTGCTTTAATTCATGGTGAACCAACTAAACTATGCCCAAGGAGTTTTACTATAATGTACCAGAAAGACTTTTAAAGCATCTGGAAAACACGGTCATGTAAATAGTCCCACCATTGGAGTGCAAGAAAGGGCAAAAATCAGATGTATACAAATGCCCCAAAACTTCAGAGAAAGCCAGAAGAATAGCAGGAAATAAATTTCATCAAAAAGAAAATGGCACAGGTACCATATACTGTCCTCTGTGCATTTGAAGTATTTTTCTGCTGCTCAGATACTAACATAAAAGTTCTAAGTTTTTCCTCTTTCTGATTGTCTATAATTAATTTTGTAAGCCAGCACCAAACTGCTATGAAGACAGGGATGCTGCAATCACTATAATAAACACAATAAATTCCATTATAAACAAATGCAAATGCAATAAAAAGAGGAAAGTCTGGAGTAAGTGTATAGGTAGGAAAGGAAAAATGCTTTGAAGAAAGGGCTATGAGCAATGTGTGGTCTTTTTAAATTGTCTTTGTAGAGAAGATACCAATTGTAGCCCAAATTACTTTAAATATATGCAGTAATATGTTTATTTTGCTTTTTAATATGAAGGATTTTATTGTGAACCACCATTGCCCAAATGTAAACAGGAATACAAAAAGGTAATATATATTTTAAAACAAATAAACTGAGCATTGGTCTGGAGTCAGCCCTCATGTTTAGCAGCAGCGCAACATAAAGTTACAAAGCAGAGTCAAGTACAAGGGTTATATAGTTTCATAGTTTGTAGGGTCGGAAGGGACCTGAGCAGATCAT
>NW_017728927.1:2347994-2360480 GCF_001723895.1 Crocodylus porosus | reverse complement strand
GTCCCCCATGACTACCACATCCTTAGCCTTCACTACCTCTGTGAGCTGACCCAAGAATTCCTGGTCACGCTCTTCTCCCTGGTTGGGAGGTCTGTAGTAGACTCCCACCTTTAAGTCTCTTTCCCCTCAACTGCCTTGTACTCTAACCCAAAGCACTGCAGAGTGCCCCTCCCCTGGCTCCTTGCTAATTGATGAGGGTGTGTATTCCTCCTTAATGTAGAGCGCCACATCCCCACCTCTCTTTCCTATCCTGTCCCTCCTGTACAGCCTATAGCCCTTGACATTCACTGCCCAATCATATTTAGCTCTTTGTTTCCTAAACCAATGGAACTTGAGCACACCAGGAAAGGCCTTTCTTGACCTGCTGTTAGGCTGATGAGGTTCCTTCCTCCACAGGACCCGTAGACGGAACCGCAATTGCACTCGGTTCATTTTCTTGACAGAAGATAATGACTGTAGTCAAGACCGGGGGATGGGTGTAATAGGTATGTGTGAAGGAATAGGCAAGTGTAGAATAAATAGATGGGGAAAAACTGAAAATTCCTTGAAACAACCTTTAGATTGTGGAGCACAATTTACTTGTAAGTTCAAAATTCATCCTAGTCCCAAGAAGAAAATGTATTAAACTCTGTGTGAAAGAACAGAGCAAGGTGATGTAGAACAACATTTATTGAATCTAGTGCTGGGCTGCCCAACAGAAAATAAATGTAAAAGTAATCTTTGAAAACCTGGTACAGAAATTCAATCTGAACAACAAGCGCAAAGTCATTTCCCTGACTATCATTTTGTTTTTTAAAGTAGAAACTTCTAAGAAGCCTTTATATATATTTATATATTTGTGCAGTACAATAAATTCTGCCATATTCGTTTGTCTGCCTCTTTTGGAGTCATGGCAAGTTACTTACATTTCTGACATTCACAGTCCTGTGTGATGCATTATCCTCTTGATTTGCTGTTGCTGATAGTCAAAGTTTCCTTTGGCTTGGATTAAAATACACTCTTTGCTTCACTAGAAGAAAGAAATTGCCCACCTACCTTTCCATGCTGCCTCGAGTTCCACCTCCATACACATCACAAGAAGTCACAAGACTCATTTCTTCAGCTTCAGAGCTAATTGCCGCAGCTGGAAGTAGTACAGGTCATGCTGCTCCATCATTGAGGAGGTAACGGAATGTTTTTTCCTCTTGTAAATAAGGTCTCTATACATTGTGATGCTATGGCAGCAAATGCTTGCAGTTGCAAATCCACAGGAACTCTTTTAGCTAACCTGAGTGGAGATACTGTCCGTTTACAACTGGGGGGCAGAATTTGGATAAAAGTCCTTGCTCTTCCATACAAGCTGGGTCAGACCACTACAGCTAAAAAGCCCTCATGACCTTTCACTCTAAGCATATAGGCACCCCTGTCAAGGAAGTGTTGATATGCTTAGCTTTCAACAAGAAACCATAAGCCTTTTTTTTAGAGAGAGCTTAGTAAGCAAAGAATCTCTTATGGTAAAGAAATCTCACTCCCCTTATTCTCTGGCTGCTCCATCTGCTGAGGTCTTGGCATTGAAAGGATATTTCAAACAAACCATATTCAGTTTTGGTCTAAATTCCAGCATTGTGATCCTGGCTCTAATACACACGTCTGCTAAGGCATTAAAGGGGTAGTGCTTTGTCTGCCTCTGTCAAAATCATATTAATGTTCATCTAACTCAGGGGATACTGTGAGGATTTATTATATAATATTCAACTGAAAAAGAACAGTGCTTAATAGTATTATTGTTCTTACTACCTGCAAAATTAATAGACAATGTGTTTCCATGATCAAATAGCTCACATGTAGCAAATTAAATTCATAAAGATTTTTATTTATATATTTTCCCCAAGCAGGAAGCAACTGTGACCACCTGAAACCTGAGATCCTGCTCCTGCCTTTGTTTCAAGGTACTTTGCATCATCGCAGATCCTCACAGGCGGAGAAAGGCTTCATACCAGCTATGAACTGACTGCCCAGAGGAGTTTTCCATCTATTGACTCCTCTGTGAAATCCTATGAAACATGAACTTTCATTTCCACCCAGGAGAACTTTTACAATCTTTTCTCCAATGTCTGGTGAAGGGTTTGTGCCTAAAAGCTTGTAATTAAAGTTTTTTGGGGTTTTTTTGCAAAAATCTTGTTGGTCTAATAAAAGATAATCACCTCTACTATGAGTCCTGATTGCCTTATATGCACTACAAGTATTTCTTCCCCAGACTTATGTAGCCCCTTTGGAAAGAATAAAGGAAAAATCAAAAATGTGCCCCACCTCAGAAGAGGCAAGGTACTCAAAGTAATCTAGGAGCGGGTAAGTGGCACAAACAATGTAGCTCTCCCTTTCTATCTATAGCCCATCTCCACACATATGAAGCTAAAAGACAAAGCAATATAAAACAGAGATTTGCATGAGGACATTGGTGTAAAATGAGGCTATCTTATAACTGTTCTAATCATTAGCTTTCAATCCTTTTTTATTACCGCTCTTATTTTTTGTTTGAAGATTAGAAATTTATCTCTAATATTAGAGAAGATATATTTAATCATTTCCTAACTGAAAAAAAACAACCCAGGCTTTTCTGGTAAATTATCTTGTTTGAATTATCAGGAGTCGATATTTGAGCCATTAAGCCTAGCGACGTGGAGGGAAACAGCTCTTTTGCAGTATTCTCATCTACATAAAGGGGTTCATCTGTCTGTCTGTCCGTAACGCTTTTGGCTGACTGTGCACGTGCCACCGACGGCAGGCGGCGATTGGCTGCGCGGGCCCAAGGTTGAGCCACTGCCAGGGAAGTTTGTGGTGGCAGCGAACACATCCTAGCTGGGCTTCCCCACGCCTCCCTGCCTGAGAGCAAAGCGGGGGGGGTCATGGTGGCAGGACCCCTTGCTGCCCTTCCCTGCCACCCCCCAGAACAGCCAGCAGGGAGGGGGAGGCAGCAGGCGGGGAGGGAGGGAGGTCACGGTGACAGCTGTTGTCGGGGTCATACCCTGATGACACGATCACAAGAATCATCAAATGTTTGTAGTTTCAGCCAGAGATGTTGAGGCAGCACAGTCAGCTGTGTACAGCAGGTCTGGCAGAGCAATGCAGAAAAAGTTGAGAAACAGAGCGGTAGATGCATTACTGTGTGCATGTCACGATGTGGTGAATGCTGCACATAAGACTTTTAGACTATTTAGACAGTATATTTTAGATGAAAAAGGTCATCATGGTATTAAGTACCAGTAATGGTTTTAGAAGAGCTTGCTCAAGTTCTGGATGCCCTGCATGCCTGTGTGCTAGCACTAAAAGTTTTTCTATTTCCATTTCTTTTAAAATGGTCACTGTGAGCTTGATTCTTCTTTCAGTTAAACCCGTTGTGCACCAGTGTAAATACACCAATTTCAATGGAGCAATGGCCATTTCATGCTGGCACGTGAGAGGATATTTAGGTTATATAGCATTAATATAAATCAAGAGTCTACTTAGTATAGATCCTGTTCATACTGAGGACTGAGCTCTGCATGATTTGAAGTTATCTAGTTAATTCTATGGGAAGATGTGTTTCTACAGTTTTGTGAAGTAGATATTATTCAGTGAATCAGGAGGAGCCTTTACTACATTGTCCAGTCAGATCACGTTTATGCAAAATCCAAATGTCTGAAAGAGCGTTTGGTTTGCATTTGTGCTCCATTTATGAAACTAGGAACCCCCTTCTTCAAGCCACCATTTATGTGGACTCCTTTCAGGCCTCCCATCTCATATGGGGAAATGAGTTGTGTGTGCAGCTGTTGCATGGTGCCTAACTAGTCTTGTATCAGATTTCAAACTCTTTCCTCTCTGGAAGTGCCAGACATGCCATATCTGGCCTGATTGCTTCAGTAATCATTGCTTTTCCTGCTGGTTTAATGCTTTACTATATTTAGAAACTAAAATCAGTGTACTCTGATTGCATAAATCATAATCCTTGCAATTAGATGAACTTTTGATTTGACAAAAACAGGTTTCTTAATCAAAAGCAAGAACCAAGCTGCCCTCCAGAGGTTAGAGGAGCAATGCCGCCTTTCCCAAAATTGGAAAACTATTAGAAAGCCAAAAGAGTTTATTTTTGTTTTCCTTTATAAAGTTACCATACCCTTAAGTAGAAATTATAAGGGAAAAAATCCTAACAATAGAATTGTTACATGTTGCACAATAGTCACTGACAGTAAGTGTACAGTACTGTAATGTATAAGAACTGATGGCTTGCATGAAAAACATTTATATTAGTAGACTTTAATAAAAATGGATGGAGAAAATAATAAGCAAGACTACAAATCTCATTATATACTGACACTTGTTCTTGATTTAGTTTTGAAATAATTATAACACTAATGGCATTAATGTGTCCTGTTTAAAGCTAGCAATAAATTAGAACAACTAAGTGCTGATTTTATCCAAGAAGATCCAAAGAATAATCATGACAATAGTATGTTACATTCTGAATATAGTTTGCAATCCTTTTAGTCAAGTTTTATAAAACAGCTTTTATATGCAATGGAATAACTTTTGAGACTAATCAAGCATGTCATTTGAAAATGCACAGCTTATTAATGGATTTGCAGCTGTTGTAAGAATTGGTTTTAAAAGAAAGATACTGAATTTACTTCTGAACAGAATGGAAATCTGATAATGATCAAGGTTTTGGAAATATTATTTTGTTTTATACCTCTCTGAGATTAAGCAACAGGGTCAGATGTTTAGAATCTATAGCAGATAAGGAAGAGAAGAGAAGAACTTGGAATCTCTAACCTTTGTTTCTAAACTTCTGATACACATGTACATACACAAATACCCTTTGTCATATAACATACTATCTGATGTACACATTACAGAAGTAATTCTCTTTTCTATTCTGTTTCTTCCTGCTATGTGCTCTGTTCTTTTGAACCGCTCCCCCTTTGGCATCATTGGTCTATGGCAGTGCACTTCTTCAAATCTATTCTGAAAGTTCAGGCTGTTCTTGATTTGTCTAACAAGCACGTTCGATCCCTTTCTTGTGCTCTTATGTATCTACTTTGTGACTTTTTCTTTTCCCTCCTACTCGACTTCAATTCTGGTTCAGTGTGCTATATTTTATTAATCTATTTTACTGTTTTGTTTTTAAACAATAAAGTGCATGGGCTGAAGGAATTTTTGTTAAAAAAGGATGAAGTTGCAGCCATTTAAAATAGCAACTCTGATGACTATTTTAGATAGAAGCAAATCCAAGAAAGGATAAAACACTTTCTAAAACATCTGTGAATACAACAGCATTTTATTCATTGTGCCCCAGTCCCAAATTTTCATATGCACGGCACAGCAAGCTAACAGAAATGAAGTTCATAGGACAGATACATTTAATCAAGAGAATACCTCCGTCATGTACAGTTTTTCAGTGATGTCCAAATGCCAAGATAAAAAGCCAAGTATCAGCTGTACATCAGACTCAAAGAGTTTTCCACACACTCAGAAAAATGAGTGTGTCTTTAGGGGTCTAAGGCATCTAAAATCAGAAGGCAAAAGTCAGCCCAGATACATAATAGCAAGCGCTCGGGCATTGGGGATAATTGGTATAGGAAGCCTTGACTCGTAAGACCAGTGCTGAGTTCTGAAGATATGTCATCCTATCAGGAAGAAACAGCCAAGAATAGAAGGGAGCAAATAAAATAAAATAAAAAAACCCACACATTTTTCTAGCTGCTACAACAAAAAATTAAAAAAGCCCAATGATAAAAGAAAATGCTGGAGAACAAATAGCTTCTGTGATGACTCCTAAATGTGGCATTTACCACGATCAAAACAACATATGCAAAAGTGTGCTTTGGAAAATCAGCTCTAGAAACCAAACTCAGAGGGTCAAGACAAGACAGAAGAAGTGTGTGTACTGGTTACAAGAAAACACATTAAATGTCATAAAGTCCATTTTCCCGACATGCAGCAGAAGCAGCTTCCCAGAAACATGGAGACAAAATGTCCATACAAATATGAATAGCAGAGACCAAAAAAGAATGTCTTATAAACCAAATGGATCAGGAATTCAGACAATACTGTTGCCTCTGAAAGCAAATCTGAAGGGTCTGGGACATATCTCCAGGGGAATCAGAATGAAGAACATATTTCTAGGATAAAATGTGCAACACCTTCTTTTACATCAAGTTTTCTTGGAAGTGGAGCAGGATGCATGTATTTTGACTGATTCTAAGGATACAGCCAGCCATTTAGAAAATAAAAACACGCAGCAGTTCTCTAAGCGGTTGTTCAGTTGTTACGATCAGCCGCTGATGAACCTCAGGACTGTATCAGTAAGGGATATGCATATGATACTATTTTAACAGCCCCACAGAAGGCTCAGTGTGCCTGTGCCTGGACTGAACCAAGCAACTTCAAAGCTGAAACACATGATGAAGAACAGGGGGTTTCTCTGACTCACCTACTACAATAACAAGCATTTCAGATCCATTAGAAAATCAATTGTCAGAAGATGAGTTCACTGTACCATCTACATCTAGTAGCTTGAGTTTTACATCATTTTCCAAGGTACATGAACAGATGGTAAAGGCTTGGTGAAATTGTTAATGCAGCAGAATTGACTGTTTGCTTCTCTAACCAGGCCTCAGTTTTTGTTTCCAGTCCTGCAGGATGGGGCATGGGGGGCAGGGGGAGTAGGCCCAGGGCCCCAGCGCATCTTAATCCACCCCTGTGGAAAATTACTGTCCCCAAAGTGCAATGGGCTAGCAGTAGGTTTAGCTGTAACAGACCTGGCCAGCTGCGATTGATAATTCACCCCCAAAAGTTCAATGGGTAGCAGCAGGTTTGCTTGTAATTCACATTCCTGCCCAAAGAAACATGGTGGGACACACCCCAGCCATGCCCTCATTAACCTTTGTAATGGTGGTGGTTTTTGCACCACCACCGCCACCAGTCATGTGGGTAATGCCCCCTCAAACACATCCACCCCAGCACCCACCCGTGCAGCAGGAGGTGCAGTGGGTGGTAAGTTTGCCATTGGGAAGGATGTGCTTTGGCACATTTGAACATGTTAATATTTCAGGGTAACTTGCATCTTTCCTATGATTGCCTTCCAGAAACCCCACACACAAGGGAGGCAGCATCCCAGACCCCTCCCCTGGGATATGCTGCTGCACAGGAGATAGATAGGTATTGACAGACAGTGCTTGGAGAAATTTCCCATGGGAGATTTTGCAGCCTGTAGGGGAGAGGCGAAGAAGGTGGTTTGGGGAGTATGGGCAAAACGCATCTTCTTTCTTCCTGTGCAGGGCAATAAGACACCAAAGATGATGCCACTGTTGTTTTGCTGTTGTGTTTGTTCAGTTTACTTACATCTGTTGGGTTTTTGTTTTTTAAAGAAAGAAAGAAAGAAAGAAAGGCTATAGTGTACAAAGTTCGGTGTGGTGTGATTTTTTTCACAGGTGGAATAATGCACATGCCAGCTGGGCCTGGCCCAGGGGCCTCTGGTTTTGGCGTGGACAAAACTGGCAGCCAGGCCGGCCTGGGCATGTGCCACATGGTGGCCAATGGCGACTGGGTACTGGGCAGGGGGGCGCAGCCCTGAGAGCAGCCAGAGCCAGCAGTGAGGCTACAGGGAATCTTGGGGTGGCTCTAGGCCCCGCCAGCTCCCTCTTAGCGCTGCCCGTTGGCAGGGCACGCGGCAGGGCACAGAGCTGCTCTGCAGCTGGTCTGGGATCTTGCAGCAGTGACTGCGTGGCCCGGGACACGCAGGCTGCAGATCACGGCTCTGCCCCAGCTACAGACCACGCTGTCACTGCCGCAAGACGCCAGCCCAGGTGCAGAGCAGTTCACACCCTGCCCCGTGCCCTGCCAGCCTCCATGGAAACCCTAGCCCCTGGACCACAGTGCAGCTGCTGCTGCGGTCTCCATGGAAACTGGCCCCAGCCATGCAGGCAGAAACTGCTGGGAAATGGAGTCCAGCCACTGGCTGGATCTACCATTATGACCACCCCTCATTTATTTGGGGCTTTTTTTTTTTTTTTTAAATTACAAAAAAGCCCCAAGTAAGCGACCTCCAAATAAAACAAGCCCAAAAGCCTGCAACCCGCACCTGCAGACACTACAAGAAAGAACTGAGTGTCTGCAGGTGCAGGCACAGGCACCCTGCCTCAACCCAGCCATCACCCAAGTAAACTGCAATGTCTGGCTACAAAATGTGCAACAGTTAATGACCCTGTCTGTCTGCTGGGCCAACTTTTGCAACTACAGAGGATGGGGGGGGAACTTCCCTTGGCCGGGTCACCCCATGAACCTTTCAGCTGGCTGTGGCTTAAATGCACCCCCTTCCCCAGCCCCATTAAAAAGCAGATAGTGGGGTTCATCATGAAACTACAGGGCTGCCACTTCATGAATAGCGGGTACAGACACCCAGCCCTGCTAGACACCCCTGGTTTCCACCCCACCCAGAGCTGCCCAGGGGACAAGGCAGCTGGCCAAAGGAGCCTGCTGAAGGTGGACTATAGGCAATTAGCAGTAAATCAACGCAGGAGCTGGCAGAGAAACCCACAGCAGGTGGGAAAAAAAGGTAGAACCATTACATCTGCTAAAAAAATGGAAGTTGAGGGGGAATGCTTGAACATTGATTGAAAAAGAAAAAAAAAAATTAATATGATACCTCTCACTTTGGACCTGGGGAGTCTTTGGGACCTAGCCTGTTTGGACCTGGGCAGTCCTGTGAGCGGGTGGGCGACATTTGCTCTGAAGGGTAAATGAAAGTGCTCCTTTGGCACCCAAGCAGTTCTTAATTCCCTGATGGAACCAGCGACAGATTACAGGATGATGGTGCCACTGTCAGTAACCGCACCCCTTGGGGAGACATGGGCAGTAAAGCACAGGGGGGCACTATGCCAGGAACAAGGTAGGTGGGGGGGGAGGGGAATGTCCACGCAAGTAACCACAGCTTGGCATGGGGCTCCCTGTGAGCAGCTACAGCCTCAGGGGGATTCTTTCAGGAGTGAGGGGATTACTGGTTTGCCAGCACCTGCTGCTATAATTGAGTACCAAGAGATCAGCGGGGTGGGTTGTTATGCAGCTCCCCTGCTGTAATTTACTGTGAATTGCATGCTGAGCTTAATTCGATTTAAGAGCTGTCACTTGTAAACAATGGCGTAACAAATTTAAACAAACTGTGTCAATTTTAACAAACCTGTTTAAGTTAGTGAGGATTAAACTCTCTTATGTGTACAAGTGCCCAAACATTGTAAATTTTCTGCTTAAAATCATCCTAGTCTAAACATGGAATGTAAAAACAGCTTTTAAACATCTGTAGAAACGTAGAGCATTTCTTCATTAGCAAAGGATTAGTCAGACAAGGAGTCTGATTCTCATTCAAGTTTCCAAAGACCTGTCTATACCAACAAATCGTGTGGTTTCAATTCACTAACCAGTACACCTAGCATCAGATGACATGGTTAGTATACTGTCCTGAGTCGTACCTACAAAACATCTCACTCTTGCTGCCATTGGTAAATGCCTAATATATACGTAGCTAGTGGGACTTGGCCCAAAGGTCAAAGAAACAGTGGCTGGTTCCACATAATTTAGTCTGAGTGGCAGCCTCTGCTCTAGAGGCCCAGAATTGCAGTCAAGATGTTGCCACTAAGAACAAGAAGTTAATTGGCAAATCCTGGGTTATGAAAAATTGAGCAATATATGCCCCTAATTCATGCTTTTAGGATGCAATCCATCTGACAGCCGGAAGACAAACTGCTTACATAGGTCTAAAAATCTGCTCGGTCATTTACTGAGTGGCAAGTACAATTTCAACATTGAGCACCTTGTCCAAAGAAGTCACAAATCTGATGGAGTATTATAAGAAATAGTCCATGCATATTTGTTGATATAGTGCTATAACATAATCTGCCATTAGCACCAGAATGCATCTGGAGCACCCATGAACCCAGCTGGAGTAAAAGCCATATCAATTGCAATAACAGTCCATCCAGTCTAATTTAAAATAAACATTTCCAAGAGGAAAGTTTTTGTCAGGCATTGTTACATTTTTTTCATTCTAGAAGGAACTTGCTTCTCTTTGCCTAAAAGGAGAGAAAAACTCTGACTTCAGCATAAGACATCTTCAAACATACCTAGATGGAATGCAGTATATCAATTCTTCCACAAGACACCCAAGTCAAATTCCTGTTTGAGGTATTATTTCTTTCTTAATTCCACAAGAATATAATCTGAATTAGGTTGTGATTAGTTTTAAAAGGGGAGGGGGAATTTGCTACTGAAGAATATGTATTAGCTCCACTAAGCTAACTGTCATATCTGTCCACTTCTATACCAGAATAAGTGGACTGACCTTAAACCTGAATGGAACAAGTTCTGAAATTGCAGTAGTGGTTTTGCTCCAGTTATACAGTTGCATCACGACAGCCTAGATGAGTAAAACATCTTATATGGTATTTACAAGCCTATATGCTTATAAACACCAGTTAATGTTTATATCTTTATGTTATATAGCCCTGGCTTTAAATAGGTGTGAAACACTAGGAATCTGCCTTCTTGTAACATTGTAGCGACAAAGGCAAGGATAACTGCGCCATGATCTAAATTCAGAAAAGAAGAATGTAACTTCCATCCTAAATGCATTAGGAATTGGTGCTGAGCATTGTGGATTGTCTCTAAACCTGCTCAGCCTTTATCTCTTTGTCAGTCATTTAATGCCACAGATTTTTATGCAATTCAACAGATGAAGAAAGAACAAACAAGTCACAAGCCTATGAGTGTCAACACTAGCCACCTGTTATATTTCTCTCATTTTCCCCATCAGGACAGCACACAAGCCAACAGGCTAAGAATAAAATGTTAGAATAAAAAATGCATAAAAATCAAACCTGAGTAATTTGCAAGGCCAGAATATTCGAATAGATACAAACATTATGGAGTTTTTTCCTCTTGGGGCTCTAGAGGGAATGCAGTGCATCTGTTTGCTTGGTTAACGAAATCACAGGTTGAACTAGTTCAGAGAAAATATTTCTATTATTACCAAGTATGACTCCAAGAAGTCAAGCTCCTGGTCTCCCACCTAGCTGCTCCCAAGCAAGGTTCAGTTAAAGAAACACACTTCTAAAGATGTTACTTCTTATATAAAAGATATAGCTATGATTGTGCAGTGCAGTGCAGTAGACTGTCATTTTAACCTAGTATTTAAGGATTGCTACATTTAAAATGCTATTAGCATATTATAAAGGATATTTGACTTAAAATTGTGAATGAAGTCCTGCCCCCTTGAAGTTAACCCAGCTTTCCATTAACTTCAATGGGGCTAGGATTTCAACTTCTGCTTTACAATATTCCTTCTTTTTTCACCAACTGATGATTATGACTTTTCTTGCTTTATCTGATGGTAGAAAGCCTACCCCTTTGAAGTCAGCGGTCCAGGAGTTGATCTTAATAAGAGTATTCCTGTATGTCCTTCATGAGCAGAATCATGGCCAAACAGGAGCTGTAACAGCTGTAAAATAATTAAGAACACATTTTTAAATCCAATATCCCACATGCAGAGTTCTCTTGATTTCTAATTAATCCATCTGTTCCTTGATGAATTAGGCCACTTCCTGATGAGCTGTGATTCCTGATGTATTGGCACAGCCCATCTCTTTGCAAGCGTCTTGTAATAATGTCTAACTGAAGAGCCAGTCTGGCAGGCTGATTTGCCTAAGCAGACCTCTGCACCCATACAGAGCTCCACAGAATTTGAGAACCTTCTGCTGACTAAATGATTCATAGGTGCAAGTGTACACCATCCTATCTTGCAGGATTAGGCCTAGTATTTCCTTCTAAAGTGTCATTTGGGATGCACATTTTCATGCCCCTTCAACACAAAACTTGTGAAAAACTTCTGAAGCAGACCAACAGGTGATGGGGTATGCTCTCATGAGTTTTTTGTGCATCAGTGTTAAGTTCTTTGGGAGTTGTATGCTGGCGTGGTTAAGCCCAGGCCCTGCAAAACACTGGCTCTGATCCTGCCACCAATTACATGGGGCTTATTCTTACTACCAGAGGTGCTAGCAGTAGCAGGCTGATGTTTATGCAACAAGCTGTCCCCCCTGCCTTTGGGGGCACAACTCAAAACATGTACAGCAAAGCACAGCTTTGCAGGATCAGGGCTGCTGAGAATACTTTTATCATTTGTAAAAAAAAAAAATCTAAAAATGTGCAGTTTTGAAAGAAAGTGACCAAAATTGTATGAACATTGCTAATATTGTGCTGGACTGTAAATTGCAGCTGTATAACATCTTTCTGCTGTTGAGCTAATTGGTATATTAAACTATCCATGTTCAGAATTTTTAATAAAAATGTTTCCTGATAATCAAGTTTTAATGACAAAATAGCTCCAAGGAAAGAATACTGCTTATGCCACTGTAAGACAACGGGCCCGCACTGTTCAACTTCTTCATCAGTGATTTGGACGAGGGGGTAAAAAGCACCCTG
>NW_017728927.1:2333956-2347983 GCF_001723895.1 Crocodylus porosus | reverse complement strand
TCGGAGGTGGTTCAAGCACCTACATTGAACACCTTCAAGAGCAAATTAGATGCTTATCTTGCTGGGATCCTATGACCCCAGCTGACTTCCTGCTCTTTGGGCAGGGGGCTGGACTCAATGATCTTCCAAGATCCCTTCCAGCCCTGATGTCTATGAAATCTATGAAACCTAAGTAGGTCATAACCAAGTGTTTTCTAAGCCCAGCCTATTTTCACTCTTACTTTATCATCTAAAAATAACACTTGGACAAGCTTTAGTAGTTCAGCCTTTTAAGAAGTGGTTTTAAAACAGCTGCACTGTCAATAATTTAAAAAAATAGCAACTAAATTTGCATCAGGACATGGTTACTCTATTGCTACAGGAAATCCCTCCCAAAACTGCTAAGCACTAGAAAATGTCAGTGTTATATATACAGATATAGATATAGATAGAAAAGCTGTATATGAACCACATCTTCCTCCTGACAAAGCTACTATCCAGAATAACAGTTTTATTTCACTCTAAGTAGTTTCACTGAAGTCAGTGGCAGAACTCCTATTGAAATCAGTGGGTCCAGGACTTTCCCTTGATTGTTACATACAGGCAAATTAGGACTGGGAATGTGGGATCAGCTTCTTATCTATATTCTTATACTGCTTAACATGAGTAAGGTGTTGGTGCATATTCCTGGTAACTGCCTTGGCTCTGCTGTGATGCTGAATAGTGAGTTGGATTCTCTTAGGAGTGTTAAAACTAAGTTTCAATGACAAAAATCTTACATTACACATGACACTTAAAGCACAAGGAACCCATTCGATTCTTAGATCCTGTAGCGTGTTTGCAGAATCAGCAGTGACAAATTCTGGTTTTCAGTTGGCACATAAAATATGTTGTGTAATCAAATGAAATTTAAAAAGTCCAGTTAAAGGGACAAAATCTCAGCTGGTTAAAATCGACCTTGAAGTGCTCAATAAAATCTACTGTTTAAAAGAAGTAAATGTAGTTGACAAGAGATTCAGAGTTGTTTATTGTATGTTAGCTTCTTTTTTTTAAAAAAAAATAGAAAAAGCCTTCCTAAGGCATGTGGTCATAAAGATACGATATTTCTCATGCTGAAGAATAACAATGCAACAGACTCATAAATACTTCTTATATTCCAAAATACATTTAACCTTAATTCCTATAAATTTGAAGGTATATACTTATCATTCATTGTAGAAAATTCCAAACAACGGAAGCAGTCTTCAAATAAAGATAAATTCAGTGGCATACTTGAAAGAGGTTTTTCACCAAAATATAGAGCTCCATCCTTTAATTTAAAAAGTAGTGTATTTAAGAGGTACTAACATATAAAAGTTTCCAACTGTTATGTTTTCACTTTGCTATTCATTTGCCTTAAAATACATACCTCTTAAGAGTTGGATAACGCATTGTAACATTCAAGACATCCACAGAACAAACATTTGAATAACAAAACATTACAAGGTACAAATAAAAAGGAGATCCCCAGCTCCCTTTAAATGGGCATAACTCCATTGCCCTGTTTTTCTGTGTTCCTTTATATCAGCCAAAAAGACCTGACCTAAAGCAGGAAGTTTAGTTTGTTAGTTTTCCCAACACTTGCTCAGAATTCCTTGTTCACAGGTACTTTGCTTCCAAAACACTTGAGGTCACATTTCCAGTGGATAACAGATGAGATTTACCACAGTGGGTATTGTAGAGCAAATGCTCTAAGTCTACAAACTAAAAAACATATTTAGACAACCTATTTCAATCAATCAGGCACTTATTTTTTCCCAATCCACTATTTCAACATAGTGATTTTAATACTTCCTGCAGCTGTTTTAAAAAGAGGAGTTGGTTGGAAAAGTGTAAAAACAAGCAAATATCTATTTTTCCCCTCTAACCCAAAGCATAACTTATAAACTACATATTTCAAACAGTTCCTGAACTAAGACCGTTCCTGGGAAGAATTTCAGCTCAAAGCAGAAAAATAGGGTTTAATGTAAACACTGAATCTTTAACTCTGGCAGCATAAACAGCTACACTATAGATTTCTGTGCAGGGTTAATATGCTACAGAGACTTTAACTGCTCAGTCCTGCAAGCCTTATGCACTTTCTTACCTCTAAGCATTACTGATACTTGTAGGATAAGCATTGTTAAAAGGTGAGCCTGCACTAAGTTGTCTGCAAGATTGGGACCCACGTTAGTTATTTGGTTTAGAGGTCCTGCAAGTAATGGTAGTTTCTGCTGTGCCTAGTGGTTCAGCAAAGTCTTAAGAAGTCAAAGTTCATCTTAGTCATTTCTTATCATAAGTTTTTCAGCCATGCTTCTGAGCTTCAGTGAGCTTTCTAATTAAGAACTGCTTGTCACGACACTCCTAAAAAGGAAGAAGGAAATAAAATACATTTAATTGAAGAAACTGCATGCATTTCTTCAACATATCAGCATGTATATCACTCTTCTCACTACCACACCAATAAAGGGGTGTTCTTACTACTTTGATTATCAGCATGAGAAAAAATCCTATTGAACATAATACAGCTGTAAAATTTAACACCACTGAGCTGGGAAAATTAGAATATGGGGGAGTTTGTTTCCTTTGAGCAGCTCACTAGTATTAGATTTTATACCTGCCTTGTCTTCATGAGGATTTTGCTTCACCAATTATAACACAGCAAAAATGTTTCTTAGTTCCAAGTGGATTAGCATATGTGACTGTAAAACCAGAGTGCACAACAACCAACAGCAGCTCCTGCAAGGTCTGAAGCCACAGCAGTTAGAAGGAAATACTCAGAGGCCAAGTCCAGATGAGCAGGAATGTGTGCTTCCCTGGGGACAAATAGCAGCAGCAGACCTTATGCCACTGCTACTTGTCCCCGGGGAATGCCCATGCCACGTGCACTCCAACGCACAGCAGGTTCCCCTGGGTGGGGTAGGGGAGGCCGAGGTCAGCAACTGTGCTGGCCCCAACAGCCTTACCTGGGGGCCTCTAGAAGCACCAGCCATGGTGCAGCAGGGATACTGGCCAACAGCTGCAGCATGCCATAGCTCCAGCTGGCCAGGCTCCAGTTTTAGGCAGTGCATGCTGCTGCCATGTGCACTGCTCTGCTTTTTTTTGGCATGGGTTTTGACTCCAGGATCTCCCAGGGTCAAGAAAACCCCCTGCGCTGTAAAACAGCAGCATGGAGAACACTTGCATGTGTGGTGTTTGGGGACACAGACAGGTCCGCAGCGCCACGTACCACACATCTGTGATTATCTGGATGTGGGATTTTCAAAGCATCTAAAGGAATAGAAAAATGAATAAATTCCAGTGCTTTGAAACGGTGGAGACCTACCACATGTCGAGTGCTCTGCAATAACTGCATGTCTTTCCTTGCAAAAGGTGACAGCTAACCAAAGGCAGCTTTCTCACATTGAGGGATAGGGCACCATGGGCTACACCAAGTGTGGCCAGCCTGCAGCAAGAATGCCATAACTGGTAAGGGCAGCCTGTAGCAGACTGGGGAGGGGGCAGGTAGCAAAATGGCAGGTAGGGAAGGAAGCAGAAAGCAAAGAAGCAAAAAAAATTGGGCAGGAAGCACAGGGAAGAAGCAGAAAACAGAGCAGCAAGTTGGACAGGGAGCACAGGGCTGGGTGGAAAAAGCAGAGCAACAGATTGAGTAGAGGAAGGAGATAAGAGTGGCATTTGGGGAAGCAGGCTTATCTATGGCACGCTTGCCAAAATGGTTGGCCCCCATTGGGCTAGAAATGGAGTTACCGTGGTACAGCTGGCACACAGTAGACCCCCATCCCCCTTTAACTTATAATAATGTGTTCATATCCCAAGTGAAATAGGAGCAAAAGACCTTCATTTTCAAAGGCACTTGTGCTTCTCAGTCACTGCTTTTAAAAACCTCATCCTCAATATATGTTAACAAACATATCCTTTTCTCCCCTATTACATTTAAGCTGCTGACAGATGTGTGTGTGGGGGCGGGGGGAAGAAAAGCTCTACTGGAAGCAGCAGCCCACTGGTTTGACCCAGCCCTGGGGTGTCTGTATAAATCAGGTGCTACAGCCCCACTGCACAGGTGGTTTTTTTGGCCCTTTCATCTAAAACTGATTCAATCAGCTATTAGATGAAAGCACCACTGAAGTACCTCATCTATACACACATTGGGCAAGCCAGGTCCAATTAACACAATCTCTCTTCTGGGCATGTACTGGGCTCAGTGCAGGAGTGCGCCAAGTTTAAATTAAAGCACCTTTTTGAGGGGTTTTTACACATGTAAGCAGCCTTAAATAGCAAGTGTTGGAGTCCATCCTTAGAGCTTAATAGGCATTGATTCCAGCTAGGACAGCTTAGTCTTATGCACAGTAGTTTCTCAAATCAGTCGTTCCTAATGTAACCAGACCACAACTCACTTACGTAATATAAGTGCATGATTTAATAACACGTGGCAGTGGACCATATTTGTAGACATGGATTTGGACACAGATGTCCCAATAAACCATGCATACAGATTATATACGAGGAACGGTTTTATTCATTGCAGTATACACAGCAATTGAATTTACTTAAACTCACCAACGTAAAAATTCTTGGAGAAAAAAAAAAATGGAGTGTACAATTATGAGATCAGCCAGTCTGGACTCCTGCATAGCCCCGGCCAGGGAATAATTTCATTCAGTTATCCCCATCCTGCACACAGCGACTGGTGTTTGGTTAACGTTTACCCTCCTAAAAGACATCCTAGCATGAAAGCATCAAAAGATGGAGAATCCACCACTTCCCTGATAAATGTGTTCCAGTGCTGTTCAAAACTTCTGCCTCATTTCTAATTTGAATTTGTCTAGTTTCCACTCCCAGCCATTGGATTCTTGTTAGGCCTTTCTCTGGCTAGTTTAAAAAGTTTCAGTGCCTAGACCTGTCTCCCTGTGAAGGGACCCTGTTATTCATATAAAACACTTTGTTCCTTTGCACACTTGACTGCTCTCTAGTGCAACACAGTGGAAAAAGGTGGGGTGGGCAAAATAAAGACACACTATCAGATCTTACCATAACCAGTTGTTCCTTGAGTTGATTAACAACCCGTTTATGCGCTTCAGCCAAGGCAATGAAATAGAACATAATGAGGCTGCAAACAACAGGAAACCAGCATGTTACTATCCTACACGTGTTAAAATTCATAAAGAACTTTTCAGGACTTGTACATAGTGTGAAGCAGAGAAAAAGTGTTGGTGGCTTAGTGGAGTTACTTCAGGTAGAAGGATTGCTGAAGAATCAACATGCAGCTGGGATGCACAGGGCATAGCCATGGCTGAGATGGCCTGTAGCCAAGGGATTGCTGAAAGATTGGTATAGGCAGGTGAGACTCAGGAGGCAACCAAATGGAAGGGGCAAAGCCTCTTGCAGACTGCTCTGAGATCTATGGGGTTAGAAGGTCATGTCCTCTGACCCCTCCCAGAACCATCAGCTCCCCCACTGCCCTGAGGGGAGGCTCCCAGAGAAGGTCAATGTCAGCTAGGAGCAGTCCCAAAGTAACTTTGCCTTAAATGCAGTTTTTAACCCTTAATTTGTAGTCACATCAATTTCACATTCATTTCAGAAGTCTTACTAGAGATGCACCTCACGTAAGTCTGACTCAGAATAAGACCCACTGTCTGGGAAATAACAGGAGGTAGTAGGGAAACAGGTGCTGCAGATGTTTACTGGCTTATCAGAGAACTGTCATGGTCCCCACTTCCCAAGAATTCACAACTCAAATATCAACAAACATCTGGCACAGATGACCATTTATTTCAGAAAAATTCTAAGGGAAAACTGAGAGGAAGAAAGATAAGAAAAGATCCTGATTACTTAGTTACAACCCCAACACAGGAAAACACTTAAACCTTATGTTTTTAAGTGCTTTGTGAAATAGGTTCATTTCCAGAGTAGGGTCTTTCAGACAGACAGTCAGATGTACATAGCTTCTCAGGCATAAAAGCCACAAAAAGCTTCTGTGAACAAGCTTCTGAAGATCAATTAAAACAGCAAGATAAACTGAAAACTTATGTTTTGGACAGGCCTGTCTGGAAACCTGGGTCAAGTAGCAGCCTTGTAAACTCAGTTCCTCAAACTGGTGAAGTTTACACAAGTGCAGTTTTTGAGGAAGAAAGCATCTGTGCCTGCCATGCCAGTGTGCAAAATGGCTGGCAGCTAAGTTGGCTTTCAGGAGCAGAAAGCTCCTAGCTCCCTGTTAACAGTTAATGAAGACAAACTCCTCCATTACAGGTCTTTTACCAGGTGAGGAGACTGCCAAATAAAACTAGACTTACACATGACAGAGAGAACCAAACTGCACAACTGCAAGGATGAAACCAAAGTTGCAGGCCAAAACAGCTCTCTGCAGCACTCACCACATAACCATGAAGAAAGGCACTGCAAAGGCTTCTGATGCCATCCCATAAAGGAACTTCTGAAGTCCTCTTGGAAGTCCATCTACTGTCTCTGGAATAACAGCCCACGAAGTATTGAAATTAATAAATGGCCCACATGCTTTAGAGGAGGGGATCCTGTTAAAAAATCCAAACAGAAAAGAGATGCTGTACTGAAAAATAAAGAGGCAATCATTTCATAGTTTATAGTTTCATAGCGCTTAGGGTTGGAAGGGACCTAAACAGACCATCAGGTCCGACCCAGGTAGGAATGAGTGCCGTAGTCATATATCCCCAGCCAAATATCTGTCCAGCCTCCTCTTGAAGGCCCCCAAGGTAGGAAAGAGCACTACCTCCCTTGGGAGCCCATTCCAGAGCCTGGCAGCCCTAACTGTAAAGTAATGAATACTGATGTCCAGCCTGACCCTTCTCTCCAACAATTTGTGGCCATTATTCCTAGTAACCCTGGGTGGTGTCCAGGGTAACAGAGCCTCCCCCAATTCTCGCTGGTCCCCCCTGGTGAGTTTGTCAATGGCCACCAGATCCCCTCTCAGCCTTCTCTTGTGGAGGCTGAACAGGTTTAGGCCCTTTAGCCTCCCCTCATAGGGCCTGCCCTGCTGCCCCTTGACCATGTGAGTGGCCCTCGTCTGGGCCTCCTCAATGCTAGCCACATGAACGTAAAAATCCAATCCTATTGAGCATATAATAAGTTCCTTTGGTTTGAATTACAATGCATTTTTGAAAACAGAAAAGCTCACTGTCAATAAGTATTTATTTCCTTTTGCATTGTATGCAGGTATATTTTCTAATGTATCATTTAAAAATGAGTCCATCCCCCAACAAGCTTCAAGCAAGCAAATAAATAAATGAAACTTTATAAATATGAAATCATCACTTACTGTGCCATGCTGAGTCCCAAGGGGATAAAAGCCAGCATGAGCCCAATCAACAGTACCAACAGGAAGAAAAAGTGAGAACTAGATGCTCTGAAAGGCCTTGTTGAAGGTTTACATGTATGCATCAAACTTATCTGGAGAAGAAGGAAGAAAAATATAAACCTCCTGAAGTGTCAGTTGTTTTTCCTATTACAATAGCTATCACTCTATCCTACCTCCACCCCCAGATACATTCCCAGCACTAGCTTTAAAGATGGAAACATACAGCTGAGTTCACCAGCACTGGTTGTCATCAAGAACATTAGCCCCAGTGCAACACTGCAGTAACCCTTCTCCTGGTGGAAGCCAGCATGAACAGAAGTAGCTCAGCTAACTGCATGGCACTGCCTTGCTCTGTGTGAATGTACACCGCCAGGACATTCTCCTTACAGTTGTCTTTAGAGCCAAGGTCCTACAGAAGTGATGGGTCTTTATGTCTATGTACAGCACTTGTAACAGTAGTGATGTCTGCCCAGACAGAGCATGTTCCAGGTCTGAGGCCTTCACCGTTAATTTCTAAACCGGGGGTCAGCAACCCCTGGCACACGTGCTGAGCATGGCACACGAGGCCATTTTGCTCAGCACACCATGGCCAGCCCCAGCTCTGGGTAGCTGCTGCCAGTGATGGAGCCTGGGATGCTCCCAGCAGGGCTTGGAGTGTCCCAGCTGCCTGCTGGGAGCAGCTCAGGCTCTCGGCTGGCAGCAGCCACCCAGAGCTGGGGCCGGCTGCAGCCGGGAGGCTGGAAACAGCTATGCCGGGCTTCAGAGCGCCAGCATCAGCTTCGTACCGGCGCGTGCACATGCACATTAGAGCAGGCAGTGGGGGAGGGGCCTGAGGCAGTACAACCCTGGTCTCTCCCCCGCTCCCCGCACAGAGCTGGTGACTGGGCTCCAGAGCCCGGCACAGCTGTTTGCACCCAGCCTGGGCTCTGAGCAGCCGCAGCAAGCAGCGGCCAGGTTGCAAACAGCTGTGCCAGACTCCACAGCAGCGGCATCAGCTACAAGCTGCCGGCGACTGCACGCACACCTTACGGCAGGCTGCGCTGCCCTGCTGTCTGCCCCGAGGTGCACGTGCAGTTGCCGCCAGCAGGCAGCTGATACTGCTCCTGTGGAGCCCAGCACAGCTGTTTTCAGCTTGCCCGCTGCTTGATGCAGCTGCCCAGAGCCCATGTTGGCTACAAACAGCTGCGCCGGGCTCCGGAGCCCAGTCACCAGCTCTGTGCTGGGAGCAGGAGAGAGACCAGGGTTGTGCTGCCTCAGGCCCCTCCCCTGCTCCCCATTACGTGTGCACATGCCGATACAGAACTGATGCCGGGGCTCCAGAGCCCAGCGCAGCTGTTCGCAGCCTCCCAGCTGCAGCAGGCCCCACCTCTGGGTAGCTGCTGCCAGTCAGGAGCTGAAATGCTGCAAGCCCTGCTGGGAACAGCCCTGGCTCCAGCAGCTACCCAGAGCCAGGGTAGCTGCTGACAGCCACAAAGCCCAGGCTGGGAGGCAGGGCCACAAGCAGGGCATCCTGCCATGTACCCCTTGCCCTCATTTTGTTCTTCTGGCATGCCAGCACTCTGGCACCTTCCAAGGTAGGCATTGTGGTGTTTTTCGGCACTCTGGCCAAAAAACGTTGCCTACCCCCATTCCAAACCCTCCTTCATCATGTTTACTTTAGCAAACCAATAAAGTTTGTTAAGAAGTTTGCCAGCAGGGACTGACTGCACAAAAGAAACTGTCAGGACAGATTCCAAGTTTATGATATGCAAGATCCAGGGAAATGAGCAATGCCTTAGATTTTCATTGTTTAGGACTGATTTGAATAGAGACCAGTCTCTCAACTCTGATGCTGGTAAATAAACTATGGTGAGAAAGTGTTGTACAGTAATTTCACCACACAGCAAGTTTTTCTTATCAAATGAACAAATAATTGATGAGCAGACCATTCAACATGGCATTTTCTTGATCCTTTCAAAGTTAAATACCTACTTTTTTAAAGCACAAAGCTACCCAGAACTTGGGGTCATATTATCTCATTTCCAGTAATCTGTATCTTCGGTGTTTGCTAAAATCAATAGCATTTGTAGGTTGTCTAAGTACAAAGGTTGCAGAGATCTATGCATTTTATCTTATTTACCACAATCCTTCTCTACCTTTTTTATATAGAAGACAATAAAATATTTGAGAGTTGCTATTGCAGGAAGAAGGGGTGAATAAAAGGTTCCAATCCAGCAGATCGTCTGCCCATAAATAATTTCCAGCACATTCTCAGGGATCCTGAACTCCTGAAGCCCAAACCACTGAAATACCCTCACAGAGCAGTAGGTAACTAGCAACCTAAAAAGACATCACACAAAATAAAGCATAAGTTCTGAATTCAAATCATAAAACTAACAACCCCCAGAACATCAATAATATATACTGAGTTAATTTCAGGCTTTTGTATGTTAAGCATTAAACAAATCTTAAAATGTGAATAAGGCTGAAGAAACAAGAATCCCATAGACAACTGTTCAGGTAATTTGTCCAGCCATTAGGTTGGCTACTAACTGGAAACCTGGTTAGAAAGATGCAAAAGGAACACTCAACACATGGTGATACTTACTTTCTAGGAAAATCAATAAAGACTGTTACAGCAAAAATGATAATGAAATCAAAAATCATCAGCTTATACATCTCCTGCCCAATTCGAGACTCCCAGCACTATGAAAGCAAACAGGAAAAAAAAAGTTAAAGAACTTAAACTGTAACTACAGAATAAATCTGTCAAGCACAACCAACCAACTTCAAAGTCTACTACTGACATAACAGTTGAATTCTATCCATTGATATTTATAAAATGCTTCTCTCTCCAGCTGCCTTATAACCACTGATTATTTTAAAAGTTAGTACAGGTGCTATAGTTCCATTCCAGTTGATCTACTGTGCAGGATCCATCTTATTGGCCTGAATACAATCAGGGTTTTACCCTAACAGATGCACATAGGTTTAAGAACTTTAATATTTCCTGTTGTACTACTGCTCTGATTACAGTCTGGCCCCAAATGTGTACAGCAACCCAAGGCCTAATTCAGAGCCTAGTAAAGATTTGGTAGAAGAGGATCAAATCCCACTTCATGCAGGAGACAGACAACAAACAAACTAGTGCCTCTCCAGGAGGATATTAAAACAAGCATGTCTGAAAGTGAACAGCAACTCTGAATACCTGACATGCAAACATTCTCCTAGCTTATTTGGCAGCTCAGATTGCTTAAACACAAACGTAAGTGTGCTTACAGGGTAGAGCTCGTAATTGTATCCACAGGCCTTGCACTTTGCAGTAGCACAGGATGAGATTTGTGTCCCCAGGGAAAACAGGAGCACTCCAATGTTGGCCAGCCGTACAAAAACACACCTGGTGGAATGAGAGAACCCTGAGCTCCAAGCCATGAGTAACGTCACAGTTCTTGGGCCTGGAGTCCCTAGGAGTCTTTTCACCGTGATGAGGGATTGGAGGAGGTCCTTTACATACAAGTGCTCCATAAGGCCTGAACTTTGGGACAGCAAGAATCCTGGCTACTACCCTCTTATTGCCTTATGCCACCAAGTCAGTTCTTTGCCATTTCTTATCTTACATTATCTTATGGACAAACCACTTAACCTTAACTTCTTGTGGGGTCCTGCTCCTACCCTTCTCAGTGCAGGGCAGTAATACGAGTAGAGCTGCTGACAACATGCACTATTGCTGACCCAGAACTGGTGCTTTATGTGTGGTCACGGTAAACATCTATACTGAACTGCTGAGAAGTGTCATGGGGTTTTACTTTCTCCCCACCCCCTCCCCATCACCCAAGTTAGATCAGGGTAAGCACTAAAACCACATAAACAAAAACACAGCTAGAGGAGCAATTATATTATCCTGACATTATCAGAGTGGTGGATTGTTTGATGTCAAGCAATTTTGGCTGCTCTCTGCCAAGCTAGCCCCTCTTGCTGGGAAGCAAATCTGTGCTCCCTGGTTTGGGGATGTTTCTAGTCTATGAAGAACAAGCCCAGCTGCCATGGCAATGCCCACAATATTTACAGCATTAGTGTGCTTACCGCATCAATGTCAGCCTGATTTCAAAGGCTGGGGAATAGTCCTCTAGTCTGATTATAACCGCAAAGATCTGAGGAGCAATAAAGTTGGCCAGGGTGATCACTATGGAAGGGAGGTATTGCACCAGGAGGTTATCTTCAGCAGTACTGTCACCATCCTGCAGAAAAGAGAGGACATACCAAAGACACACATTTCTCTGGTTCTGTTCTCTGCTGACTCCCGTCAGCTCCAGTCATCCAGCACTACATGGCATCAACTTTCATTCCTATTTCCCACTCTCCACCTGTCTCCTGGAAGTGCAAATAGGCTTTTATTGACAAAACTGCATTTCTCCATCCCTTCCAATATCTCCATCCATACAGGCACGCCACTTCATTTACAGTTCCCAAGAGAAGCGGGTTCCAAGTACATGCAAAATATCACTGGCAGCTTTTGTTAGAGTTCAATAAAAACATGATAGCACCTGTTAATTCCCACTCCTGCCTGCAGCAGTTCCCCCAACCTGCCCAGTTTTGGGCTCCCCCACTGATCTGCAGGGTGCCAGAACTTCACTCACTGTGCATCACACACAGAGATCCTCTGTCCTGCCACCTCCTCTTCTTTTTTCTAGCACTATCATCTCATCACACTTGCTTCCTCTGCCCCAACAGGGTGTTCCTTTAGAGACTTCCCAGTTGCTGCTGGCTTAACAAAGGGAAGCCTCCCTGCAGTGTATCTCTGAAGTTCCCACCTCTCCTCTCTGTCCTACCAGAAAATATTCTGGCTACTGCTGATACAAAAACTTGCTCTTCTACATGAAGTTCCCACCACTCGAACAACCTTCCCATCTCCTCACATCCTCTCATTTTAGGTCCCAGTTGAAATGGCCATTTTTTCCCCTTTTGCAGCACCTTTCAATTGCTTTTTCCAATTTAAAGGTAATTAGTTAACTAATGAATGTTTTGGGATCCAGCCAGTTTGCATGGAATGGTGTTCAAAAATGAAGTGCTATTATACCAAAATACTTCACTCCATTGAGGGTGTTTGTGCTATCAAGATTTGGTCTAATTGTCACTCTGATACCTACATTGGAAATAAGTTCTTGTGAGTAGACAGTTGCTCTATAGATAGAGTAAAAGCATCCTAACAAAACCCCAAGGACTATGATGTTTAAAAATATTCTCAGACAGTAGATGCGCAGCTTTTCTCGCGTTGTCCTTTCAGCTATTTTTTGCCTTAGTCTTTCTTCCTCCAAGTCTGTCTACAAAACAAAAGAAAACTCAGTGTGAGGTTGTCCAATGCAAAACAAAATGTATGCATGTGCCACCTATACCTGGAACTTCTGATTGAGACAAAGATGTGCATATACTGTCTCTCTTATCCTAAGAATATATACATTTGCAACCTGGTTTAACAGTTAATGAGGCAGGAGTCTTTTAATTGGTTTCAATGCAACTCTCCAAAAAACAAGTGTTTCCTGGTCTTTCCAAGCTGGCAAACCTTTATTCCAAAGCAGAAATTTTTGCTTTCCCCTTATATTCACTGTCAGGATAATAAAACAGATCAACGACACCAATAAGAGCGTATGTTTGTGTGCACTTTAAGGGTCTGACAGTGAATATTTGATTTCAAAGGGGGAGGGCAGGGAAGAGGCAGGAAGGGGAGCGGGTGGAGAGCACAATTGTCTCCACTTTAAATTATATTCACATTGTCAGTGCCTTGTGACCTGTCCTTGTGTCCTGGGGATTCTAACCTGCTGACTGAAAAAACACTCCCTCACATCCATCATATAAACTAATTAGTTAGTACAAAATTTGGGTCGACAACCAGGGTTTCATTTCAAGTCCATAACCTGCATTTCTGCTTGTTCTACAAAAGCCGCAGCAAATTCTTTGGCCACGTAATGAAAAAAATATAATAATAATAATGTTCAACATTCCTTATTATTAACAGGACTTATGATCATGGCTGAACATATAAGATAAGAACTCTTAATTCATCATAATTAGGATGAATTATAACTGAATGTAACGTATGAAAACTGCAAAGCGTTTTAAGGCCAGTGACCCTAGCAAAGTTAATTTTTCATCCCCCGATCAAATACAGCAGAGGGGCACCATCATGCCATTAAACTGACCCCCCAGAGCTGACAGGATTACCTCTGGGGAAGAAATCCCATCTCTCTGCTCATTTTATTTGAGATATGGGATTTGGGAAGCAAACACAGGGCGGGTGCTTAGTGTAGTATGTGGTCTGCTGACAAATGTGTGATAGCATTCAAGGACACCCGACCTGCACCCTGCTTACCTGAGATTAGACTGCAGACTTTCACTAGAAATTCAAATCTCCAGCAGGAACTTTACTTGGAGCTGTACTGAAGACCCGAGCTAGCTTTATCCTAGACCGAGGTGTGGTTTACCTGAGCTCTGTGCAGCTTCTGGTACCCAAAATAGCTAGTTTAAACCTCAAACTGGTATCTCTGTAGTGCACTGCAATCTGCAGTGTAGACATAGCAACTGAGTTGTAACCCAGCTGGCACCATTTTAGACTCTCCAGTTAGAATTAACTGATGGGGGTCCTGGTACCATATGAATAAAGGCTTTATGGGAAGGGAAAAAAAGACAAGTCTTGTATTTTGTGATGCAGAAGCCATAACTTGCTTAT
>NW_017728927.1:2329044-2333856 GCF_001723895.1 Crocodylus porosus | reverse complement strand
AAAACTACTTAGCAATAAAACAAAGTCTTTACTAATCAACAAATATGCATGCACGCATGCAAAACATGTTGCTCAGGAAAAACTTATCTTTTCTATTTTATCATCTGAGCTCTGGTACAAAATAGTATCAAACTTCAAAGGTCTCTGATGAGGAAAACTATAACTTGAAGTTAATATAACCCTGAACCATTAAGTAGCTCAAAAAGGGACTTCAAAGTTACTGTAAGTCTTAGCAGCCACACGTTTCCAAAAGTATATTCATGTCCCAGAAGCTCTCTGCCAGTTTTACCTCCCTCTACTGACAAACTCTTTAAAAAGAGTTTTAAAAAACATGCAACTTTCCAGTTCATTATATTAGTCGAAATTCTGACAGCTCAGGACTGCTCAGTTGTGGACACAATACCTCATAATCATAAACTTCACTCACCCAATGTGCTTCACAATATGCAAGATCGTAGATCCAGAAGCTAGGTTTATTTATCCCAGACAAGATTCAGTTTAATTAGTTCTCTTAACCTAAAGACTTTTTTTTTTGCTTCAATTGATCAATGGCTGAATAAATCCCTTAAAAGCAAGCTATAGAAGGAATTTATATTCCTTTTGCTCTACAATCAGCAAGTATTTGGAGGAAGATACCACAAGTTATTAATTATTATAATGGATTTAGGAAAACCTTCATTTGCATACCAATATGAGTCTGAAATTTTTCAGTATGTTTTCTGTATGTCACAGGTATGTCACATCTTATGCAGGGGTTACGTGTGCATAAGGTAAAAATTACGTATAGCTGAAATCGCCCTTCCTGCCAGGCTTCGGCGCTGAGCAGCCACCACATGGCCCGGACAAGGTGGGCGCAGCACCGCACAGCCTGTGCATGCAGTGCAACTGCTGCACCTTCCGCATGCACTCCTTGCCCCTCTCGTCCTCCACCGCCTCATCCCACCAGGGCAGCCAGCTGAGCATGAGCAAGCTGCCGTCACCCAGCCATGCCAGTGTGTGCAGGAAGTACCACGTGGCGCCGCACTATGCGCCATGCCCTGGCTGGCACCCGGTGGCCAGCCCCAGCAGCCGAGCTCGTATAGCTGAATTCGCGTAAGTTAAATACGTGTAAGATGTGACTCGGCTGTACTGGGATACAGTATCAACTGTACAAAAGCAAATAGTAAAAAGATACCAACAGCATTT
Source organism: Crocodylus porosus (assembly GCF_001723895.1). Lineage (NCBI taxonomy): Eukaryota > Metazoa > Chordata > Crocodylia > Crocodylidae > Crocodylus > Crocodylus porosus. Next base: position 2,332,671 of record NW_017728927.1, on the reverse strand, counting down.
TTACCTTTTCACTATCCAGATGAGACTTAACGCAAGATAAGCAAATGTAGTCAATAAGTATGCAAGAGGTACATTGTACTTAATGACAATTAACTTTATACTATCAATTGCATAATATCCATAGAACAGACTCGTCAATTCTAAGAAACCCTGACAAAAGATGAAGTGAAAACATTAGTAACAACATCAAAAAAAAAAAAAAAAAAAAATCAAGCTACAGTCAACCTGGTTTTGCCAAGAGCTGAGCACAGTTAAACAGACATTCCTCTCTAGGTCCCAAAGTGGCTGTAACAATCTGCAGTCAGCATGAGATGCTCGCTCACAGTCCTCCCTATTCTCTAATTCCTAATTCCCTTTTTGTTATTTTTTTCATGCAATGTAGCAGCTAAAAATAAGAATCAGAAAGAGACAGCTCTGTGACCAGGCAGGTATCTTGGACCACAGCCAAGCAGTCTGCATTTTACAGACCTCAATGTGTCATAAAGAGAGATGGAAAAGCTGCCTCCCTAGTGACGTATATACATGCTCCATTTAAAAAAAAAACCCCAAAATTATGCTCTAGTAAAACCCATTTGAATTTCCTATGTGTTACTCTGGATTAAGGAAGAAAATCTAATTACTTACAGTACCACTGAGCAGATCTATCATGTAAGAATAGAAGTAAACAAGTCCCTTAGGGCCATCAGGATTATAAATTGTGCACTGAGGCGCTGCAAAAAAAGAAAGAGGAAAGTAAGTAATTAGAAAAGTATTAAATAGCCATTCAACCGTGAGAGCAAGGAAACTCGAATACAATAAGCACTTTTACAGACCAACACTGATGTCCCATGCAGAACTTCTGACAAATAATAAGGGAATACCAAAGGGATGCTTACCTATGTTTCTTGGAGGAACCTTAACATAGCTGCTGTTGAAAACTCCATATTTAGAAATGATGGTAGGAAGTGTAATAAAACTGAACATTAGGACAAAGATTACAAAATTCAACACGACTAGGAAGCGCAGGAAGGAGAAGTAAGCCTGGATGCCAGTGCCAAATTTTCCTTTGAAAAGAAGAGAAAATGTATACAGTGATTTTGTTGTTGTTGATATCAAACAAAGCCAGATTCTAATTTCAGTTACACTGGGCTAAAACTGAGAGAAAGCCCGTAAAGTCAATATTTTGTCCTGAATTTAAATGGGAATATGAATTGCCACTGTCTCAACTACAGTGCTTCTGCCACTATACCTGTGCCTGCATAGCTCATTCAGCAGTGATTGTTAGTGGAGACAGCGCATATGTCAACACAAGGGGATTTCCTTCCAGTTTAGCTGTCCTCCCCTTCTTATTTAAGCTTTTCACTGTCTAGAACATTTTAACTGCTCAGTCAGAGATTTCATATAAGTGTTAAATATGACTCACCTCAAGCAATATTATAGCTTTAACAGTTAACTGCACTCACATATCACAGCAACCTACACAAGAAGGGACAAGCCAAAGATTTGGGGCCAAATTCAGAGAAGAATTTAAGGGCATCTAATTAGCTATTCGTTCTGACTAGGACAAAATAAATTATATAATCTTAGACTCCTTTCACTCAGACTCAAACCCACCTACTGAGGCGCCACCTGCTTTCTGCAATGCCACACCACTGTTGAAATGACTCTGAGTCAGCAGGAAGGAAACAAACACTAGCATCATTTACACACTACAGAGCTGTAAGGAAGCGATGTGGAATAGAGTGTACTTGGACACACCCTCCAACCCACTTTTGCAATCCTACTCCGTCTTGTCCAGCCCCTCGTAATGCACGTTATTTCCTGTTTCAGTGGGCCAAATTCAGAAGATGCTAGCAAAATGTCAATCAAGGCTGGTGAGACTGCTGGAGAATGACCCACCCCCAGCTTGCAGCAAAGGCAAGAGTCACACCACCTCAGGCTTATGGACAATATTGATCCCCTCAGCATGGGTACTGAATAACTCAGGGAAATAGTTATGGGATATACCACTACTAGGTCCAGGTCACCCACTCAAAAACCCAGCCACATTAGTCAGGACTAGAAGCTGTTTTTACCAGTTAGCTGTTCAGAGGCTCACATACAGCAAATCAAATGACTCTGACAAGTTCCTGTTGGCTGGTTGTGCAATGTATACTAAATGACACACTAGCCACTAGTTGGTTGCCTCAGCAAAGGCACCGGGGATCAAATCAGCATGGATGGACTCAGAACTAAGGTAGCTTAGCATGACATTATGGAACATCGGCACTGCTGCCATCTGGGCTGCACTGCACCTACCCTGTAGACTTCTGTGTTCAAGACCCAAGTTTTGCAAACACTAAAAATCAACTCAAAGAAATTCTAAGAGACAAAAATATAAACCTATTTTTAAAACTCAGACAAATTGCAATTTGTTACCAGTTCAATGAAATACATAGAACAATTCATGTCCAGGTTATCAATCATCTTTAAGCAAGGCTTAATTATTTAGACAATAGATAAGATTACTGTCCAAGTATGAGTAATCTCCTGTAGCACACACTCAAAGATAGCATCTTTTTTGGTATCACACTGACAATAGTTGCTGACATTTTAATTCTGTGAAATGAACTTTATGATATTATGCTGTCTGGTCTCTTGAGTTAATATGGTTTGCCATAGCTGACTAGGCAGCACTGATGTTGCTAACTCTCAAGCATGCCATCTTCTTTTCCGAGTTACATATGCATGCAGAACTATATATATATTTTTGAGACATATATAGATATATATGCTAACTATAATACATGCTTAATACAAATTTAGAGCAAGAGAGACTATTAAAAGGTTAATACCCTCTATGCTGTGGATGTCGTGTCTCCAAAGCTCCAAGTAGGATGCCGCCTCCTTGATTTCCTCTAGGAACTTCTTCCATGATTTCCTGCTGGTCTGTTTCCAATGATCCCATCCAGACAAATATCTTATATTAGCCTGCTGAATGTCTCTAGCAAACAGGTAAATGAAAAATAAAATTACTCAACACAGAGTCCATCTTTCCATTATGTAGAGAGTGAGCCCAGAATAACAACAGAAATAGTGAATAATTACAATAATCCTATTCAAAATATTATTGAATAGAACAAGTTTTAATTAACTAAGTATAAACCAAACACGCAACAATCCAACAATAACCAGCACCTTATAACAGGACATGTCAAATAATTTGAGGAACGTATTCTAACATGAGTGGGTCTGCCTACATGGAGGATATAGCTCGCAAGCAAGGTAAGCCCAATATGGGTGCCTGCAGATGTCTGGGGATGCTGCTTCAACACACTGTAATCATGCATTGGATTAATCAAGTCTGCTGAAGTGTGCTAAAGCAGCCTTTAAGTCTCATGTATTGAGCATCCCTGTGCTCCAAAACAGCGGTGGAGGCAGTTTAACTAAAGCTTGTTTAACAAGTTTTAGTGAAAGCACCCCTGCCACCATTCTGAAGCCCCTGCCACCACGGGGATGGCAAGTACACAAGAAGCCACAAGCAATTTAGACCGGGTCTTTGAGCTGCTCTAATTAAAGCACCTACTAAGGCAGACCCTACTATGACAGACTGCAGGACCTGAACCTGTTCAGCCTTCACAAGGGAAGGTTGAGGGGGGACCTGGTGAC
>NW_017728927.1:2317244-2328912 GCF_001723895.1 Crocodylus porosus | reverse complement strand
AGGAGGCTTGATGCCTACCTAGCTGGCATCATTTGAGCCCAGTTTTCTCTCCTGCCCAGGCAGGGGGTCGGACTTGAAGACCTACAAGGTCCCTTCCGACCTGACTTCTATGATTCTATGATACTCCAGAAGCACGTGTAAAGGCACCCTATGATACCACAAATGGCAACTTGATGTTTTTCCTAAACCAGTTTCAAAATGGTAGTACAAAAAAAAAATGTCATCAAGCCATTTAGCAAGGCCTTGGTTTTAAGTAAGCTGATGCGCTGTTGCAAAACTGTCTTGAAACTGAGACAGTAAAAATAGGACAAAGCTTTATAGTTGTGGTTAATATAGCATCTCTACCGAGTTTTAAAATCAGTTTAGCTGAACCAGTCCTTTTACTGATTACATCTTTCCCCAATCTAGATAATATCAGGGATCTCTTCTAGGGCTTCTCTACAGAAAGTAGCACATATGCTTAATATGGTTCTAGGACCATATTAACCCCTCAAAGCAATATCAAAGGGACAGTGGAATAAGAGCACCATAGAGCAGGAATAATTTTTCATACTGTGTATGCAAGCAGTAGCAAGCACAAATCTTAAACTACAACGAAGGCACTCTCCTCTGACTCATATTTTTTAAATTTTCAGATATGCCTGATTTGGTTACTGAATGAGACAGGACAGGGTTCAGAGGGTGAAGTGATCTCTTCTTGCAAACAAAGGAGACAGTAAACACACACACACAAAAAATCAAAGCAACTGTATAAGAATACACAAAAGAAAAGCCTCTTCAAAAAATCTGTCGCAGAGGACTGTTGCTCTTTGTAAAGATTTAAGAACATGCAATGTTCGATAGTGTTTTTCATGTCCCCACACTCACCTCCAGCTCTGATAGAGAGGTGCTCAGTTGACTATTATGTTCCATAAATATCTTATTTAGCAAAAACAAACTCAAGAACGGACCTGCTATCTGATCAGCTTGCAGGTACACAACCCATATTTACATTAATGAAGTTATAAAAGTTTCAAGGGAATATTGCCTTTAATTGTTCATATGTGAATATGAAAAGTACTGTGTTTAGGTCTTACTCCATCCAGTAAATTCCCATTTGCTTCCATGGAACTATTCACCAACGCTTTGTCAGACCAGCTCGACAAGGGGACACTGAACAGACAGAGAGCAAGAATGTTCACTAGTCTATTACTCGGAGGGGACTGCTCGTCTAAGCTCAGTGGGAAAATGATCACGGAAACTATAAAAGCTAGAGATGGGAAAAGATGGAGGGGGAAGGACTTGGCTCTCATACAAGTGCAAGATACAATCCCCAGGAGAAGACGCATTGCCCAGTAGAAAGAATATTCCACTTAGTCTTGGCCAAAAGCCCAAGAAACCTCAGCCTTAATATAACCAATTGATGTGAGCAGAGTGTGAGCGTAAGGATGCTTTAAAAATTGAAAAGCATTCTCAAAAGTCTTACCTGTAGCAGGAGATACTGAAAACTGTTTGATATCATAAATGAAAGCCTCCTTTACAAAAAAAAAAAAAATCACATCATGGCTAGCAATTCTCATGTTACTGGTACTGGGAACTCTTGAGCAAAGGAACAATCCTTAACTCAATGGCTTTTTCTAAGTAAATACATCAACAAGAGCTGGGCAATCAAGCAACCAAAAGAAAAGAAAATCAGAGTGTAGCACAGAAGCTCATGCAAATACCCTAAAATATATCCTGTCACCATTGCTCAAAGACAGTGCACAGAATTAACAAGGAGGCCAAACCAGTAGAAAACAAAGGCCCTGATCTTGCAAATACTTATGTACATTAGTACATGCAGGCCCACTGAATGACCCATTGTTTCCTGCACAGGAACAAATGGGCCATGTGCATTAGGCCAGTATGATTTCCACATTCTATTCAGTGGAGTACTGAGTGGGTATTTTGGTACAAAGCAGAGAGAAATCCTAATTTGTATTAAATGAGCAGGCAGCAGTTGACATCACCTTCAAATAAAGCTACAACTGCTCTCACAGGACTTCAATTTACAGAAACTACAAGCCCCAACACGCAGTCTTCCAGCAGGCACTTGGGAGAACTACCAGAGCTGCATCTGGATGCAGTGTAAATAGAGGCATTGACACTTTGGTTCTCAGCTTGAGGAGTTTACTGTTCAGTTTCTTGAGCATCTCTCACTGTGCTGGCAGCTGTTGCACGATCTGTTCATAATGAACAATCTTAACAAAGTACACAGGAGCCAGGGGTTAGATACTTGCAGGGCGATACTAACTCCCTAGCCCCTACATCAGCAAACTCTCCTGTCCCTCTTTGAAGAGATTCAGCCTCATTTCTTCAAAACCATGTCAACTCAACATAGTAGTCATGTTTCTTCCCCTCCCCCCCAGCCCCAACTTCCTACAGGATTAAACTCCATACAACATGTCATACATAAGTTACCTCTTTCCCCGTCAGGTCTTCCCCCTACCAGTTTTCCCAGTAGCTGAACTCTCATTGGTTTTGAGGGCCAGACGCTCTTTTCCTAGCCAAAGCTATAAGGCCACGAATCAGCACCTGATTAATCTGATTAAAGTGACTCGGGCTGTTGCTCAGCTCAGTGCCCAGACATCCTCTGACAGGGCCGTACAAACACTTCACAGAAAAAGGTGGATCTCCCTGAATGAGCTTATAACCAAAGTATATGGCAGGCAGATACACACAGAGAAACGGGAGGGAGGAAAAGCTAAAGAAAACAATGATCTGAGTGCAAAATACCCTCTGCATTTGACAGAGGATGTAGCTTTTCATACACTACATTCAGGGTTCAAATTACAGGGGAGCTCAGGGAGGCTGAGCCCTCCCATAAGAGATGACAGCCTCCCTGTAAGATCTGAAAGTCATAACCTGGGGGAGGCGAATCTCCAATTTTATTACGGCATCATGACAAATGGCCCAATTTTTTTTTGCAGACTCCCCACCCCTGAAAGAGTCAAAGTGTAATTCAAGCCCTGACTATATTCTGACATAACAAAGCTGAACCGTTTCCTTTCAATGCCCCATTTGTTACACGGGCAATGGATCTGGTGAACGGACTTGACACCTATTCCACCTCCGCCTGCCTTAGCATATACCCTGCACGGAAAAGAAAAGCAAAGGTCGCCTTAAACAAAAAACACAATCTTTCCCAAAAAATACAAATCAAGCCAACCTGAGTTCCCGTTTCTTCGGGATGCTCAATGGGTGCTCTCGCAGCGAGCCCACAGTGGCCCCACTCTGTGCCCCCGCGGACCGGCCACGTGTCCCAGCATAGCCACCGCTGCCCTGCTGCCAGTCGCGTGCCCCCGTCACCGATGCCCTGCGCCGCAGGATGGACTGGTAGCTGGGCAACTCTTGCAGGAGGATGACGGAGGGTGGGGAATGGCTCTCAGGAGGAAGACAGGCCTCTGCAACAAACGGCAAGCAAACGCACCTCAAAAACACAGCGTCCCAACGCTACCAGGTAGCAGGTACACTGCGGCTCGGCAGTTTCGCGCTCGCTGGACTCGAGGCGCCCTCGGGAGACGCCAGCGGACTATGGGAAAAGCAGGAGAGCCATCCAGGGAGCAGGCCGGTGGACTAGGCCCAGGTGCCCGCGCCCCAAAAGCGCCCCTGCGGCCTGACGCCCAGAGAGCCCGCCCGGAGGGGAGGGGAGGGGAGGCCGGCGGGCGCTCCGCGCACCTGCCCGCCGCGGGCACCGGGAGCCTCCAGCCCCGCTCACCGCTCTCGGCGCGGCTCCGCCGCCCGGTCGGCCGCCGCCCACTCATGTTCGTGCTCGTCTTGCGCGGGCAGAGCCGAGCCGAGCCGAGCCGAGCGGGGCCGGGCGCTGGTTTCCGGGCCGGGCCGAGCCAATGAGCGCAGGTGCGCGCGGCCTCGCCCGCCTCCAGGCGGCTGCCCGAGGGGCCGGGCCCGCAGCAGCCCCTGCAGGACGGGTCCCGCTCTGGCCCTGGTCTGCTGGTGGGGTTTGTCCTCAGGCAGCGCGGGAGATGCTTAAAAAGTGGGGGGAGGGCTGTGTCAAGCGGGGAAGTCCTTGCCAATGGGTCACTGAGATTATGACCAGAGTTGTCAGGAGAACTCAGAAACAACCAAAAAACCCCAAAAACGTGGGAGAGGGTTTATAGCGTCAGTCCTATCTGCCTGACCCAGGCCTGGGTAAACGTGACGCGAGAAGCAGCGGAAGACGAGACATCACCATTTATTTTGTCGCTGTTGACAAGTGCACAGACCGGGTTGGGGGCCACTTGTAAGGCCGAAGCGGCTCCTCCGACCGGTGCAAACTCTCCGTGTGGTGTGGAGGAACCGCGCGCGGGTTCACTAGGGCGGGACCGGCAGCTTGATTATTAGTAGTATTCAGTTGATTATTATTATTATTATTATTTTTAAAGTGATTCGCATTCAGCTTTGACATCACCTTCTTATAGCTGCAAGTTTGATCTTTGAAATCTGTTTGTACATTTGAGTGGCATCTACAGCAGCAGAAATTATGTTTTTAAATCTTCATCTGATGCAGTAACTTCATCCGGCATCTGCTGTGGGTTTGCAGCGAAGATCTTCTGTTTCAGGACACTAGGAAGTACTTGTGGGTTGTTGTCTTTCTAGGAAGTTTTTACCTCATTTTCTTTATTTCGCTTTCATGACTGCAAATGATGATATATTAAATAACAATTCAAAGCCGTTGTTGGGGTTTGTTTTTGGGGATTTTTTTGTTTTTAAAGTATGTTATATTAACCAAGGAAAAGCCTTTTTCTCTTGCCATTGTAGAACACAACAAATGCAAAGAAAGGGTCACGTCCCAGTGTTGCATGTGACAGCGTGGGCCTAGCTGTACTCACATATACAACACCACCAAAGAGAAGATTTCCACAACTCACCCTTTGAGAGACTGTTTTCACTTGGGTAAAAAGGTTTTCCTTTGAGACTAACAAATTTAAGGAAGTATGCATATGGATTTTAGAATCGAAAAATGGTTTCTAAATTTTGGGTTAAGTGTCACCACACTGGAATCCTTAACTTTGTAATTTATTCTGACCAGGCACACCTCTGGGTATAGTTGCCTGGAGTTTTGCTGAAGGAAACAATGCAACTTTATGTAACTAAATGTGTGAAAATAAGTAGAAAATCCATAAGCAAAAGGGAGTCAACTATTTTCTGTATTAGCTGATAGAAAAATAAAGGAAAAATCAACTGTGAAAATTAAAGTCAATCTTTTAGCTGTAAATGCTGGCTAGTGTAGGAAACAGGAAAGGCAACCTGCCTGGCCTAACAGCTTTCCTCCAATCTTGTGTTCAGCATTGCAGAACAGATGTTTTCTTCAATAGCTCTATAATTTGATATCCAGGTTATTGTTTGCGTATGGAAAAGAAAAATGTATTACTTCAGTGATGCTGTTTGTGAGAGAGCCTACCCAGAGACCTCCTAATCATCTTAATTTCATTCCAGTGGTAGATACACTAATAAATTCTGCAAAATGCACACCACCCCAATTCATTTTCCGTAGCACATTCATGAATGAGTCATGTTTGGCTAATACTATATGCTTCCAGGATGTTGAATTAATGAATCACTTGTGAAAAAAGACACATTTTCTCCCACCTGAGATTTGTTACGTCAGCAACGTGTATGTTTTCAAATTGTCTTATTAACTAACTAACTAAATTTCCAAGTAATCCATTACATAGATAAGCCAGTTTTTTTGTGATTAAAATGTAACTGGAGAAGATAAAAAGGTCTGTTAACTCACGTTGGTTACACTAGTTAGATTTAACATCTGTTACCTGGTTCAGATAAACATGCAAAAACCAATGCGCTAGAAAAAAGGTGTATTTAAGGGCTCATCAGATGATCCTGGGATAAGTGATGGTGTCAGCTGAAAGTGCAATTAAGGTAGATTAAGCTAAACCATAACCAGACAATTAGGGGCATTTCTACACTGCATCATCCTTTGATAAGGAGTGCTGCAGGTAAACCATGCTTTACCTACTTATTGCATGCTTAAGAAGTAGAATGTAGGTCTGCCAGCCTGCAAGGGAAAAGCTGTGGTTTCTCACGTTTTTCTCCTTTAAAGGAGAATTCATTTTTACAATTTGCTGATCCATTGTTAAAGTTTGCTCACAACCCTTTCATATATTCTTGCAATCCATTTTTGGATCACAACCCACATGCTGAGAAACACTGCATTAAGAGCAGTACTGAGCATGCCTAATGCCAGTCTCATAAGCACCTGAGCCTAAGCAGCAGTGCAGGAAATACATGGGCATGTGCACAAAATAGCTATGTTCAAGTTTTTGAGTTTTGCTGATAGTGTTCCTAATCGTGGATCAACATGGTATAAAGTTCCCCTTAGAGCTACCTCACACCATGGAAACAGACCTCACAGTGAGTCAGTGTTAAGGCTGGGACTGGAGCTTAGCAATTTGTGCCGAAACTTTCCCCTAGCCTCTATCCAAGGGGAGATACCATGGCTTTCCCAGAGTAAGGCCTGTCCCTTACGCTCTGAGCAGGCTTACTCATGCAATTTCCCTAAGGCAGATCTCCCAAGGTGAGGTGTGCCCTTTGCTCTCCTGGCAAGCTGACCCTTGCAAATTTGACCCTTGCAAATTTCCCTGAATGTAGGAAACTCGACTTCACATATTTGTAGTAATGGGGAACTGTGTTCTTGCTTTCCCCATGGCTTGTTCTTTAGCCCTTTGACTAGAACTGCAAGGCCTTCAGGGTTGCGGCTTGCAAGTAAGATGTCTGCCATGGATTTGGGGGAGTACCCAAAGCCCCAGAATGGGTCTGGGACAAAGGATGCTTGCTTCATGGTAGAGCCACACAGAATTGAATGATTGAGCTCTACTTGGTCAAAATTTGGAACTTGACTATTAGCCTTTGCCCAATAGAACTCAGGACTGATTTGGGCTTTGAAACAAAATTCAAGAAAGAAATCAAAGGTATGACTTTTCCCAGCTGTGAATTTTTAGGTGGAAATGTCTTGTTTGTATGCCACACTGAGGTCTGAGAATCTGCTCTACTGGCTTCTAGGCAACAAAACTGAGTACTGAAGTGCAAGCAGAGTTGAAGTTCTGGGTTGGAGTTGCTGTCAAGTAGACATCATGTTTCACTTACTTTGTCCTGTGCCTCAAAATCTCAGGGAAATCACATAATTTAGAATAGTGATAAAACTTCATTCTTGAATGGGGGAAAGGAGAAATGGCTTGCCATCATTGCACAGCTCTAGTCCTAACTCCTGAGTGTCTACACCAGAGGCTGCTTATACTACAGGGGTGTGTCCACACATGCAAGCACATGTGCTTGTAGCAGCTCAAATGGAAGGGGTGCAAATTTGAGCTGGGGCTTTTTGCCTCGGCACACGTGCTCAGACGTGCATTTTGTTGTGGACCAAATTGTGTCACTCAGGGCAAAATAACCCTGCCTAGCTCCTCCTGGATCTGCAGCCAGGGGGAGCTAGAGCCCAGGGCCAGCACCTGTGCTGTCCCCAGCAGTACAAAAAACTGTCCTGGCAAGCAGCTCAGGGCTACTTGCTCTCAGGAGCTTCTGAGGCCCAGCCACGTGGTACCTGGGGACACTACCCCTTGTGCCAGCTGGACTGCTGCAGCAGCATCCCAAATCCATTTTTTAAAAATATCCCAAAATGCATGCTTTTCCACAATTAAAACAAAAGACTACTCTACACACACACACACACACAAAAAGACAGCAATCAGCTGGGCAATGCTTTATTGGTATATTTACAAAGTTAAAACAATGTGGAAGCCTACCAGTGTCTCTATCATCATGATAAAATAAATTCTGAATACTTGTATGTGTTCATGTGTACTTTTGGTTTTCTTCACACGATGGGTATGTGATGGGGGGATGTGGTGTTTGCAGAAAGGGGGTGGGAAGGGATGTGGGGGAAGATGGATGGGTGTGTGTGGAGGGATGTGGGTTGGTATGTGGGTTGGTATGTGGGTGGGTGTGCAGCGACTGCTGGGGGGACTGGGTGTGGGGGACCTTGTGGGGGGGCTGCTCAAGAGGGGTGGGTCCCCTGGCCCACACAGGGTGCAGCCCCCCCACACAACACTTGGAATGCCGCTCACCCCAGGGCCCAGCCCCCCTGCCCAGGGTCCCAGTTCCCCCGAAGGACCCATAACTTACCTTTAAGCAGAGGGAGTGGGGTGCTCTAAGCCATGGCAGCAGGACCGAATGTGGCACACGGGGACTGCGCGCTGGGCCCAGCCAGGTCCTGCTGGCCCTGGGGCCTCTCTTCCACCCAGCCGGGCCAAGTCATGGTGGCAGGACCTGGCGCAGCACATGGGGACTGCGTGCTGGACCCAGCCAGGTCCTGCCGGCCCTTGAAACTGTCTGCTGCCCAGCCAGGCCGGGCTCTTGGTGGCAGGACCTGGCACTCTCAGGGCTCCTCTGCCGCCCACCTGGGCTAGGCCCATGGCGGCAAGACCCAGTGCAGCACGCGGGGAACTGTGTGCCAGTCCTGCCACCCTCTGGGTACCTCTGCTGCCCGGCCGGGCTGGGCACATAACAACAGGACCCGGTGTAGTGTGCAGGGACTGCACGCCATGCCCAGCCAGGTCCTGCTGGCCCTGGAGCCCGACTGGGTGGCAGAGGGGCCGCAGGGCCGGCAGGACCCTGCTAGGTGTGGTGTGTGGTCCATGCGCACAGTGCCAGGTCCTGCCTCTGCCCTGCTGTGCCTGCAGGGGGGGTGCAGCGGGACCTGGGCCAGCCCCATGTGGCTCACTAGTCCGGCTTTAAACAGCGAGTGGCCAGGGGGCTGGGGCTGGCATCTTGGAGTGGTGACAATGTGGGGCCAGTGCCAGGGCACAGCCGCGATCTGCTCCCCACACATCCCTGTCCACAGAACCCACACCCATTGCAGGGGCATGCAGGTGGTGGATCACAGCTCAGCCCCAGCCCTGGCCCTGTGCTGTCACTGCCCCGAGATCCCATCCAACAATCCTGCCTGTCCGCCCATCCCACTCCTGAACACTGCTCCCCACCTGCCCGTGGCCCACCCCATCCATCCAGTCAAGCGCCCTTCTCACTTGAGTCCCACCTCCAGCACTGGGTGTGGGGTAGACAGGCCAGGGTGTCTGGGCAGCAGGACCAGGTCTGGCAGCGGCAGCAGCCAGAAGGAGCTGCTGCTGCCAGGAAGCGAGTCTGACGTCTGTGCTGCTCCAGCCCCACTGTGCACTTGAGAGTTGTGGGACTGGCCATGTGAGCCATGGCCTGGGCTGCCCCCACCACCTGGGCTGGGCAGGACTGAAGGACCTGCTGTGGGCCAGACAAAATCCCTTGGTGGACCAGATCTGGCCCATGGACCATATTTTCCCACCCCTGGGCTATACCATTGGTTCAACCACCTGCGACTGACACAGAGCCTCAGACTATGGAACGCCTGCTACAATGCCCACTGCTTGGCATGTACAATGAAAGATATTGCAAAGTACAATGAACGAGCACGAGCATATGTAACAAAATGGACAAACGTGGTGTAGAGACATGAGAAGAACCCAGTGGTTCAATATATCTGCAAGCTAGTGTTTACCACTATGCCAAGAATGTTGCCTTAGGCAAAATTTATCTTGCAACTTCAGAAAGTTCATTAATAAATCATGAATACATTTAATGTAGTAGAAACATGTCTTAACAAATTTAGAAGCTAAGACAAAAACTTGGTAAACAGCCAAAATAAACCCCAGGCGTCAGAACAGCCAAGCTTTAAAGGATCCTTAGAATTGAGACACAGAGTTTATTGGGTTCGTCACAAGAGCCATGTTCCACGCTGTTCTGGGGTCTGATTGTTCTTTCTTCTGGAGACTTATGGAGGTTGCATTTATCCAGCTAAGTGAAGTGCATGCTCTGACTTTCAAAAGCTGCTTCTAAGAACTTGCCTCTGTATTCTATGTGGAAAAGCATGCCAAAATGGCAGCGCACTCTGTTCTAAAGGCTGGGATTACACAAGTCATTAATACAGCTGAACAGATAGGCGGAGAAGTTAATGGGGCAGAGAAATTAATGGGGATGGGGCTCTGGAGTGAGAGTTGGGAGACAAGGTCTATTCTTGGCTTGGTTATGGAATCAAATGCATGTTGCTTCCCCCTATTCCCTCTCTCGGCCTCTTCCTCCTCTTGGTAAAGATTGCCAAACCCTATAACCCGCTTGATGGGAAGTTTTTCTGTTTGGCTGCAGTGTGATCAGGTTTCAGTACCATGTTTAAGTAATTCCAACATTTTGGGGAATGCTCAGGGAACACATGGGCAGAACTTGCATTTGGGGGAAAATAAGGAGGGAAGAAAATGAGGGATAATGGAGCCACTGCTAACTTTTAGTACTATAAGCACCCTTGGGCATGCCTTGCCTATGCTGCCTGTGTGGTACTCCCACAACTACTGCTAAACACAGCCTTGCTCACGCACTCCCACTCACACACCAAACCCAGCACTTACGTGGCAAGGATGCTCTCAGCACACTGCCTGCTGCCAGTCTTAAAGCCACAAAAGAGGGAGATCTCAAGAGCTCCACCAGAAGTCATACCCCAAGTATCCTCAGCAACTCTGTTCTGGGTTTGGAGTGTGTGGTGTGGGAGTGGACAGACAGGGCTTCAGTTTCTGCAACAGTCTTGAGTACTGTGGAGGCAGGATAGGTATGCATATAGCAAAGACCTGGTAGACGGCAACCATTAACACTTACCAGCATAACGCCACGCCTGAAGCTCGTCTCTGCCCACGTGCTTAGCTGTGTTTGTCGTGCTGACATTGTGAACAGTTTATCTTCCAAGCAGAATAATAACGGGGTCATAAATTACATAATCAGAGCCAGAAATAGGAAGAGAGGGAAGCAAGACAGACCTGAACTTTGATCTGCTTACAAATGCAGAGCATCCAAACTCTTGGAATAATTGACAATGAGCTTGATGGCATTTGAAAATGGCTAAAGACAACACATATCAACCCACTTTGCCCCACTGCTCAGAGGTCTCGTTTATGGATTTATGCCGTTTCAGAAGAAAGAAAAAACCATGCAGTAATGAGGGGAAGTTATTTCAGTTATCTAAAGGACTATAACTAGGCAGATCACATATCTGTACAGAGGTAAAAGGTCCGCCCTATTCTAGCAGCACATTACGTAGCATGTGGAAAGCACGCCAGTTCCTGGAGCCAACAGCCTTCAAGGGAGCGAGCACATTTGACTCCCCAGACTGAACGAGCCACTACCCTCTCCCAGCTGGGTTGACAGGGCTTGAGTTTGCAGCTCCGTAGCAAACTGGAGCTGTGCAGCAAAATTGCTCTCCTGCTGGGCCCCATGCGTTTCTTGGGTGCCACAACCCATGCCAGATCCTCCCCAAGCCTCAGGGAGGCAGAAAAGAGAAGTTTTGGGGTTGGGTTTTTTTTTTTAATTAAAATTTTCTGTATTCCAAGCCAAATTAGCCAAAACAAATGCCCAACCCAAGAGTCAATCCAGAGCCCTACGCGGCCCTCCAACGGGCAAACATCCTCCACCCTATCTGGGGCTTCAGATGTTTCCAAAACCTTTGGCGGGCGTCCTACCTGCGGGCCCAAGCCCGGAGCCGGAGGCCCCCAGTTCTGCCGGCCTTCAGGCGAGCCAGGGAGGAGTCTCCTTTCCACAAGGCAGGCTGAAAGCCCAGACCGTCCCA
>NW_017728927.1:2301251-2317123 GCF_001723895.1 Crocodylus porosus | reverse complement strand
GGCGAGCATCCCGGGCAGCGCCGGCGCTTCACGCCGCGAAGGGCTCCGGCCGGGGCGGCCGGCCAGCAGCTCGCGGCGTCGCTTTGAGACGTGGCCGCGGGAGACCTCCCGTGGAAGTCGCCCGCCTCGGGAAAGCGGCGGCTGCTGGGGATGAATCTCGCTGCTGCCTGCACAGAAACGCGTGCCCTCCGCGGGGGCTCGCGCGGGCTGGGAGCACGGAGATGCGGGTCGATAGGCTGGCGCAGGGCCGGGTCTGCCCAGGTGGGAGCCGCTGAGCCCCGGTGGGTCTGCCTCCACGCGCGGCGCTTCTGTTGGCTTCACATGGAACAGGATTGCGGGGTATATGCGTGTATATTTGTTTCATTATTTATTAAGATCTAGCTACTGTCTTCCTTATTCCTAGATGTTTAGTCAGGGTGTTTCTCTACTGCAGATACTCCCAACTTGGACACAGCATTGGAGTGAGGGTAGCACACTACTGATTTGGACTTCAGGGAGCTGCTGGCAGGATGGGCTTGAGGGTGGACGAGGGTTAACATCTGGACAGGAGGGTTGAAACTGCTCTGTCTTCGTACATTAATGTACAGCAATGTTTCTCAGTCGGTATGTTGTTACCCACCCTTCTCTGGGAGGTCCAAGATCATAGCATTTTATTGCTATTTAAAGCAACCCCCCTTCCCCCCCCCACCCTGCACCAAAAAAAAAAAAGTGCAACCCAAAACAAAACAAACCCTCAGTTCTTGCCCATATTGTTCAAGGTCAAGTATCTTCTCAGCACATACATTAAGTCTGTATAGGCTTGTTCTTGTTGCATTGTTCTTTGACTCTTTCTTCAGGAATACATCCGTAGGGTTCATGCCATTCTTGACACTAAGAGCTTGCTAATCTGAAAAGGCTGCTGCGGATGCTTAAATAAAAAGCATTCAGAGTCTGGTGAGAACTCTTGGCTTTTATATTTGTGATAAACACTTGGGCTTCTTGAAGCGGTACAATTGTTTGGCTACTGCAGCCTCTTGTCTTGGCAGCAGGGCATTTGTTACGGCAATAGAAATGGCCTACAGATCACTGCGTATTTGCACTGAGCTTGTGCAGAAACTTGTTCTCCAGGAAAGCAAAAGAGATTAGAGCCAGAAGGGTGATTTGGTGTTCAGTATCCTGTATGAGAGTCTTACTTGGCAGAGTCCTGTTTTAAAAGCTATTTATGACGTAACTATTGACCATGGTGTGTTTATTGTTCTCCTAGAAACAAATACTTATCAGTCAAATATGATTTCACTAATGTCAGTGGGTGTTTTGCATAATCCATCTCAGAAAGGTAGATCTGTTAATACAAATCCTCTCATAGATGTCAATGGGATTGGCTAAAAAAACAGCTGAAGAATGAGGCTTAGAGAAGGCCATGACTTTCTGCAATATTTTGTGAAAATGGCAAAAGACAGGCTACTTGTGCCATTGGTTGACTATTAAGTTCTGCCAATTTGCTCTTCACAGAAAGGTAATCCAAGTGAATATCTACCTGCAGTTTACACGCAAAGGACTTAAATTCCTAACTTTGGCAAAGACTTCCTTATGAACTTCAGTTCCCCTGCTAAAAATGAAGTTAATTACCTTATTCTTTAACCTTCTGTCTAGCTTAAGTGTGAAGATGGTGAGGTTGTAATGTGCCCTACATCCTCTGTGGACGGGCTATAGTGGGAGACCTGTATAATTCTGCATTACTCTTCACTCATGTGAAATGGTCAGTCAGGCTGAGAACTGGATAAAAGGAAAGGTAGTGTGAAGGGAAATACTCGTACACAGACCCTCTTTCCAGTATGAAGCATAAAATCATAGAAAATTAGGATTAGAAGGGACATCAGGAGGTCATCTAGTCCAACCTAGGAAACATAGTTTTCTAGGTATAAAATTAACTTCAAAATTATAGCAGGTAAGTACATCGGGGTGTGCATCAGGAACTGGGAAACGTCTGTTCACCAGGGCACCCCCAGAGAAGACAAGGTCCAACAGTCACAAACTCCTGGAAGACCGTTTTAGGCTGGACATAAGGAAAAACTTCTTTACCATCCAAGTCCCCAGGGCCTGGAACAGACTGCAAGTACCTACTCTGGACACCTTCAAGAAACACTTGGATGCCTATCTTGCTGGGGTGATCTGACCCCAGCTGAGTTCCTGCCACTTGGGCAGGGGGCTGGACCTGACGGTTTCATGAGGTCCCTTCCAGCCCTAATGTCTATGAAATCTATGGTGGGGGGGTTTTCCCCTTCTGTTTGGTGTTCATTTTAGGAAAAATAAGCTCCCACAGCTAGCTTTATCAATAGCTAGTGATGTTACAGTATATCCTCAAAGGAACTTGACCTGGAAATACAAATGGAAAAATATCCTTTTTGACTTGATGAAGTAAATCTCCTTACCATGGTTATCCTATGAGGTTTTAATTTGCACCAGTTTTCACTTACTGAATTTGTTGATGGGACCTTTGTAACTGATACAGCTCATTAAATTATAATCTGAAACTGCCAACAAAACTGGCTAGGTGTCAATTACCAGTGGGAAGTAAGCAAAGAAGCTGATACAAAGTAAAAGGACCTGTGCTACTAAAATTAGAAGCAAAATAGCTTGAACTTATTATATTCTTGGTCCTATAGATGTAATTCCTAACAAATACCCTTTAGATCTGTCTCTTATTTTCTTTAAAAGAACATTTTCTTTAAGTACCAGTTTCTACTGAGTGTAGCTGATAGTACTGGTTAATGAAAAATGAGAATTGCAGCATTCGTTTAAAACAATGCATACATTTTGATCTTAGAAATGATCAGAGACTAGAATCTAATTTTATTTCAGGAACTCTTTTTTTCCCCTTGGCTGGTAGCTTGCATCAGTGGGTTGAATAACTTATTTTGAAGATATGCAGGTCTTAAAATAGCAGTTGTCATAAGCTGGTTGCCATGTTGTATTCCAACCTAATGCCTAATCCATGCAGAGGTTACTAATCTGCAAATGGAAGTGGAAAAATATCTTTCGTTTATGAGGAAGAGGTTGAGTTTTGATGCTGAAGGTCACAGGTTCTACTGCATCTTATAGCCTCTGTTGGGATATACGATACAATTTTCTCTACAAAATAAACTCTATTCCCATCTGTGTACATGCATGTAAATAACTTGGAAGGATTCTCCCCAGTTTGCTCTTCAGGTAGAGAAATTTACCCAGAGCTGTGTGTACAGATATTTGAATGCTGAGGTCCTAAAATGTGGAGAGCTTGCAATGCTGACATGGTGCAGCTGGGGTGGAGCAGTAATGACTTTAGCTCCAGATGTAAAACATGACATACGTATCCTAATGCCTTGTCAGTAGTTCAGGACTTACTGCAATTACCTCATAAATAGGTGGTGAATGACCTTTTATTGAATTCTAGTTGCTGAGTTGGACCTGATCATGTGTGCTGTCTGCTGTGACCAAGAAATTAGGCTACTTCAGCAGGAACTCTTGAGCTGCTTTCCTGGAAAAAGAGAGAGTCTTTTAGCTGAGCTCAGATCCAAATGTGTTCTGTAATGGCCCCAGTTAAGACCTGATGCTATAAAGTGCTGAGCACGTTAGTGTTTGGGGCACTCTTGGAGTGATCTTTAACTCTGATTTTTCAAAGGATTTAGTTTTTTGTCAGGGTTCCACTCTTCCAGGGCCCGTCCGATGTGGCTGAAGTAGCATCTAGCATGACCTGTATTCTGGAGCTGGGGTCATCAGTGTGTTGGATCGGGATAGCGGGGCACAAACAAATCTTAGCTCCACTGTGGGCCACTTCTAACCTGGCATGCACCCCCACAGCTGTAGTCAGTCACCATTACTTACTCATCCCCTCACAATGACGCTGTTACTACTCGTCCACCACATGGGTGAAGGAAGCCCTCTGTCTGAACAAAATGACTCTGCTGGCTGTAAGTTGCAAACTCCTTTTCTAGAAGACCTTCCAGATCTGCTGACTAGGTTCCTGACGCTGCTTGTGTCTACCCACTGGTATCATTAGTCTGTAAATACCATGGGTCACCCATTACAGATTTCCCTCAATTTTATGCGGGTCCTTTAAATGCAAATTTGCTCTTATGCGTTGAGTGTATTTAGACCCATAATTCGTTACGTGTGAGGTGTATTCACTCTTATGCGATCAGCATAGAGCCCCCTCCCGCCCAAACAGGTAAGTCTGTGCGGGGAGGGGAAAGGGCCGTGGCCCCACTCATCCCAGCCCTGGCTGCAGCAGCCCCAGGAGTGACCAGTGCCAGCTGCCTGCACTGTGCTCCTCCTGTCCCCACTCACCCCAGCTCCTAGGCTGCACTGTGCCTTGGTGCAGGCATCTGGTGTCAGCTGCTCCTGGGGCCACTCCAGCACGGGCTGGGGTGAGTGCGGACAAGCAGAGCCCCGGGCAGCACAGGGTGCAGCACTCACCCCAGCCCTGGCTGCAGTGGCCCCAGAAGCCGCCGACACCAGCTGCCTGCACCAGTGCGCAGTGCAGCCCAGCAGCTACAGGCAGCTGATGTTGGCTGCTCCGGGGGCTGCTCCAGCACAGGAAGGGGTGAATGGGGACCAGTAGGGCACAGTGTAGCAACTAGTGTCAGCCACTCCCAGGGCTGCTGCAGCTAGGGCTGGGTGAGTGCCACACCCCGTGCCACACCGGGCTCCTATTGTCTGCACTCACCCCAGCCCATGCTGGAGTGGCCCTGGGAGCAGCCAACACCAGCTGGCTGTATCAGGGCACAGAGCCGCCCAGGAGCAGAAGTAAGTGCAGATAAGCAGGACCCAGGCCCTGGGGGACAAGCGGAGCATAGTGCAGCCCAGCAGCTGCAGGCAGCTGAAGCCGGCCACTCCCAGGGCCACTGTAGCTGGGGCTAGGGTGAGTGCTGCTCTGTTCCCTCTGCTTTGCTGCCTTGTGCGGCCCTGGGAGCGGCCCCCTCCCCCCAGTTCTTCCCTAATCCCAGTCTCATTCCCTCCCTCCCTCACCGCCATGGGAACCTATCCCTATTTGTTACGTTGCCAGTTCAGTTTGCTTTATGCAGATTTGATTTATGCACCATTCTCCAGGAATGAATGTACCATGTAAATCGAAGGAAGCTTGTATTTCCCAATTTTGCCTGTAAAGCATGTAGCATGCCACACACAGACATAGAGTAGCAAATAATAGAGCTAAAACAGTGGTCCTATCCCCTTAGCTAATATGTTGCCTATAGGTTCCTCTGACGTTGGTTGTCACCATAGGAAATTAAAACTGAAAGAACAGGTATGATGTTGTTTACAGTGCATTACTTGCTTAGTATTGCAGCCAATGGGACAGTAAAGGTTGGGAATCATTGCTTAGACTCCTTTCCAGAGAACCCATTGAACTCAAACCTTACTGACATGTACTCACGTGCTTACTTGAGGAATGGTGGAGAGGATCTCTTAGTGCATTATTTCTGTATATTTCCAACTTCAGTATTACAAAAGTGGAATAAATAAGCAGCTTCCAAACAATAAGGAAATAAACAGTAGTGCATGAGAGAAACTGCACAAATGTTGTGTGTCCTATACTGACATACCATCAGGCTTATATTCTTAGAAAGTATGTGTGAGTGGAAGATAGAAATACTAGAAAAATGGAAGTAGCAGTCTAGGTTGTAAACCAGGGGTGGGCAAAATGCGGCCCATGGGCTGGATGTGACCCACCAAGCCATTCTATCCGGCCTGCGGGACCCCTCAAAAATTTAGAAAGTTAATATTTATCCTCCCCGGGCTGCCTGTCATGTGGCCCTTGATGGCTTGCCAAAACTCAGTAAGCAGCCCTGCACCCAAAATCATTGTTTGCCCCTGGTGTAAACCTTGTTCTTGTTGACATTTCCATAAGCACAGCATTTTTTTTGCGCTTTCCAGGCAGAAGAGAATTGAGTGACTGCTTTCAGACTGACAGGAGCAAGTGACATGTTTACTCATATCTAAGACAGGTATTTTCCCCTCCAGTCAGCATGGGGGAGAAGCCTTTTGTCTTAGATTCGTGTACAAAGCAGAGACAGGGGGTAGGCAGCTGCTCCAACTCTGACTCTGGGCCTGAACCCAGGTTAGGGCCAGAGTCACCTCTACACCCCCTGCTCCACTTGCACTTCTACTTCCCACTCTGCCCCCTTCCCCACCCTTTGCTGTCAGGTGTAGCTCAGCTCGGACTCTAGCTCAGGCTCCATTTCCTCCTGAGCATGGAGCACGTGGAAGTCCATCCCCTGCCTAGCTGATCAGCAGCACCAGTGCTTCTGTGTGGCCCAGCAGGGGCTGTTTCCATGTGCTGAGCTCCAGGGAGAAAGCATTTGACAGTAAAGGTGGGGAGGGAGTGTGAAGCAACAGGCAGAGACTGGGGAATTAGTGGGAAGAAGCAGGAGCTGTAGGGAGCCAGGGTGGGGGTGGAAATCGGGGGGACAGGAAGGCTGCAGAGAGAAGAAGTGGTGGGGGCAGAGGGGGCTGCCTACTCCCCTCCTCCCAACATCTGACCCCACCTAGCCATTGCTTTACCTGCTGTAGCAGTGTGGGGAATAAATTTAAGACAACCCTCTGATACTTGGGTTCTCTAGCTGAAAAATTATGACAAATTTATACATTTTCCATATACAGAATCTAATTTGGCAGGGGTCATTTTGAATTCAAGTAAATATGGTAGCTGCAGTCACAAACCTGTTGAGTCAAACATCAGAGCATCTAAGTGGGAAAGGGCAAATTGGAAACAACAGGTATTGGAGAAACTTGCTTCCCAAAGACTATTGAAAATGGCTTCAAAGGGTAAGTGGAGCCATACAAAGTTGAAGATGTGGAGCCCTTTAGGGGAGGACTGTGGGTTGTGTGAGTGTGTACGTGCAGCATGGAAGGGAGGAAGAATACATAGTCTGTATGGAATCCCAGACAGGCTAGTTTTGCAAAGCATCCATTCCTATTCATAACTGAACTCTAAAGCTTGTGCTCTAGGCTAGAAGAGTCAGTAGCACTTAATCAGATGCTTAAAGCTAGCCACATATTCAAATGCTTTTGTGAAATTTTTTTTTTCTTCTTTTTTTTTCTGTTTTGCACCGGTCCTGGAAGCACTGGTATACCAGGTCAATGCATGGAGTGGATGGACCAAGCTCCGGTTCCACCACCCAACGCCAAAAAGAATCTGCTCAATATAGACCTCCTTAGCAATTGCATTTTCTTGCAGTAGTACCTACGGTCCAGAATGCAGCAATGTTGTGCTAGGCACTGTCCTGGAGACACAACACGGGCCCAGAAACTATTAAATAAGTGAGCAGAGTGAACAAAGTGAGCAAAGCACATGATAGTTCTACACACTTTTTAAGGAGGAGTTGGGGAGGAATACTGCTGAATCGTGGCCTTAGTATAAACTTGTGTTAGTTTGTCTCATGGCATTTGTCTTGGCTATGGCAATGAAAATACAGCTTACCACCAACACGCGTGAATTCACTGGAGCTTCATTAAGATATATACAGTCAGGGCTGCCGGGAAGGGGTCTGTGTAATATGTCAACTTCGCATATGTTTGACATTTTGCATAAAAATAGAAGGACCATGTCAACAAAGGGCAACATCCGTCTCTGTGGACCCGATTTATACCAGCTTCCATAAACCATACACCTCCCAGAGATGCCAGTAGATCATTGTTCAACCTTGATTCATTATTAACTTCTGTAAACTAGAGTTCAAGGATTTCTCCGGAGTCTGGGTTCCTTCGAGAGGTTCATTCCTCCAAGTTTAACTGTTGTCTCTGGCACTTCAGAGACAGTCTGCTGCTCTTCATACCATTGGGCTGGATCACGTAAGAACTGCTGAATCGGCAAAAAAACAGTTTGACCCTGACAGCACCAGTTTTCTTGTCTAACTTCAGAGCTACAATCTAATTAAAATGTTAGTAACAACAAAAACTTTTGGATTTGGATCTGATGCTTCAAAGTGGAACTGGAGAGAGCACCTTAAACAAGAAGGAAATCCATCATTAAAAAACAAAAAACAAACAAACTATGGAAACCATAAGGAAATAGCCAGTCATGCCTTATATAAACAATAACAAAAAACAAGCAAATAGTTTGACCTGCTATGTCAGATATCAGTAGTTCTGAGATGTCCCATCCTTTTTGTCCTTGCGTATTAACTGGAATATTTTTGTTGCATTTCCTTGTACTTCAAGAAGCTTTTCTTTGTTCTTACGTTCAGAATTTGCATAACTTGCAGCAATGTTTACTGTATAGACCAAGTCTGGTAAGAGGATTACAGAAGCACTAGATCATGCTTGAAATTGTCTTTTGAAACTTGATCAAGCTTAAAGTATAAATTCAACAGAGCATTCATGCTAAAGTGGCATTTCAGCCAAAGATAAGTGTTTACAGGCTGGAATTGCCTATATCTAAAAACCAGGTCCTGACATTATCTCAACATGCTTCTTAGAGAGGAGATGGGAATATAACTTGATCCAAAAATGAATTCTTTGGCTTGCAACCACTCTGAGGGCCCTGCACTGGGTAACCTCACAGCTATGCTGAGGTAGAAATTACAGTGCCATTCCAATTGTAAGGTTTTACAGCAAGTCATTTCAAAGTAAAACTATCCCTTCTATACTAGTAGTAGAGGCATGACTAGACCTACTTGCCCACCTCTGTCATGAAGCAATGGCATGTATGCATAAAAACTAGTTGCAGGATTTGGGCTCTGATTTGAAGTCAGCAGAATTAGTCTCTAAATGAAGGACCATCTTTTTATACAGCTCCAAACACAGAGGATCCCTGAGTCATTATGAGGTGCTATTGCAACACAAATAACTTATAACAAAAAGGGAACCTATAGCATGAAGGCAGATTGTACTTCTTCCCATGATTTGTACATGCAGTGCTGTGAATGTTTCATTCCATTTGAGAACAGAAAGAATTTAATTTTTTGAGTATAAACAGGAAAACAACCCCCCCCTCCCCCCCAAATGTGATTTCTGTATTTTCAAAGATGGGTGAAGTTATCTTACACACAGTTTTTGTGCTGTGCTGTGCTCTGTTGGCCATCTTCTGGATGAGGACCTGTATTTTTTCATAGGTAGTTCCATGTATTGTCCAAAGGATAAATAGCACTTAGTGGTGCTACACTTCATTGTTCTTCATTTTATATAGATTTTATTGGTTTATTCATTATTAATTCAGCAAAACTAAAGTAATCTTTTTGTCTGCTTAATATATCAAAATCTAGTTTTGTTCTTCCATACTAAGCAGAAAATCATCAAGTGGTTCTTCATTGTAGATCTAACTTAAAAAATGTAACCTTACCTCTAATACAGTACTAAAGAAGTAAAGGGAGAGAGAAGTAAACACTGATTCAGACTCATCATGTCTTACAACTATAATGAAGCCTTTGAAAACCCAGACTATCACAATTCAGAAACACTGGAGAGTGACAGACGGTAAGTTTGACTAATCATGTTCTGACTGATAACGTTTTTTGGTATTGAAAAGAATTCAATGCTTACATAATTCATAGTTGGGGGGGCACTGCTGAAAGTTTAGTTTATGGTGTTCATTTTTATAATGCCTTAGGGTTTGTCTAAAAATACTCCCATATACTTGGCATTTTGCATTTTGTTTTTTGAAGATGTATTTTAGACACATTTATTATATGCTCCAGGATTTATAGTTGTGCGTACTGGGGATATCTTGGTTGGATCTGCGTCCAACATATCTGTAACCAGTATATTTGCTGTAGTTTTGAGACCCTGGTTTTGCAAACAGTTGTGCAGTTTTAATGTAGCCCTGTTGCTGATGGTGGGATTGAGGTTCAGTTACCAACTGGAGTTTGTAATAATTTTGATTCAGTTCTAAGTATTGTATGTTTTGAATGTTTGTTTTAAAATAGATTTGTGCACTACGTAAAGATGGATGTATCTGTTATCTTACTGGTGCAGTTTCCTTTTTGTTGTTTACATAGGAAAGCTTCTCAAATGAATTCAATGTTTCACCAAAACTCTTATGATTCTTCGCCATACGATTCCGATACGGATCACGATGGGCGAGGGCAAAGACAGAACTATTCCATGGATATACCAATGGCCACAATGCAGCTTGGCTTGGAGGTCAGCCAAAGTGCAAAAAGATGGAGCAGGCCAGATGCAAATCCATATGGAAATACACACAGTACGTAATTGCACACATTAAAAGCTTATGTGCAGAAGAGAATGCCTGAGGCTGAATGAAAAGCCTGCTCACTGCCAGTGGCGGGTTAAGATTCATTGCTGGAACCCAGGGCCCCAGGGAGAGGGATCTCTTCCCTTCCTGGTGCTGCTGCTGTCAAGGGTGGGGCTGGTCCCTGTGCCCCATGGGGGAGGCTGGGTAGACCTGGCCAGCTGGGGGTGGGGTGGCACATGCCCACCTCTCCTCTCTGCTCCCCCCAGCCCCTCCCCTGCCACAGCTGGAGTGGAGTCAAGCCAGGCAAGGGCAGCTGCAGGCTGCCCACTGAGGGATTGGGGCTCTCCACTCTGCTGCCTTTGCCTTGGGGACCCCTCACCAGCCAGCACCTCGCTGTCCCCACTGCTGCTGTGAGGGCAGGGGGTGTGTGGGCAGTGCAGGGCAAAGGCAACAGAGCAGAGAGCCCTGACCCCACAGTGGGCATCCCACATCTGCCCTGTGCACAAATCTGGGGGGTATATGCCTCCCCCATGCATCTCCTGGGGCATGCACACAGAGGTGGGGAGCCAATCCCCCCCTCCCCACCTGTGCGCCCTGGACGAGCTGCCTGTGGCTCTGTCCTGCTCCCAGCCCTAACCCAGATCCCATGCACCACCCTGGCTGGGCAGCACCCGCAGCCCCTGCCCCACTCCCTCTCTCACCATGGGGACCACGATCTGCCCCCACAACTCCCCTTCCCCCCCCATACACTTACCTGCAGCAAGCTGCTCTCCATGCGTCCGGGCTGTGTTCTGGACTATGTGCATGCATGTGGCTGTGCCTCCTGTGTCTCACTCCCAGCAGCCCCTGCAGGCTAGCATGCTGCCCAGGGCCCACCTTCAAGGGAAAACCTGCTGTTTCTCTTGGGAACTCGGTCACCCAGGCACTTGGGGGCCCCTGATTGGCAAGGACCCTGGTCCTGGGCCTCATGTGCCAATGTTCACTGCAACTTCTGTATCCATAGCAGGATCTGTGTCCCTCTGAGATAATTGAAAGTACACCTTTGTTAGGTTTATTATTTTTCCTCCCTCAAGAGCAATAAAATTAGTTTTTAAAAAGGAAGATTTTAGCAAGGTTTATTTCCAACCTGTGTCTCTGTGCTTTGGAAACCAGAGGGCTGTTAAAAGCAGACTACATTTTAGCCACAGGCATTTCAACTGTAGCTAAACTGGCAGTTGCTCTGAGCACTATTATTTCTGAGGGCCCAAACTGAGACATCTTGAATGAGGTCCGATTTTCTGCAGGAGGATTTCTTGGTTGGTTTGGACTATCAGACTCCTTTGAGACTTCTTTAGTTGGATGCCCAGAATTACTGTCGACTTTTGAAATATGAGGTTGCTAGCATCTGTTGATCCACCCATCTAGTTTGGGGTGCTCAGCCTCCAGCCCGTGGGCCCAGTGCAGCCCATAGAGCCATAAGTATTCAGCCACTGAGGCTTCCCATGGATTGGGAAATTTGGCAGCAGGGGAATGGTGGCAGTAAATATGGCCATCCTTCCCCATTGCCAAATTCCCAAGCACCAAGCAGGTTAGGGCCAGTTCGCAACCCCACCCCTCACCCCTGTAGCTAGAGGAGGCTGAGTCACTCACCCTGCCTCTCTGGGGCTGGGTTGAGGATTGGCCTTGCTCCCTTCCCACCATGGGGTTGGGCCACATCTCTTCCCTTCCCTCCCCCAGGCCAGGTTAGAGGCAGGAGGTCCCTTGCCCTGCTCCGTGCAGCTGGATAGGACCTGCCACTACTACCCCATGCTGGTCGGGACCATCAGCTGGATCTGGCCTGCAGATGGCCTGAGCACTGCCCATCCAGTGCACTGGCCAAAAAAGGTTGAGCACCACTGACCTACTTGGATAGACAAATTAGGTGGTCTTTCAGTACTCTAAATGTATCTCCCTTAGCATTCAGTGCATATTTCTATTAGAATATAATACAGTGGCATCATTATTTAAATGGATTTATGGTACTGGAACTCCCTTATCATTCCAGGATATACTATTTTATGTACAAATGTATTTAATCTTCTCTGAATTATTTAAAAATACTTCCAGTCCATATACTTCTGCTTTTCCCTTTCAACAGTCAATCACTCCTTTCAATATGAGCCAGAGTTTACGTATACACCACCTTCTACTCTCAGTACTGTGGATGGCCCTTTTGCACGCAGATCTTCTGATGCATCTGAAGGTAAGGCTAAAGTAAGAGGAAGTAAATGCCAGTGGAAACATTGAAACTTTAAATTCCGTAAGTCGAGAAAAATATTGTTAGGCTTGAACTAACCAAGTGATCTAATGCTAATTAACGTGAAAGTTTCTTTTTTCAGTTGGGCAGTTGACTGATTAAAAGTCTCCACATAATTGGAGAAGCCATCAAATAACAGCAGTATTTCTCTGCTATGGTGATATGGTAATACAGAGTTTTCTGTGGGTGGTGGATACAAGAAGAAAGGCAAGGAAAGATATTGTTTAAAGCGGAGCCACCTAACTGAAGCTGAGTTGCCTATGGCTAGGTAATCTCAGATAATGCATTTGTGCGATTATGTGAATGGATTCATGGGATTATGGGGCCAAATTCTTCGCTGATGTATTTCCACTGATGTCAGTGGAGTAATAGCAGCAACATTTTGGTCCATGGTGTTTGAGTGTGAAGGACTGACCACAAAAACTAATGTTGTATTTTTACTAAAATAAATGTCCTCTGGAACTTGACAATGTAGTTTTTTTTAAGGGTCCCTTTTTGGCTAGATAGCAGAACAATTATTCATAAAATCATAGCGGTGTCAATTTGGTGTCTGTCTTCTATATATGTAATTGTTTTTCAGTTCATGAGTTCCCCTGATTTCTTTTTCATTGTGACCAGTTTAGTACCTGATGCTTCCAGAATTTCTCTGCCTTTAATGAAGAATGCTCATCTAGAATTGTTGTATACACATGTTGGAAAAAAAATGCACCTCTATTAGCCAAGATGAGGGACTTCAGTGTTTTCACTATCTCTGGCAGACTTTAACCTTTTGTAAATGGTCTTCTGGTTAAGATTTGTCTTGGAAGATATTGTATTTTACTAAATAAATACTAATTTTGTTGATATACGGGGGTAACTCATTCAAAATTCTCTGTGAGAGCATGTAGAGAATGGGAGAGATGCTTCTTAAGACTTTTAATGTTTGGGAAAAGAATATCCAACACTTACAACGAGAGAATAAGTGTCCAGATGTTGAAAGTCCAGGGAATGCCTCAGCTAGATGCCACAGACATTTTCTTTTCTGTAATTCTTTTAAGTCAATGCAAAGAAAATTGCCTCAGAGTGAGAACAATACCATTACCATAGTCAATTCAAATCTGAACAGTGCCATTGCTGAAGACCAGCAAGAGGTGCATTCGTTAATGGACGCATCGAACTCCATAGGCTCTCTAATGTCAGAAAGGCCAAACTCTGTAGGCCTTTTTATGTCAGAAAGGCCAAACTTGGAAGGAGAATGCAGTGCTGAGCTGCCTATATCTTCCCAGATGGCTTGTGGCCAGAGAGAGGCACTTTTGGACTCTCCTCACTCTTCAGATTCAGTAGCAGAAGGTACAAGAATTCAGTGATCAAGAAAATAATTTTAAATGATGTGATGGAAGAAAGGCAATAAACTGGCTTCTTTGACAAGAGTTAGGCATCCATTCTCCTAGGGTAAGATCCTGATACCCTGAATAGTATGTTGTTCAAGAAACAATCCCAAAAAAGCCAATAGAGGTGTCCCAGTCTTACCTTGCCAGTGACAGCAAGAGACTGGACCCAGACCCGGATAATGCCATCTGGTCTTATGTTTCTACTGCTGAAAAATTGCATTTACTTATCAAACATGCAGCAGAGGCTCTTTAAGTAACTGCTTTCTATGAAAGTGAAGTGTTGAATATATAATGAACAGGTTCGTCTAAGCCAATTAGTTAAGTTGCAGCTTTTGTTAAAAAGCGTGTGCTGTTCAGCTAGCGTCGTGCAGAGACGGAACAGGCAGCGAGCTGACCCCGTCTTCACTAACCTTGATGGAACAGACGCAAATGCAGCAGCGGACTATGAAGATAAAGAAAACCAAGGTAGGCACTTCCTATATTGCTTAGAGAAATGGTGGGGCTACTAGCCACCTTGGACAAGAAAAATGTAACAGATATTGATGGATGTTACAGGGCCACCGCAGAACTAGGAACATCTTGTTCCAGTCTGCACTTGAGATACTTGGATGTGAAACAGCGGAGTGTTTGTGGTCAGAATTTCATATTGAACTATTTGGCTTGCTCTTAACGGGGGGGAAAAAACCTGTGTGTTTTTTGTTTTGTTTTGTTTTTTAATATAAGCAGCCCAGCATGTTAGATTCCTAGACAACTTTGAGTTCTACCACGCTAATTAGCTGAGAGAAAGCTTGGACTTCGCATCAAGGTTTACTCTGAACAGTTGTGGTTAAAGTAAACTTGGTGTTTGCCAACTTGTTATCTAGCATTCTTAGCATACACTATTTTTCCTAGTGTCACCATGATTTTTATCATTTTAATTAATGCTATTTCACCTGTTTAGATTTATACAGTTAAGTGTCTATTCTAGGTTCTAGTTTTCAGCCATTTTGAAAAGGCACCGTGTGCCTGAAAGTAACATATTAAAAATGTTGCCTTATAAGAAGGCACTTTCAGTAAAATAATATAATTTCCGTAATTTTAATTTACATTAACCCTGCTTACATACTGTCACTTACCTAAAATTACAAAAAAATCTCTTATTTTTTTTAAAAGGCATCTTTCAGTTATGTGTAAGCTTATTGCAGAAAGCAAAACAGTACTTGAACAAATAGCATGTAAAATCTTGTATGAAGATATCAGGGTTTTTTAGTCTTATTTTATATTATAGCCCATTGTATAAACACTAAACTGCTACTGGGATTTTTGAAAGCAATGAGTACTGTATTCTCCTAATGTATAGTACATGCTGTACGTTGCAGAAATTTCATGCCAGGTAACTAAGAATATTAGGTGACTATTTAACTTCTATATATTACCTGCATCTTGGGAGCAACAAGCATTACGTGTCATATCACCCCTGCATGAGAAATAATATCAAAGTTCTGGATATTTTTGTACATTTTTTCATACAGAAGAAAAGATCATCAGGAATCTTGCAAGCATGACTACCCGTGAAAGAATTAAAGCAATCCAGAAGATGCCAAAGACTATGAAAGAAAAAAGAGAGATCAGGTAAAAGCAGAATTTTTTCTACAGCCGATTGTTTATATGAATACTTGTGCCGCTACAGGCATCTAACTCACTAGAACAGGTGTCTTGATAATTTTTGGATTGGCACTGTCAATTCCAGTACAAAACAATTGGGAAAGTATGCATTTTTTGAAGTGGCATCTTACAAGGCAAATACGTGTTAATTAAATATGGCAGGTAGTGCCTATTATTAACTGGGAGCAATGCACTTGATAAATGACAACAAAATTCTACTTTATATTCCTGTGAGAAATTTCCTCTGAAAAGACTGGAGAAAAAAATTTCCAAAAGAATTTGTAGACTGTAGGACAGGGGTAGGCAATGTTTTTTGGCCATGATGTCTACCTTGGAAGGTGCCGGAGTGCTGGCATGCCAGAAAAACAAAATGAGGGCAGGGGGTATGTGGCAGGCTGCCCTGCATATTAGTATAGTTAATAATCATAAATGT
>NW_017728927.1:2298085-2300932 GCF_001723895.1 Crocodylus porosus | reverse complement strand
GGCGGCAGCATGCACTCCTGGGGGGCACAGGGGACCTGCCCCCCAGATCTGTGTGAGGGGCAGGGGCAAAGTGGGTGTGGGCTTGTGCTCCCTGCCATGCTGCTCTCTCCCGCCGCCTCTGCAGAGCAGTGTTGGAGCCCAGCGCAGCAGGGCACAGCGGGGAGATGCATGAAAGCTGCCTGCCACTCTGAGCTCCCCACTGTCCTGGCCACACTTCCCCTGCAGGCAGTGGCAGCAGCAAAGGGCACAATCCTGTGCTGCTGCCCACACTGCCCCCATGCACACAAGGAAAGTGTGACCAGGGCTGTGTGGAGCTTGCAGTAGCAGGCAGCTTCCCTGTGTAGCCCTTCTGTGCACTGCCACTCCGGGCGCGCACAGTATGCTCCAGAGGGCCTGTCGGAGGGCAGCAAGGCTGGGAGCACAGCGTGTGCAACCCAGAGTGGCAGCGCACAGAGGGGCTGCACAGGGAAGCTGCCTGCCACTACAAGCTCTGCGCTGCCCTGGTCATACTTCCCCTGTGTGCACAGAGGCAGTGTGGGCAGCAGCACAGGATTGTGCCCGTCACTGCTGCCACTGCCTGCAGGGGAAGTGTGGCCA
Organism: Crocodylus porosus; assembly: GCF_001723895.1. Lineage (NCBI taxonomy): Eukaryota > Metazoa > Chordata > Crocodylia > Crocodylidae > Crocodylus > Crocodylus porosus. The sequence goes on along the minus strand of NW_017728927.1, from coordinate 2,300,335 downwards.
GGACAGCGGGGAGCTCAGATTGGCAGGCAGCTTTCATGCACCTCCCTCCTGTGCCCTGCCACATCAGGTTCCACACTGCTCTTCAGAGGCGGCAGGGGAGGGCAGCATGGTGAGGAGCAGCGCTAGCACCTGCTGCCTCCCCTGGGTCTGGGTCTGGGAGGCAGCTGGGGCCAGCGCAGAGAGGCAGCAGCTGTTCGTAGCGTCCCAACTGCAGCTGGCACAGGCTCTGGGTAGCTGCTGCCAGCCACAGATCCTGGGCTGCTTGCAGCAGGGTTTGCAGCCTCCCAGCCACCTGCTGGGAGCAGCCCAGGCTCCGTGGCTATCTGCAGCTACCCAGAACCTGCAGAGCCCCAGGCTCCGGGAAGTCAGCAAGTGCCGGCACTACACCCACTGGGGCCAGAGCCAGGGCAGGGAGGTAACAACTGTTTGCAGCCTCCTGGCTGCAGCTGGCCCAGACTGAGTAGCTGCTGCCAGCCACGGATCCTGGCAGTGACAATGTGTAGGGGTTGCACAGGGGTGCATGTGCATCCCCTGAGAGCACCGGTGCACCCCCTGACTGGCCACGCTTCCCACTTAGGAGATCAGTAAGGGGGGCAGGCGGGAGTGCCAGTGCCCCCCCTGCAAGTGCTGGCCAATCACTGCAGCTGCTTCTGGGAGTGGCTGCGGCTGCTTCTGGGGATGGCTGTGGCTATTGGCTGGTGCTTGTTCCCAGAAGTGGCCACAGCCACTCCCGGAAGCAACTGCAGCAATTGCAGTGATCAACCGTTGTGGGATCCAGTTGGCAGGATCGCCCATGGGGGTCCCCCCCCTTTCCGGTCAGCAGAACTGGTCTCAGGGGGAGCATGTGACCCCCCCAACTAAGGCAGCACCAGTTGCCCATGGATCCTGGGCTGCTTGCAACAGGGATTTGTATCTGTGGCTATCAGCAGCTACCCAGAATCTGGGCAGGCTGCAGCTGGGAGACTGCAAACTGCTGCTGCTTCCCCACCTCAGCCCCGGCTGTCTCCAGGCCCCGGACTCTGGGAAGACAGCAGGTGCTGGTAGTGTGCCCATCAGGGCAGGGGCCAGGGCTGGGGCAGGGAGACAGCATCTGGTTGCAGCCTCCCAGCTGGGAGAGAGCAGCCCGGGCACCATGGCTGGCAGCAGCTGCCTAGAGCCCAGGTTGGTGGTGGCGTGCTGAGCAAAATGGCCTTGCATGCCATGCTTGCCACACATGCCGGGGGTTGCCAACCCCTGCTGTAGGAATAGAGAAGAGTCAAACAAAATTAAGGTGATGGCATATCAGCCATCTCTTTAGAGGGGGTATCCAAATTCCAAGACCAGCAATGAGCTATTAATGTGTTAGAAGACAAGAGGCAGACAAGGTTCTTTGAGTAAATGTGATGTCTTTTATTAGACCAACTAAATAGCTGGGAAAAAATTGTTTCATAGTTTCATGGTTGTAGGGTCAGGAGGGACCTGAGCAGATCATCGAGTCTGACCCCCTGCCATGGCAGGAAAGAGAACTGGGGTCAAACGACCCTGGCAGGGTGTTCATCCAACCTCCTCTTACAGACCCCCAGGGTAGGAACCAGCAGCACTTCTCTTGGAAGTTGGTTCCAAATCCTGGCCGCTTGAGTACAAACACCCTTCTTCAGGCAGGGCTTTATTGCCTTGGCCCTGTCTGTCGTGAGCCAGGGTTCCAGCCAATAGAAAGACAAGCGACAAAGCTTTCTCCTTAAATCAAATTGCAGTACCTTTTTGGCTGTTTTTTAGCATTCTGTATATATATAAAGGGCTTAGTCTGTCTGCCTGTGTGTCTGTCTGTCCATAACGCTTTTGGCCAACTGTGCGTGTGCTGCCGAGAGAGCGGGTGGCGACTGGCTGTACAGGTCTGGGCTTTGTGGGCCCAAGTTTGAGCTGCTGCCGTGGAAGTTTGTGGCAGCAGTGAATATGTCCTGGCTGCCTGAGCAGTGGGGATTCGCCACACATCCCTGCCTGAGGGTGAAGGGGGTGGTCACAGTAGTGGCACACCCCCCCCGCTGCCACCTGTCACTGATGCCCCCCAAAACAGCCAGCAGGGAGGGAGGGAGGAGAGCAGGGTGGGAGGAGGCAAAGATGGGGGTCACGGTGGTGGCTGTTGGCAGGGCCATGTGGCGGGGAGGGAGGGAGGGGAGCAGGAAGGGGGTCCCGACGACAGCTGGCAGGGCGGGGGAGGCGTCAAGGAGGGAAGGAGACTGTGTGGGCCTGGGCAGGCAAGGGTGGGGGGAG
>NW_017728927.1:2259428-2297985 GCF_001723895.1 Crocodylus porosus | reverse complement strand
GAGGGGAGGGTGGCAGGGAGGAAGGAACAGGAGAGGGGAGGGAGGGGAGGTGGGGCAGGCAGGGGCAGGAGCCCCTGCGCCAGTGGCTGGAGGAGGAGGCTGCGGTTACAGAGGGAGACTTTACTTGGTTGGCCCCAAAGGGTGAGTGGGGGGCAAAGGGGAGTCATGTAAACCCTCCCTGAAATCCGTCATTCCTTATGGGTATTTAGCTAGTATAGGTAATAATTATATTCATAATAATCTGGTTAAAGCAAAGAATTTCTTATTTTAACTTAAAGCGCTTGATTTAGCATTTATGGTTCATCCACAGGAATAAAGTCCTTACGGAAAAAACAAGAAAATCAGTGAGCTACAGTACTCGGATTCACTGTTGTACACAATGTCTGTACAAAATTGCCCTGGTAAGTGTAATATCTAACTTGCATGAAGGTGACATTAAATTGTTTTATATAGTATCTCATTAGTGGTAACTCCAGTGATATTTTGTGTTACCGCTCTTTGACCTATTGGCAAGTAGCCAGCACATGGAAATGGTGCCATTAATATTAATCTATATTAAGGTAGCATTTAAAAAATTATGTCAAGGAGTGTTGTGTTACAAGTGAGAAGAAAGTGGAAGGAAAGAATGTCCTATCTTAAAAAAATATAAATGTAAGAAATTCAGGACTATATTGTGTAACTTAAATTGATTACTATACTGTATATCAAGGACCATAGAGGACTGCATGCTAACAATCTCTTTTGCTCTCCCCTCTTCTTCTAATGCTAGTCCTATCGACGATTTAGAAATGGCCTGTCAGAACTTTTTCAGTCATTACAGCTATGGCAGAAGACACTGAAAATTATTGGTGGCAAGTTTGGGACCAGCGTCCTTTCCTATTTTGTGTTTTTAACGTGGCTGCTGACTTTTAACATGTTCTCGTTCCTTGTGAACTTCAGCTTCGTAACAATCCCTCAGTTCATAGCAGCAGGATCAAATAATCTTTCATTCACGGGCCTGGAGCTTCTCACTGGAGCTGTAAGTATGTAGAGACACCTACATTAGTTGTGTGTGTACAACACATCTAATTGTATACGTCAAAGCACTAAGCATTTTTTAGTAACAGCTAGATGAAGTTGTGGAAGCTTTGATTTTGCTCTTAAATTCTTCTGGTCACTGATTTTAAATCAAATCCATGTGTATATATTGAACAGGATAATCAACTAATAACTGCCTTGTCATGCAAATGAAATGAATTGGTTTTGTTTGAATCGTACCCTGACATCACTGCTTTTGGAGCTTGTTGAAGCTGTTTTGACAGTCTTCCAGAAAACAACGGATTAGTCACAATGGCTGTACTCACCTTTTCCCTCTTCCTGGATTAGGATAAGATGCTATCAGCAGTGAAACTACCCAGGTTACCCTTCCTCTGAAGATACACAGAGAATTTCATGGCTTAGTTCTGTGACTCTGGCACATTTCATTAGCGCTAAGACTCTGACCTTGCAAAGAGCTGACTGCTCCTGGGCGAGAGACTTATTGACATTAGTGTGGCCTTTAGCCACTGTAATCTTTTTTTTAACTTACATTGACATGCTCCCACTGTCAGGATCTAAAGTCCTGAATGGTTTTTAAAGGAAAATTCATCTCAAGTAGTCATCTGGGTTCCTTCTAGGTTAATTTACCTATGTATGAAAACTGCTGATTTATAGCTATATTAGTATTAGATATAGCATGCCACTTTGCTTCTGCTTGACTATTGCAAAATAGTTGCACTGCTTGCACTAAATGTTGAGAGATTTGTGTAACAAATAATAATTTTAAGGAATAACGACCAACATCTCTCCTTGAGTTGCTAAAGCTATAGCCACACATTAAAGCGTGAAAAGGGGAAGTATAAATGGCACTGCTGGAATTCTTTTGGAGGAGTGTTGCATTTTAGAGGTCTCAGTCTTCAGAAGCAAAACTACAGTACGCCTACATTTCTGGGTTCAAAGCAGAAGTACTTTTGTGTAACCCATCATTGAGTGCATGTGACTAGCCTCCTTCTGTGCTGATCCATACAAAACATGAGTTGTTATACTTCCTAGCTAGCAAATCTTGGCTCAAGCTCAAATTGCAGCCACTCATCAGGGCGTCTTCTAATAAGGTGTCAGCTGTCACATTGTTGGGAGGGTCACCAATAACCTTTCTTCCCAAAAGGCCGATTCCTGCAAGGTGCTGACTATCCATATCCACCCCCATTAGATCCTCAGGAGAAGGAAGCATGCTCAGAATGCTATGCTCCATGTCGGGAGGGTTGTAATTACTATTACTAGTGAGATGAAAGGCCTGATCCTTCTGAATTCTGACTTGTAGTAACGGCTTCCTCAAGAGAAATGGGATGATGTGAATCAGGTTTTGAAAGATTAGGCCCAAGAATGCTCCACTGTATTCAATCAACAGCATGGGAGTTGAGGTTTTTACTAATATTCCTATCCTTTCAGGGCTATTTTCAACAAACTGTGCTCTACTATGGTTTTTACACGAACTCTACCATCACAAAAATTGAAAGCAGCACAACTTATGACATGCAGCTGGCCTATATTTTCACTATTGGGATTTATTTTGTCATCTGCTTCTTTAGCTTGGTATACAGGTACGGTAACTGCATATTTCTGTTGCACTTTGAATGGAGCTAAAAACTTCGTTTTTGAGAGGCTACCAGTATTAGTAAGGACTCTACGTACCAGGCCTAGTAAGAACTGGGGGTCTTAAATTCTGGGGGCTGCTCTCTGCCCCTGTGTGACACAGGAGACTGGGCAAGATGGACCTATGGTCTGACCCTGTAAATGGCAGTTCTTATATCATTGATCTGGATGAGCTGCTGCTGACACATTCCTGTTTGCAGTTCGTAATAATAAGCAACCTAGAAAATTAAATGCCCTCAGTTATCATGTCCAAAGCATTGTCAGGCCCATTCAGTGAGATGCAGAGAAACTGCAAAGCAACCAGAGCCCTATGAAAAATTTCAATTTATGTCAATTTTATTTAATCTCTTGTAAATGCTGCTGTTTGTGACCCCTGCCAGCGAGTGCCATGTTGAAATGGCTCTGCAGAGGCAACCACTGTTGACAACAAATGTGAAAAGAAAGTTAGGAGACACCAAATTTGTAGAGGGATATGGCCATAAAGGGAACAGGAAGCATCTTTAAATGGACTCAACATTCATTAATCAAGAAGACATTGATTTCTGTGATCTGAAAGGTCAACTCACTTTTTTCCCCCACCATTCATTTCCTTAATCCTAATGATGTACATTTAATTTTCACTGCAGCATGGCAAAATCCTTCCGTAATAACTTTGTTAATCCTCAAACTTACTCTGGAAATGCTGGGAAACTTCTCTGCATCTGGGATTTCAATATAACCAATGACAAAGCTGTAAGACTGAAGCAAAAAAACCTCAGCACACAAATCAAGGTAAAGAACTAAATGGGTTCTGTGTGAATAGACTTGAATCTGTGCGTTTCCCTCAAGGACTATTTTGGAGAAGCTGCTTCTTCCTGACCTTCTAGGTTGACTGCAGAAAGCTTTCGCTCTTTGTTGTGAGCTGTTTGTTCCCTTGGCATTTCTTAGCAACTCATCTGAAAAGATTCTTTTCAGTCATGTCTATTTGCTCTTCCACACAAGTCCCTAGAGTAATCACGGATATTTGCCAAGTTTCGTTTCCATGTTTCTCTGACCCATGTCAACAGGTTTTACCTTTTTAATCATAAGCAGGAAAGCAGCCTATTTTTCTTTGCTTGGTGTATTGCGAATTTAGTGGGAATCATCTCTGCACCTTATGACTCTGCCCCTGGTTCTGACCCTGCCGCGATGGCTGTTCCATGACTGAACTGTCCTGCACCTGTCATCTTTTTTTCTTCTACTTCTTATCTGTATCAGTTGTTTTGTTTTGTATTGGATCACTGACATAAAGCACTCCTGGGAGTTGTGGCTGTAAGCGAAGTGTGGTGGAACTTGTATGAGAGATTTTTTCCCCCCACATCCTTGTGTGGCTTCCAGTCTATCCCCCAAGTGTCAGGAGGACTATTTTGCACCAGCTTTCTTGAGAGATTGCCTCTTAAATCCTATAAGTGATCACTTCGAACAGGTGTTGCTTTGGGTTATTGACTGAAGCCTGGGCCTAATTATTACAGGAAGCCCTATCTGAAGCGAAGTCTGAAGATCTGAACCTTTCTGTAAAGCAAAGGATGGTTCATATTGCTATTCATCTAGCTGCTTGGATTTTTTCCTTGGGAACAACAGCTGTGTGTTGCACCTGTGTTTACTACCTCTCCATTAACAACCTAAAGGTAAGGACCTGTTCTAGTAAACTAATGCTTTCCATTTCCACGCTGATCAACCTGGCCACATATTCAATTGAAGGTGCGATGGGAATCAGCCGTAAAGTTATTGCACATATTTTGTGTAATAACTTTATAGCTTATTCCCTGTTTTTATTGTACCATTAATTGTATGACTGCGTGGTTGGGTTATTACTTAAGACATGATTAACTGGTTAATCGCAGGGACATAAGGAAGATGAGATTTAGCCCAAACACTGTTGCCCTACAGCTATTCTCCTGCCTGACTCCACCCTTGTGTACAGGGAGGACCTGTACCCTTGAGCAGCCTTATAAGTCCACTTGTCTGCTCCATCTTGTGCCACAATAGCTACTGTATTTGCCAATATGCTCATGAACACTTTTTAATAATTGAATAGTTGAAGAAGCAAGCCCTTGGAGCCAACCAGGAAGGACTGCTTTTGATTTGGATTTCACTTATTGCCTTTCATTAGATACTGGAAAGAAGAACAATGCAAGGCAGGAAATGCTATCTCCTTCCTCATCCCTTGTGCAGTGAGGCCCCGGTCATGTGCTTGGCTTCTGCTTCCTGGCCACATACCCAAGCAGCGCAAGAGTTGATGGTTATATATCCAAGAGCTGCTTGGGCTTATGAGAGCTGAAAAGGTGTCTGCTAATAGCACCAGGATCTCTGAGATGAAATGGGCAGTGCAAAGTCCTCTGCAAAGATGCCTTTGATGAAAAGTCTGCCTCATATACTTTATTTTTCTTTCTTTTTTTAAGCTGTTCATGAAAGGTGATGGAACAGAGCTGGAAAACCAGGCTGCCACCCTTGTGTTGCCTATCGTCGTGTCCCTCCTCAACCTCCTCACCCCTTTCGTCTTCTCTTTGCTTGAACTCCTAGAGAAATTTCAGTACCCCAGGAATCAGATATACATCACTATTACCAGGTATTCGGTGCCCCTCACTCCCAGTTAGCAGTGGTTTCTGTCTGAAGTCAAGTGCGCTTTTTCTATTATCAGCAAGCTTGTAGTGGTATTAGGTACTACTGAAACCATCAGCCAACTCTGCACCAGGGGAGGTACAGTACTCTGTTCACAGGTCTTATGAATCCACCCCTAATAGTCCACTGGTGGCACAGCAGTGCCTCAGCCCAGGTTGAGGCAAATCTGTTGTTTTCCTCCCTACCAGACATATAAGGAAACTTCAGGCCTGGCGCAGCCTACAGCATTCACCGGTAGGATTTGGGCTGTGGGCCCAAATGACAGGGAGATGGTAAATGGAGGGTGAGTTGGCTGGTTGGTGGTGGTTTTCTGAGGCCATGTATCACTAGCCAAGGGGAACCCCACTGTGCTTTAAAGCTGCCTCCTCAGGGGAGGACCAAGTAGATACTTCTGTCGTCCTTCCATGAGGAATTTTGCATGTCTTGCTTACAGTGCATTGAATAGACTTCACAGCACGGACTGTATAATCCAGATCAGTTTAAAACCAGTAGAAAAGGGTGGTGTGTGATTGGTAGTGGCTTCTCCAATGGACTCACCAACTACTGATATTCTTCTTCATAGAAATGTTATTCTAAAGATGTCTATAACTGGAATCCTCTGCTACTACTGGCTTAACATCGTGGCTACATCAGGAACAGAGGTAAGGTTTCACTTGCCCTGTTTGTGTACACATCTTTGCTTTAAAGATTGGGAAACAGACTTAACCATTTTCATAATATTGTGTATACATTGAGTAGTGTGTGATTGAATAAAGGACTCAAAAGTAGATTAGAGGCTATGTAAAAATAATACACTGCAGGGTGAAATTTGCTCCAATACAAAAGGCCCCACACAGCCTGTTGAGAGAGCTGGACTTACAGGCTTGACCACCTTTTGTTGGATCCCTGAATCTTCAGAGAAGCCAGGATGATATGACAAATTTATTCAGCTAGTTTGGGCTTCATAGATCATTGTATTTTTGAACTGTAGCCTCAGACTCTGTCCTTCTTTCAAGAAAAATATAAAGTAGAACCTTCAAAGGAGTCTGATCTAAAGGATCCTGAAGTGTTTCCCTTTCCTTTCAGTGGGCTTTGGATCAGATTTTCAATGTTCAAACATTAGACACAAATATTTGACTTAAATACATTATTTTTTCCTCTCTACAAGTGCTGGGAAACGTTAGTCGGCCAAGATCTCTACCGTCTTGTTGTGGTTGACTTCCTATTTTGCTTGCTTGGTTCTTTCTTTGGAGAGTTTGTACGAAGGTAAGTGAGAGCTAGCATACCACACATCTAGGGGCTGGGGTCCATTCTGTGGGAGATGGGAGACAGGGAGGGGGAATCCTTGCTTGAGCAGCAAGACCCTGCTGTGCCTGCAGCCTCCCAAAGAGCTCTGGCTAGGGAGGAGAGGGGTGGGGCCATTTCAACCATTAACGACTGATCACTTACAGGGTTATTTCAATGTAGTAAAAGGACGGTTCCAACAGAAACATGGCTCTGGCATGATTGGGACAGCTGTCTATTTTCCTGTTTTGCTTTCATACATGTCTTTATATATGTTTTTGGCCTTAATTGTTTCACAAAATAACTAACATGAGTGTAGTGAATATGAATTTAGAAGTATTTTGATTTCACTGGTTCAGAAAGTGATGCAAATATTCAATTGGGGGGGGTGAGAGGGAGTGTGCACAATTTAAACAGTCATTTAAGCAGAAGCTTTCTTTCCTGGGGCTACCAGTTTGTTGAACTCTGCAATTCATGCATTGCTGGAATTTTACACTAAAGTAAACTAGTTTCCTCAACAAAAAGTATATCTGTATTTATATTTAGCTGTTCCAGCCTTATGCTATAATTTTAGTTGAAGTGAAAAATGTTCTTTGACTTACGTCATCCATGCAGCATATTCACAAAAATTAGTATTTTACTACAACACCGGTGTTGTGTTGTAATTTTCCATTGCTGCTTAGTTGGCAAAAAGTTCGTGCTTTGTATAAGACATAATTAAATGCTAATTCCTGGATAATTGGGATATTAATTGGGATATTTCTTAGTTGCATGTTCTACAGCTAATGAATTTGTGTACTTTTCAGAATTATTGGAACCAAATGCCTCAAAAACCTTGGTGTGCCAGAATTTGATATTGCACGAAATGTTTTAGGTTTGATCTACGTGCAAACTTTAACCTGGTAAGAGATGAATTTATGATCTAAATATTGACTGTTGCTAACAGAGACATTATGAATGAGCTTGAGGTAGGGACATACCAGTAACGTTTTGCAGAGCAGCTGACATGTAGTAAAGCCCAACTCCCTTTTAACCCTTTGTAAGTTATTCATATGTCCACGCCCTAAGGATGCCTGCATACCGCAGATAAGAACAGTACAAACATATTGGGCATATCTACATGAGAGATTTACTGGAGAACTGCCTAATTATCTCTGTAGTAAAGTCTCGGGTCTATACATATGGCCCTATTAGGCCTCAGGAAGCTAATCAACTGTGCTGTAAGTTAGTACTTGTATATACGAGTACTGTCCCGCAGCAGCTTTCGTTAGTGCACAGCAATGCACATGTAGATGCTGACTTGGCTGGCTGTGGCATGAGGATGCTTCAGTGCAGAGTTGCCTGCCGGGTAGCCCTGCACTAGAGCACATCTGTACCCTAGCCAGCCCCTCCACAGCACCTGGAGCTGGGTAAGAGCATCCCTTGGCAGCCGGGGCTGCTCTGACGCGACTCCACATGCTCTGGTCCCAGTTGCACATGTAAATGTGGCACCCAGGAACAATAAACTCTGGCACAATACATGCCAGGCTTATCGTATTAATTTCACATATAGATGCACCCATTGATAGATAAGATGCTTGTGTGTGCATGTGCTCTCTCCCTCTCAAAACTGTGATCTGAAGGCAAATTATTTATTTATTGGTAACTCTTCTCTGTTCAAAAGTTGGCATAAAACTAGTAACAGTGACGTTCTGAAGGACCTATGTAAAGTAGTCCTCACTTAGCCACAGTTGAGAACTTGGAGCTGTAGAAGGGGCATTTTGGAATGTTGAAGCTATGTCCTTCTTGTGTTCTTTGTTCTTGTTCAGTATTAGCTATTGGAAAAGTTTCTGAAGCCCTTCCACTTCTAATGAAGAGTGACAGAATGGAGATATATGTATGGAATTCCATATATACGGACATTCACACCTATACAAATATGCTGGGCATGTGCAGTATATATACTGAGCATACTCAGGTGTGGCACCAGCTGGTAATATTCTCTTGGAAAGCAAGAGGAAAACAAGATTTTTCTTCCCTATTCTGTTACTCTTCATGAGAAGTGGGAGGGCTTCCGAAACTTTTATATGGAATTCTACACACAGACACACAGAAAATTCACCTTAAAAACAAACTAAATACATCTATAATATGCATATGCTTAGATACTGAGCAATAGAATATATATAATTTACCTGAAACATGTGTATGTATCTATAAAATACACACGATGCACATGCTCATTATATATTGAATGTGTGCATATGTGTGTATATTTTAGTTTCAGTTTTTATGGTGAATTTTCCATAATATCTGATTTAGGGGTTAGGTGGCAGAATGGTACAGGCATCTCACTACAGCTCCAGAGGCCTTATTCTAGGCATGTGCTGAAGACTGTCTCCAACTGGCCTGGCTCTGAATGGGTATCTAGTCATGCAGCTGGAGAATCAAAAGTGGTGAGACATGATGTTTGCAATTTGAATATTTGTATGTCATGGGCTGCTGAAACTGGCACACCTATGCTATGCTAGGCTCAGATGGACTTTTACCCTGAATATCCCGATTCATTTATTGATATATTTTCATTTTTATGCAAATATAGAAGTGCATTCTACTTTCACATTGTGTAACAAATACCAAGGACCAAGGTCTCATATATTTTTGCCCCTCTCCCTCTCCCTCTCTTCTTTTCTGTAGGATTGGCATCTTCTTTTCACCTCTGCTGCCTGCTATCCAAATGATATCTTTCTTTATAATATTTTATGTGAAAAAGGTAAGGAGCAGTTGTAAAGAACCAGGCCCTCTGCCTAATACAGCATCTCAGCAATAACATGTTCCCACTTCAGTTTTTAGCAGCTATGTGGAGACTTTACATACCCAGTGAAATTTGACAGTTACTGTACTTGTGAATACATCAACAGAAAAACTTTTAGGGACAGACATTACATATAAACTGGTTTAAGTGATCAGAAACTGGTTTAAACTTGTAACAGAACAGAGGTTCAGTGCACATAAACATTTCAAAATGGCTGAAACTGGTTTAAGATAAACCTGGTTGAATGTAGTATCAGACTTAACTGATTTGGGTCAAACCAGTTTATTCAATTTCTGTCCCAGACCCCTTCCTGGTGTAAGTTAAACCAGAGTCTGCCAGCATCCCAAATGCTTTGCAGCCTTGGGCTGTGCTGTCTGCTCTAGAGAACAGGCTGGCCCCACCCCTCTCTTCCCTAGCCAGAGCTCTTTGGGAGGCTGCAGGCACAGCAGGGTCTGCCTGGCTTCCCTTGCTGCTCAAGCAAGGATTCCCCCCTCCCTGTCTTCCATCTCCCACAGCACAGACCCTAGCCCCTAGACATGTGGTATGTTAGCTAATGCTGAGAGGTGTGTATGTCTCCAATTTCACTGGGACAGGCAGACAGAACAGTGTCAGTGTCAGCTTAAGGCTTTTTGGAGCTAATCAGCAGGGTAGCTGTTCCTTCCTTGGAAAAAGCTGTTTAAGAAGAGCTTGAACTACTGAGAGAGGCTTTTGTTTTGTTGATGGGCTAACAAACACAGCTGGTTATCAGCCCCCTGCTGGCTCCCTTGCCTGTCAGGTTTGCAGGCAGTATGAAGAAGCAGGGAGAGGGAGATTGAAAAGCTCAGTAGCATCAACAGATGCATGCACTGTACACCCCCACTCCCCTTTGCCTCGGAGTGCTAGCCCAGGGATGGGGCCTGGCAACACATCTGCCCCTTGAGAAGCAAGCAGGGAAAAGCCTGGGATGGTGCAGGCAGGGTAGGGGTTTAAACCCCTCCCTAATCAGAGCATCCTGCCAGGGCCTGGCCACCCCCCGCCACCTCAGCTCAGCCCTGTGGAAGGGAGGGAAGGCTGCTCTACCATCCTGTGGCTTCTAGCCTGAGCCACTGCAGGCATGTGCCTGCATTTCTTCAGTCCAGAGGGAATGTCTGTTGGGTTACAAACTGGTTCAACCTAGGCAGTTTAGACTAACCTGCAAAGATTAAATCAATTTAGGCTCAGGCTTTTGAATGTCTGTCCCTAGCCTTGGAGGCCTTATTAGTGGTTTAAGAGCATAATTAGCTAGGAGAATATGAAGTAGTAAAATGAGAGCTGCTAATGCCCATCAAAACCCAGAATCCTGGCAATTCTTGTGCACGCATTTATCTTATTTCCCTTACAGTAGGCTTTAAAATATATGGAGTCACTATATGGAGTCTTGTTTTGGTTCTAACAGACTGCACTTCTTTCAAGAACAATTAGTCAGCTGACGTAATTAGAAGAGAAGGGAAGTTTTTGCTTCTGACTCTTCCTCAACTCAATAATATTATCATACATAACAATAGGTCCTTAAATATGTGAAAGTTTGAAAGCCAAATTAAAACTAAGCCACAGTTGTTATCAAAACTTCCTTGAACATTGGCAGTTGGGGGTGGGAATCCTGATAGAAGGTATTGCAGAAGCAAATGGAGTCCAGCATTTCCTCAGGCTGTTTGCACTTTTATAATGATTCATTTGTTGCTGGAGGTGCAGTTTTGAGGCACTTTTTGGAAATTCTTGATGGATGCTATTCCTTGCAAATCACCTGCAATTTCAATGGCATTGACTGAAACTCATCTAATGAGAATGTAAAACACTTTTAAGAGTGCAAGTGTATGTGCATCTTTTTCTTTTCCTGTTTTAAAGGTCAGTCTGATGATGAATTGTCAACCCCCTCGCAAAGTCTGGAGAGCTTCTCAAATGACAACACTCTTCATTTTTCTGTTGTTTTTCCCTTCATTTACTGGAGTGCTGTCTGTGGTAGCAATCACTATCTGGAGGTAGGAGTGATCAACAGAATTCAGACCTTCTCTCTGAACCGATTCACATCTTAATCACAAACCAAACCAGGTAGCCTGGACTCTCACAAGCGTGAAAGAGAAATCTGCATTGGATTCCACTGAAACGTTTCAAGTGATATTCATGTTGTCTTAAAAACGCTATTGCAAACTCATGGGGAGGGTAAGCTGAGTACTTCCTTATGACATTGAGAGTATACTGCTGCAGACTTTCTGTGTGACCTTAGGAGAGTCTCATGGAAGAAGATTCTGAAAGGCATTTAGGTGCCTGCCTCCTTTTGAAATTGCTTTGGCAAATCCGGGGCTTCGTATCTGTGTCACACTTAAAAAACCAGATATTCGTTTTTTTAGATGGGGCATGCCCTGCCTGACATGGGCATTATAAGGATAAATACTATAAAGACTGTGAGAGGCATGTCTACCCTATGGTAATAGGGGACATATAATTATGCTCTCGGCTGCTATCCCAATGTTCCATTTTGCCTAAATCCACGTGCCTCTGATGTGTTCCCCATCCCATCTGGAGAATGAGATGTGTGGAGAGACTGAACAGCATTGCAAACTGTGTGGAGGCAATTAATGCTTGGAAAAGAAATGGGATAGTGTGTAACAGTGAGTTTTGGTTTTTTCTAAGAATAATGAACTGAGTGACGATCTTGCTCTTCTTCCTCCTCCTGTTCTCAAAAGTTTTTATAATAAACCCATTCCACTGTGACTGCAGTGTAATTACCTGATGTAGCTTTACCTCAGCTAGCTCAGTTACTGGTAGCAATCCAGCTGTGGCAGCATGAAGCTCAGTGCAGGTTTCTGTGCAGATTTTGCAGCTGGTCTTAAATTTCATCCAGCTGTGGCTAAGCTGGGTTAATTTGAAGCTAACTTAAGTCTCTCTGCACTATTTTGCAGCAATTATTGTAATGTGGACGTGCACTTCAAGGTGTAAAGTTCTCAGCCCAGCTATGCCCACCTACCCTGCTAACTACCAAAAAGTGGTTAAGATAAGGAAGGTCCCAAAATCAGGATGGAGATGTGATGTTTCGGAGTGAAAACCACAGGTTTCAATTAACTCAGTTTTGCATGTTTTAGTTTGAGGTCCAGCTCCTGCAAACTAAACCATAGCTTTACCATTATCTGAAATCTTTATCATCTTAGTCTGCAGACTTCTTTTCCCCACCATTTACCTGAAAACTGTTTCGCCTGCTAGGGGATGTCATCTTGAACCACATCCTGTTTTTACTGAAAATCTAGTCTTGTATGTGTGTTCATGCTGCGTGAAAACAAGGTGGTGGCATTGTGTGTTTTAGCTTTTTCTTTCTTCTTTACTATATGATGCATCTAGAAAGGAAACAGTTTATTCCAAAGTCTGCAGTAAGGCCTCTGGGACCTGTAGGGCAATGCAATTGTTAGATTAGCTGGAGCTTCCACCTGTGCCAGATGACCACAGGGAGAGCCTTTGTTTCTTCCCATGGAGTTTGAGGTGGGCTTATTAGTATCTGAAAAGTCACAGATGGGGAAAGTCCAAAGTAGACAATGAAGCAAGCTCCTCTTCTCTACAGCTAAGACTTGCTCAGTCATTGCACTTCAAAGAACTCAATTGCATGCTGTCTCCCCAGAAGACCTAGTTGCTCTGTTATAATAGGGGGTTCATTAGCCCAGTGAGGTATCACTAGTCAAATGATGGGAGTCCTGAGGCCCAGAGAACTAGTGCCCTAATTGTATGGTGTTCTTGGCTACTTCAGTGGTCTCGTTGCTGCAGTGCTTTTTAATATCCTTTCCTTATTTTTCCAGGTTGAAGCCTTCAGAAAAGTGTGGCCCTTTCCGAGGCTTGTCTTCCATATTTGATGCGGTGTCTGGGTGGATAGCCGTATTGACCAAGAATCCTGGATCAGCCTGGGTGGTGTGGATTTATCATAACTTAATTGAAAGCGTGCATTTCTTCTTTATCCTCACTGTCATCGTCATGTAGGTATCCATTGTGGAAGGAGGTGGGATGGAGAGTAGGGGAGGGAAACTGATGCATCCATTCTCTACAGTGAAAATGCCTGCTGTGTAGCTTGGACAGATTGTGACACCTACATGCAGCAAAATCCCCAGTCTTCAACACAGTCTGAAAAACCACTTCTGCTGGTAGAGTCAACTTATGCTAAGTTGCTGACAAACTGAGTCACGCTAGGAGGGTTTGATGCTCTCAGGACACCAGCAGACCACTAGTGGTATAAACCTGGCCTAGCGACAACTGCATTTTTGCAGCTCTATTCCAAAGTAGTTCCGAGATTTACCCAAGGCATCATAAGTGAGAAGGAGATTGGGCAGCCACAAGATTGGGCACAGATTTTCAAATTCATGCGGCCAGCCTGGCAGTCTAGCTGCAGAGGGTGTCAGTATCATTTAAGGGCTGTGCTGAGGAGTTCTTGTTCTGTACTTACTCTGGCACTGGGCACAGGTAGTATGGGGATAACAGTAAATCCACACAGCGTGTGCAGAGACAGTGTGGTGTGTGTAACCCTAGGTCAGTACTTTGATTACGTACAGATGGCCTAAAACTTGCTCCTTCTAAGAACCGGCTCTTTTTGGTTCCATAAAAATCAGTAACAAAGATCCCATGGACTCCAGCAGAGTCAGGTCTTGTCCTTTAGGATTATTAAACTTAATGAACATGGATGAGGACAGTAGGTTCCTGTCCAGTATTCAAAACTTTGTAATGTTAACTTGCTTTCATGGTTCTTTTGCATAAACATCCAGATGTCTCTGGGTATTTCCCACTAGACCATCTGATACATTTTATACCTGCCCATCATTGTTTATGTGATTGCTGTATAAAATTAACAAAATTCCTCTTGTTTTGGCAGTGACTAGTAAAAGAGGCATCACCCAAACATTGAGTACTCATTTGTTGAACTTTATTTTCCACTTAGAACTATCACATATCTTTACTGGCAGATCATAGAAGGAAGGAAGATAATGGTCAGACTCTTACATGAGCAAATTATAAATGTAAGTTTGCTTTTTGGGTTCCTGCTAGAAAGAACAAGCAGAAAACGCGCCGATTATCTGTGCTGTGTGCGCCAGGGAGATATGCTTCCGTTTTGGTATAAGTGAACGGAAGGGGAAAACCCTCTGCAGAAGGGCTGGCTGGATGATAACTGCATGGCTGCAAAAACTTGCTTGCTTGTTGGCTAGAACAGCAGCTGCAGGCACCTGCTTATTGCCCACGTGCAGGGGGAGGAAAACACTTAATTTCTCCTGTTCCCCACATTCAGGCTTGCTACCCAGCTCCCTAAAGGCATGAGGTTATAAATTCCCCTTCAGCTGCCTCTCAGCTAGCTTTGAGTAAGTCAGTGCCTCGGGATACTCCTCCTCACAGATTCACAGAAGTTTACCTCCTCAGCAGATTTTGGGGACTACATCCATCCTGCTTAGAGAGAGGAGTTTTGACTAATGGGGTTTGGAAAACTGAAGGCTTGTCACTTTTTCCTCTGTTGTAGACCAGCCTAACTAGGACAAAACGAATGTCAATATAACTGCCTGGCAGACAAGGTTCTTTGGGTGAATCTGATGGCTTTTATTAGACCAACTCAAATAGCTGGAAAACATTCTTTGCAAGCTTTTGGGTATAAATACCTTTTATCAGGCTGAGGAAGCATCTGCAGCTGGTGTGTGCTCTTCCTGGATGGGAGCGCGCACCTACTGCAGATGCTTCCTCAGCCTGACGAAGGGTATTTATATCTGAAAACTTACAAAGAAGACTTTTTACCAACTATTTGAGTTGGTTTAATAAAAGATATCAGATTTACTCAAAGGTTCTTGTCTGCCTATGTCCTTAGACTAACACAGCTACAACCTATACCAGTATAACTACCTTATATGGATGCTCTGTTCCAGAATAATTACTCCATTTCTTAATTATTACTCTCTTATTGGTCTGCTAGTTTGTTTCCCTGTGTAAACAAGCCCTGAGATTTTGCTAACAATAATATAAACATTTCAGTTAATGATTAAACGTGTCTTGATTATAGGAAGGAAAAGATAAGATGTTTTTACTTGAGAAACTCCGAGCCCTGCAGACATCAACTCGGGACACACCTGCAAGAAAAGAAGCAAGTCAACAGTTCAGAGTAAGACTCACTTTTGCTTTCCTGTTGTGGCTGCTGATTATTTTGGTACCTCCACTTTGAAATATGCCTACAAAAATTCCACTTGACTCAACCTAGTTAACAGCTTTATAAGAGATACTCTAAAGACAACCCTGAAAGTTTCCTTCAGGTCACAGTTACTCTGGCAATCAGCCTGAGGTAAAACTTTCTAGTGAAAGCTAGCTCCTTGTTCGGTGCTTACAAACTGTAGGAAAGCAGACCTGCTCTACCAGTGGAATGACAGCTGCAAAAGGGGCTATCTACTCTTATACCTTTACTAGGGTAGAAGAAGACAGGCTGCTTTTGAGACTTTTTTTTCTCCTTCAGTTGATTTAGGTCAAAGGCATTTAGTTCAATTTTAATGGATTAAATGGACCACTCCGAGGTTGAAATTACTTTTAGGTTGAATTTAGCAGGCCAAGGAATAGGTGTTAAAGTGAGCCAAGGTGGATGCTGAGTGGGGTTTCAGTCGAATTAAATTCCTTTAACTTCTAGCTCAGTGATGCTCAATCTTTTTGGCTGGTGGGCTGGACGGGCAGTCCCCAGGCCATCTGCGGGCTGGATCCGACTGGTGGTAGCAATCCGGCACTGGATGGTCATGACAGGGGCCCATTCAGCCATGTGGAGGGGGACGGGGCATCCTGGCTCCAACCTAGGCCCATGAGGGCGAGGGGGGCGCAGGGGGAGGGAGGGGACGTGACCAAGCCCCATGGGGGGAAGAGGTGTGGCCCAGCCCTAACACAGCCCCAAAAGGGCAAAGGGCTTGACTTAGTCCCACAGGGAGAGGGAGGTGGGGGAAAGGGGCCTGAGCCAACCCAGCCCAGCCCAGCTCCATGGCGAAAGGGGGGTGCGGCCCAGTCCCACCCAGCCAAGGGGGTGAGAGGAGAGGGCATGACCTGGGCCCAACCTGGCTGGGCATCCTGGCTCCAAGCTGGGCCCACCGGAGGGTGGGGGCATGGCTCAACCCCATGGAGGAAAGAGGAGTGGCCCAGCCCCTTGGGCTGGAGGTTGAGCACCCCGACCTAGCTTGTTGGGGAGATGTGAGGTGGAGGAAAGGATCCCATCTGCTCCCCAGGTTGGACAAGGCCTAGGCAAGAGCTGTGCCCCTTAAGCATACCAGCCGATGAGAGCGACTCCACTGTTGGCCTCACCCTTGTCCTGCGCTATTTGGGATCCTGCTAGGCTGGACAGTGGGCTCGGAGAGATGATGAGAGACTCTGTTTTTGCCTTTGTGTGCTTCTGCTTAATAAAACAGAAGTGCTGCATTTTCCCATGCCTTCCTCAAAGTCTTCTGGGGCTCTTTCACATAAGTGCAGCTCTCCTGTTCCTCTCTGAGGTCACCCTCTCATTGAAGATGTATCTCTTTTTTTCCCACATCATCTCCCACCCAAAATTACTAGTTAGAAAGGGGAATTAGCCAAGGCAAACAAAAAACCAACATACTGATAAATGAAAACAGCCTGAAGACAACAACGAGAAGAAAATAGGCTCGTTAGCTTAGTATCCAAAAAGGCAGATTGAAGAGTCAGGGCAGGCTACTTCCTACAGCTCCCTATCTTGTTCCCTTACAATGCACACAGTCCAGCTCATGATCGGTGTCTAAAGCAACTGGGATTCTTGCAGTGATGACAAACTATCTAGACTGGCAGATCTGAGCTTTTATGGTTGCACGGACAACAGGAGACAGGATCCGTCTCCTAGACCAGCAGTAGGAACAAGAGGCTGGGAGTCAGATGATCTGAATTTTGTTCCTGACTTCGTGGGTAGCATCAGGCAGATCATTTTGAGTGATGGCCTGTGGTTTCCCCATGACTAAATTGGAGATCACTGCATGCACCTGCCTCTGAGATGATCTAACAGAAGGTGCTGTGCGGTAAGTGCAGAGCAGGGTTTGTTTCTCCGTTTTACCACGAGATGGCATATGGCATCAGGAATCAAACTAATCTTCACAGCCTCAGGCCCTGGTTAAAAGGCACCAACCAGCCTGTTTACTGCCGGGCTCTCAACTTTGCAGTTTTGTTCTACCCCGACTGTCTCCCCCATTTACTCTGGTGGGATTCGTTGAGCAGGGTGCTTCCTGGCACGGAAGATTGTCGTTTTTCTTTCCTCCCATTAGTTTGGTTAAGGTTGTATTGAAAACCTTTCTACTTCAGGGCAGGCTGGGACACTGAGACTGCCTGCTGGCCAGAGCATCTTGCTGCTTTGGAGAGATCATGGTTCACAGGGATTGGATTCCCAAGATTTTCGGTTTTCTGAAAATGCGGGCTTCTTCCAGAGCTGAGCAGCCCTGCCCTCACAGACCCCACTTTCTCTTTGTATCATTCACATGAAGGCAGATCCTTCACTTACTCCCTCAAAATACCGTTTTCTAGGATTACCCTACTCTTCCTACTGTTTAAAAGCATAGTTAGTAGCTAGAGTTGATCAGCTCCAAAAGCCATAACATCAAAACGCTAAATCACATAATCCCTTCTCAGCCAGTGGGGATGTATAGGGTTGGATGAATCTCTGGGTAAAAAACATGGGTGATCCACCAAACTGAACCCTGCTTTAAGACACAGAAGATAAAAATGTATTTAAAAATTACCCATCTCTTAGCTTGTCTTCTATGAGACGCAAGGATTTCTAGGGGGGATATCTTTTACTAACTGTATAGTTGGAATAGAGTTAGACAAGCTTTTGAATGCTTTTGAATTTCAACATCACTCTTTGTCCACATCTCTCCAGCTCGGACAAGCCCAGGAAATCTGTAGAACGCCTTGCTAGATTCCTGGTAAAATCCTGTAATGACTGACTGCGAGTCTGTCCGATATTTGAGAGAGAAATGGGTGAACCAAGAAACTGTAGTGAATGTACACCATC
Organism: Crocodylus porosus; assembly: GCF_001723895.1. Taxonomy (NCBI): domain Eukaryota; kingdom Metazoa; phylum Chordata; order Crocodylia; family Crocodylidae; genus Crocodylus; species Crocodylus porosus. The sequence goes on along the minus strand of NW_017728927.1, from coordinate 2,279,611 downwards.
TGGCGACAGGGGATCTGCGTGAGAAATCCTAAAGGGAAGATGTGAACAATCAGCCCTCCCCAACACTGACACTTGTTTTTAGCATCTCAAATGTAATGTGTCCTCTAATGTAGGCAGCCAGCTTTCAGCGGTATTGGCCAAAATAAACCTATAGTTGTAATTGGAGGAAATGGAACTGAAAAACATCTAACCAATGTATCAAGTACAAGGCTTGGAGATATTATATCCCTTGAAGAGCTACAATTAAGTCTATGTATGTTATTGCTCATTTTAAGCCTTCTGTGTTACAGACAACCTCATCTTTGTACCAGCCACCTGGAGAACTTGATCAGCAAAGGCATTTATCATTGCCATACTACCTAGAAAGGCCGCTGGAGAAAAGTGAGAGCACTTTTAGTGCTGAGGTATGTGTGATCCAATAAGGGGACTGTCAACAAGGTTCTGGTAGGGAAGATGATAATGGTCACTGGTGTGCTCCAACTGAGAAGGGCCTTCTAGATATGTAAAGAATGTTCTTTGTCCAAATCACAACTTTTTAGTTTTTTAATATAAGCACTTAACCAGAATACTTGTTAGACTACGACTTGACAAAACTGCTTGTGACTTGGAGGTAAAAAGGGATGTTTAGTCAAGGTTTTGTTTTAGACACAGTTAAAAGCAAAAGCTAAAACCTTCTGACTTGCTTTGATTTTTTTTTTCCGCCCCCAGTCTCCCTATACCTCTGGCTTCCAAGAAAGGAGTGCCTTCCTGCCTGGTAAGTAATACTTAATGCAGAAAAGCAACTTTCAGTTCAGCTCTGTCAAATTTTAGAGTATGCTGGCTCCAAGTACTACAGTGGTCACAGAATTCTGTCATTCTCAGGTAAAGAGAAACATAATTGTGCCAAGATCCAAAAAAAAATCTTCAAAAATAGTCATTAGTTACTGGGGAGGGGTTCGTTCCTGAGTGTCCCACTGGTGATCTCTTGGGTTCAGCTAAAAGCACATTTAGCGCTAACCTGTGTCAATGGAAGCTGTGGCTCTTTAGAACCTGTAGAAACCATAACTCCAGGGCTTTCAAGTTAGACATCTGAAATCAGTGGCTGCTTTTGAAATGTGGCTGCAGACTTCCACGTACCTGAGAATTGAATTCCTTTGCATAAATTAAACTCCACATCTTAAGGCAGTAGGACTGGTGGGAATTCCTCCACATGCCGAGATTTACTTCTTTTAAGACCCGATATTGAAAGGTACATATAGCTTGTATGCAGCAGCCCCAGAACCTTCCCACATCAGCTTGATTCATTCCTGGGTTGCAGAAACGTGTCCCTAGTCCACGTGCTTGGCAGCTGGGTTAATTTAATAGCACAGGAGTGTTCTTACAAACAGAGTTAATATTGTACAGGCACCCACAAAAGTCAATGTTTCTTCATTGTGCTTAAAGGAGATCCAGAGCGACAGCAGCCAAGCACAAAACCAGGAGTTTCTGAAGCCTTGGCACTAGCTATGAGGGCCAGACAACAGGCTGAATGGGAAATGGAAAACGAGGATGAAGAGGATTTTACATCATGAACTACAAAAACCAGTGATGCACATTAGTTGCCAACAAAGACCTCAGTATTTTGCACCTATAACTGAAAGTCCTAATAGCAGCAATTATAAATAAATGAAAAAACATTAAAACAAGGGCATTCCATCACAAAATGTACTGTGTCAGTTTTGGTTTAATTCTGTAATTTCATAGTAAATATACTGTACAGTTTTAACAAAAATAAAAGAAATATCAATAATAGCAGCTCTTTCCCTAGCACCTGCTGTTTAAATCTTTGCTGAAGTATGCAGAATGAGCAGGTGGGGAGGAAATATTTATTGTATCCATGTAACTTGTGCCTGAGAGCAAATGCACAGTACAATAGTGTGAAGCTCAATGGTATTTGTATAGCTGACTTGCTTTGTTCAGGCTACTCTGACCTGATTTAAAGGAACAAAAATGAAGTATTGATCAAATAAGCAGGTTTTTATTTATTTAAGTGGCTATTAAAGTGACCTGTGAGCCAGAACTGAATGTAAAAATGACTCCGCTCTAAAGTCTCTCTTCAGCAGTTCTCTTTAAGGAGCTTGCTCTGTGGAACTGTTTTTGATGGAGAGTTTAGCCATCTTAAAACAAAACTTCAGGGTAAAAATTTTGATTAAAAGCTGTTCTTTACTGTGACTTTGCTTGCTCAACTGCCACAGTAATCCTTTTGCCTTGTGTATGTGGGACCCCCAGCTCTGGTCCACATCAAGATAACATAAAAGGTAAATAAAGGGTCATGATTGTTGGATACTTTGGAAATTGTTAATGTAATGACTCTTGTTTCTGTGGGTTTGCAGTGCTTGGTGAATTACTGTTTCTATTGCAGCAGCTGTCACTCGTTTGCAAAGCCACCGCTTGGCTATGATGTCCGCTGTCGGTTCATTTAAACTTTCGTTTTTCATTCCTAGACATTTTTTTTTAATTACTCCTTTCATGCTTCAGCTTTTCATGTGGTTTCCCTCATTTAAGAATAGACCCTGGCATTGGGCTGCTACTGCTGTCATCACTATCATTTCATATTTCCTTTGCTTAAGATTTTTTGCTTTCTTCCTGTGTGACAATTTAAACTACCACTCAGCAGCAGCATAAGTGGTAGACTAGAAGGAAGACATATTCCTGCCACAAGGAGCTTACAGTCTAGAGTAGAGACAGAAGCAACAGCTGAATTTGTGAGAAAGACAAGGTAAGATTTACACAAGCAAGACTACAGTCTTTGGAGGATCTATGGCCTATTCCTGCAATACTGAACTGGGAAAGGTTGATGGTTTAAAAGGCAGGTTGGCTGTCATGTGGCCAAGAAACATTTGAAAGAAGCCCCTATAGTCCACGTGGGAGACTGCCCAGCTATACAGCAAGCCAGTGTTGTAGTTTTCCCTTTACCTAGGCCTCCCACCTTATTTCAAATGAACTTCTGCAGCTGGCAGCATTCGAGGTTAAAATTCTATTGGCAAGACTGGCACTTGGAAGCCTGCCTCTAACACTGGATTTTATAGCAAACTTTTAGCTGTGTTGGGGAATTACCTGCTGCAGACATGTCCCCTTGCCTTGGGTTACAGCAGCCCCTACTCCCCCTTTAGTCCTGCAAAAAACTGTTTGCTTGCAAATGTTTGTAGTGATTTGCAGTTTGTGCCCCCTGGATTTGTGTGTAGTGGAGGCAGGCCACAGCTCTGCACCCTGCTGCCTCTGCCCCAGGAGTTGCACGATGCCATTTTGTGCCTCCTGCTGCCAGGCAGACAGGGATATGTGATGCAGTCAGCGCACAGTTCCAAGGGCAGAGTCCCAGTGCCCTACAGCAGCCCTGCTCCACTCCACACACACAACCAGGAGGCACATGTCCCCCATGGCTCCCCCAGGGGTGTGCACAGTAGTGGGGAGCCATGCCCTGCTGCAGCCTTGGACAAGTCACCCACAGCTCTGTCCCATGACCTGCCCAAGCCCCAGGGCCCCATTCAGTCCAACCTGCACCTGCCTGACTCACTCACCTTGGGAGCCTCAATCTCCCCCTCCCACCCACTATCCTCCACAGACTTACCTGTTGGGCTCTTCTCTACACACTGCTAGGTTGCATTCCTGTACGGTTACCATATTCCCAATTTCAAAAAAGAGGACATTGGGGGAGAGCTAGTGATATGCCTGTGCCCTGCCCCTCTCTCTCAAGCCACAGCTCTCCTAGCCCTGCTGCTGCCTCTCTCTCCTAACTCACAATGCCTGTATGCTGCCAGGGTATGTAGGGACCCCGCTCCACAGGCTCCAAACCCCCCGCCCACACCCCAACTATACAAAGTACCTGTTTAATTTTGCATAATTTTGAGTTTTTAGCTGTGCAATTAAAATTGTGATTAATTGCAACTGTTTTTTTAATCAAGCAACTAAGCGCAATCAATTTTTTTAATCATTTGACAGCCCTCCTATTTTGCTTTCTTGTTAAATGTGCGTAGTCCAAGAATGCTTGTTGTAGCTTAAATACTCAATGGATTGCTAAAAAGAGTAAAAAATCCTTTCTTGAGCTGCACCTGCTAGAAGCAAAAGAATTCTACCCACTCCTGTAACTGCAGAGACAGAGTGCCTTTTTTTAGTGCTCAAAGTCTTAGGCAGTTAATTGAATGGCAAACTGCATTTACTTTGCAAGTGTTTGTATTTCTGAAGGAAAAGGAAGCTAAGCCTGCTACCACTTAGTGTCAGTCAGTTCAAGGAATCAATTAGGACAGAGTGCAAAAATGGCTACCATAAAAAGATTCCCTCTGCCAAATATTACCTTATAATTGGATATAAGTAGTCCATCTTCCATGTTCTCAGTCTTGCAGTAACTGGTAAAGTGTTACAAGAGAATCTATTAGAAGAGAAGTCACTAGCCTAATTACTATAGGAGCAGCTTTCTACTCTATGCATGAGTGAGTGATGTTTTATGCAGACTTTTTGCAGGAAAACACAATAGGAAAAACTATTAGTTTAGAAAAAAAAAAGATTTATTGAAAATGGACTCTCTCCATGCAACTGAACTTGTAACAAACAGGCTGTACTTTATCATCTCAGCTTCCCAGGGCAGTGACAAAATGTAGTATGGAATTTTGTTATCTGATGTTGTGCTGCCCACATGCACCTATTCTTCCTTCAGTTACCTTCTGATAGCAGCATACAGCGTGAGCTATCACAACAGTCAAGTCACTCTGAAGAAGCTGTATGAACAAATATTACTGATACAAGGTACCTTGTACAGACTCTCCCTAACTTATGGATGTAGATTTTCATCATTAGTTAGCTGCATCAAGTAACCCTCTGCTAATACAGAAAACAATGTGTTTTATTGCACTTTTGTCACTGAACTGTAGCACATAAGTATCAAACATAATTTACATCAGGGGTGGCCATATGTCACAAGGGGCATAGGCAGCCTTTGTGTGGCACATGACAGTTCAGGGAGGGGAAAAGCAGTGCAGTGACAGAGATGTCAGGGAGCAGTAAGCAGGGCAGCAGATTGGACAGGGAACATGGGGTATGAAGCAGGGAGCAGAAAGCAGAGTAGCTGTTCAGGTAGTAGAAAGGGATTGAAGTGGCACTTGGGGAGAATATGGAGCTAGTTTGTGGCACATGTGCCAAAAATAGGTTGATCTATGTAGTCAGAAGTCTGCTTAGTCTAGAAGGGTAGAATAGATCATTAAAGTGACTAGTCATTGAGCCATATTGTCTGGGGCCAAAGATAAAGAATGGTGGAGTTACCATTCACTACTCACTAGGAACTAGTTGCATGCTAAAGTGTGGTCACCCTTGCTCTTGGAGCACATGCAGCTGTGTGTGTTAGTCTAAGGCAGCAGTTTTGTTTGGCCTGCAGGGCTTCTAGGGAAATTAAGAATTTGAGGTTGAGTCAGCAATGACTATATTAACCCTCTGACTCCCTGACCCTGCTAGCCCTGCTACTGTGTCTGGATCTGGACTGCAAGGAGCCCTGCAGTCTGGATTTGGCTTGGGGGGGGCAGGTGAGTTTGACACCCCTGGTCTGATACCTTGTTAGGCTACATCTCAGTGGTCACCTCCAGTAGCTGGTAACCAAGTTGTTTTAAACTTCTCTGCTTTTAAAATGAAGCTGTTCTGGATGCGAGTAATAAGACTTGGATCATTTCCCTGTTTATCTCTCTTTTAAAACTGATTATGTTAAAAGTAGCACCATATGAGTTTCCTGCTACACCTCTGCTGTTTGATGCTCTCTAACTACTGATTCCATCCACAGTAGAGCTGTATCTGCTGATGGCAAGTCAGTGGTATTCATAATTAGGGGTCTACTTAACTTGTGACAGGACAAAGCAATTTTGTGCCCAAGTCGTGGCATGAAGAGCTGATTTCAGCTGCCCTGCCTGTCACTGCTGATTGACAAAGAGGCATTATTTGTTCACTGACTGGCACCTTCACTTAGTCTACATCATTAGCAGACAGTAACTCCTAATCATGTGCTCTAAGGGAGCAGTGATTGTTGAGCTGTCTTTGTATTGCAGTAAGCATTGGGACATTCTAAAATAGTGTATTATATAATACAATGGAGGGGGTTAGGCTGATTTTGCAGGGAAATTGCAGCCAACGCAGTATTTCCTGGTGATTGTGGACAATGCCATTTTTCGTGGTTTCCATGAAAACTTTGAATTTAAGCAGACCCCTATTCATAATGGGGGCAATGTAGACCTTGATTGATAAGGGCCACTTTCATGTTTCCTTTCCTGGTAACAGAGGAATTGTTCTAATAGCATATACAAATAGGCTGTGAGGAGGAAGGATAAGACTTGCTGTTTGCCAGTGTGCATCAGCTGATCTATTGTAATTGGTGTGTCTGCTCCCATCCCATAGTAAGCAGAGGTAAGCCATACTAAATTAACCCTGTTTTGTTTTGGCGTAATCTGCCTAAGTTTAACTTCCACTTTTGCTGCAGGAAAGAGGGCAGATTCCGCCAACCTGCAGCAAGTCCATCATTCGATTTAAGCAGTTTAACTATCCATACCCACAGCAGGTATAGTATGCACTAGCTCTGAGCCTTGTTTACACATTCAGACCCCTTTGATTTAAAGATAAACTTAACTAACAGGATCCTTACACCCCTTTAAAGCCCTTCAACTGTGCAAACAATTTAGCAGCAAACATCAAGAAGGCATTTCAGCCACAACTTGGCCTATGGCTAACAACTTGAAAGCAGCATTGTATTTAAAAATGATTCTGGTATAGATCACAAGAAGGAAGCACCTCTCTATCCTTTATCAACCTTTAAAAATATATCAGACTTAGGACTGAATGCTAAAGAGGTACTCAAATTTCCCCATCAAGTATCAAAGTTTTAGCATATTGTTTGCAACGAGCAGAGACACTGCAACACAGTCATCCTATCCATCCCGTAGGAGTGAAGTATATTCAGCCTCAAACAGTGATGGCACTATTGTCAGCTGCAATATAAGGATAAGCGTGTATGCTTTTAAGAGGTCCCCAAACCATCACATAGATAAGGAACAGATTGCTTAATGTACCAGAACCACTAATATTCAGTTTTAAATTAGGCCTTCAGAAAGCTGCTGCCATGATTTAATACCAAGATATAAACCAATAAAAGGAATAGTTTGATTATAAAAAGTGTGAGCCATCCACATGTGCTAATTTGTGAAATCAGTTGATCCCTACAGACTACACTACAGATGCCTCTGATTACAAAGCAGAATCATTTCCCCTTGGACTTACAATGATTGCAGCTCAGACTTTGCCAGTATAGTGACACTGAGAGGGGTTGGTTGCGAGTCAAGTTCTATTCATATGACACAAGCAGAACACCTCAGGTTGTTTAGTCTCATTTGCAGATGTGGAGCCTTTGGTGTTGAACTCAGATCTGCCTGAACAAGAAGGATATTTAGATCCATGGAAGTGTCCCATCAGGCCTAAGCCTAGTAGTGGGGATCACAGTCCTCCAGCAGGCTGTCTGTAATGTAGCTGACTTCAAGGACAGTCTCATAGTACATTTTTTCTGCAAATGTGTTCACTGTCCAGGCAACCACTTGCACTCCTTTAGAAGACCACTGCTTCACATATTCTCTGTAAAGAAAAAAAAGCATCAGTAAAGATTCAATAAAGGGGAATAGAGACTGGCACCACACAGGAAAAAACAAAGATTTCTCCTTTTTTATAGACACTTTTCAGAACAACAGCATATCATCTTTAAACAACTGATAGTTTCTAGGGTCAGAAGGGACCTGAACAGATCATCAAGTCCAACCCCCTGCCCTAGGCAGAAATGAGTGCTGGGATCATAATACCCCAGCCAGGTATCTATCCAACCTCCTCTTGAAGACCTCCAAGGTTGGGGAGAGCACCACCTCCCTTGAGAGCCCATGCCAGAGCCTGGCAGCCATAACCGTAAAGGTAGGCAATAACCATTTTTTCCCTCTAATACTAATAATGGAAGGTGGAAACACTGGGATAAAAATATGAATTGGGAGGACTGAGGCAGAAATATTTTTTAGTTCAATGTTAAATATATTTTTAATGTTTTAAAACAGCATTTAACATCACTAGAAATTCTTGTTGAGTGCATAGCATTCCAGTTCATGGGAATCACTTGGCCTCTTCCTTCATAGCTTTAAAATGATACTGCTTCCAGAAAAAACATACAAACACTTACTGAGAAATGTAATTTTTCTGCATGAGGAAAGCTGAAACCCCACACAGGTGCCACAAGAAATTGTGCAGGCTCCAGTCCAGAATGACATCCATCATCATATACCAGTAGTGCTTCCAAAAGCTGTTGAAACGAGGCTTCCCATCTCCAAAATGACTAAGGCTCCATGGCCGATGGGTTAGCGCTGTTAGGACATTTCCATCAGCTTGCCTCATCTGGAAGAGCAAGGTGAGAACAGTACAACACTTATCATGACACCAAAATGCCAAAGTTATGTTTTAGATTAGTTGGATTTCAAAGGGAAACATTTTGAGACATAACAATGAGTGGCAGTACTTTGAATATACATTTCTACTAGAGTTCTCTTCTTCTCCAACTCCTTCACTGACTCTATTTGAAAGCTGCTTATACTAATTGCTTGTGTTGGATTGCTCTCCCCAGGTAATGTAATGTTTTTAATGAAATAAATCCTCCTCTTATTTTAAGGTGCAAAGTTGACAATGGAAATTAAAAACAATGCTGTGAATGTATTCTATATCTTGTAGCTTGATGACTACATGCCAATTTTAAGCTAGTGAACCTCCTTCAGTGTATTTTTTTTCTGATGGAGGGCATTATTTGTGATTCACAGTGTGCATATCGAACTTCATGGGAGGATCCGTGGGAGGTAGAACAGGTGTGGGGGGATATATGAGGCCTGACAACACACTGCCTTTATCCTTGTTTTGACAACTGCTTTTAGGCATGTTCTTATTTATTTAAAAATAAGCGAGACAGTAAAAATACTCTGAAAGCACTCTGGAGTTACCTGTCTCCATCAGACTATACTGATGGTAACAGTGATAACTTGAAGTATCTATAGAACTAAAAAACTCCAAAATTACCCTTTAGGAGACTTTACCTTATAGACAACATCTGGCATGAAAGAACAGACGATACTGCTGTTGTACAAACGAGGATATTCCAGGTAGAGGAGTTTTAGGGCACTGACTGCCTATAAATAAAAGATATGTAGACAGAACTTACACTGTGGTCAAAGGCAAATTTTAGAGAGTTCATATGATACAAAAATTCCCATTTAAAAATGCCATTTGCTAGCTTCCCACTTAAAAATGCCATTTGCTAGCACATGGGAGATGGTACTGGAAAGGCGAAGAAGGAAAGTAGCACTTAACTTTGTTCACAGCAGTAAGACGCAGATACTTCCTTACAGAATCATAGAAATTTAGGGTTGGAAGAGGCCTCAGGAGGTCAAAGCAGGACCATCCCCAACTAGATCATCCCAGCCAGGGCTTTGTCAATCCGGGTTTTACAAACCTCCAAGGATGGAGATTACACAGCTTCTCTGGGTAGCTTGTTCCAGTGCTTTACAACCCTCCTTGTAAAAGTTTTTCCTAACATCTAACCTAAACTTCCCTTGGTGCCAATAGATTCAATTGTTTCTTGTTCTCTCATCTGCCACCACTAAGAACAGTCTAGCTCAGGGATCAGCAGTGTTTTTGGGCACAGTGCCCAAAACAACTGCAAACTGAATGTGTTAAGATGTTGGTGTGCTAAGGGCAGAGGGCAGGGGAGCCTCAAGAGGCCTGATCCTTGTTGTAGCATACAGCCCCAACCCCTTCTCCGAGTTACATAACAAAAAAACTCTATAATTATTGTCAAACAAGGCATTATTTATCAAATGTATTTTGTGTCATAGTACAAACCATAGACAGAAAACAGGAAGGATCCATTCCCATTTGGAAGTCAGAGATGAGACAATTTTTCCCCTCCCCCAGCAGAGGCAGGGATCTCTGTTATTCACTTGCTCAGATTTTGTGTATGGTTGCAATATTACAGAACCTGTACAGTTTTTTTAAAACCCAACCTAGCAATCTGCAAAGGATGTCCCATTTCATTCATACTGCAGACCAATCAGACCAATATTAACATACCAATGCAAAAGGTGAGTGAGGAGCTTATAGTATATTGAGCTGTGAGTGATACCTGATTTGCATGGCCCTTGACATCAAAGTAGATAACGAGGTTATGCTGCAGACACTCCATAACAGCTTCTTTCAGTGTGGGGATTTTTTCACCCCGGAAATCTCTCCTACATTAGAGTTGAAAATAGTTCAGTGGAATGCACCAAATCAAGCAGAACTCCAAAAAAACAAGAATGCCCCCCAAAAAACCTTAAATCAAAACACCTGGAAGTATAAGTTAATAGAGCACTCTCTTTAATAATGAATATGTTCGCAGTGATATATGACAAGTTTTATTCACAAAAATCTTCTAGGAAGATCAAAAATAGTATTTTACAAATATATTGTAGGGATGCCTTTAACAAGGAGGGCCTGTTCTCTTAGAACTCAAGGTAGTTTCATTCAGGCTTCATAATATTATGCTCTACAAAGTGAAACCTTCCCACCCTTCAAACAAAATACTGTACAGGAAACCCTTGCTACTCGCGGTTTCAAATATTTGCGAATGCTGAACCCACATCTTGAATACACATTTCCCCCTCCAACTTGCACAAATATCTTAAATACACTTACAGGAGCTCCTCGGGAGCTCCATGCTTGCCGCCGGGCTCCCGCCGCCTCCACCAGCGCAGCTATATCCCTGCCGCCACCAGTGCAGCCATGCCCCCCACCCCAGCTGCTGGGGGCACTGCATTCATGACGTTCATGAACGCAGTGCCATATTCATGGATTTTGCCATTCGCCGGGATCTCAAGAACGTACCCCCACAAATGGTGAGGGATGCCCGTATATATGATCATTCAAAAATGTTCAGCCAAACAGGAGATTTCTGTGAATAAAATTCATTTTAGAAATATTTATTCCATCAAGTTTTGAAAAAAAACCTAAACAGTATTATTCCCACCATATTAATATTTTGTAGATCAAATTCTGCCCTAAGGAAGGTTTGGCCAAGGTTTCATAAAGGTTAGCCCTCCCACTCCAAGACTGGGCAAAGAGAAAGATCCTAGTGAACCACTAATATATAACAATAGGCCAGGTCCTATGGGTCCCACAATCTTGAAGTTTCAGAGAGTTTGAGTCACTGATGCCCTCATGCCAAAGTTAAGATGGAATTCATGATGGGTGCCTTTGGTGCCATAGAAATGATAGTTTCAGAAGTGAGTATAGGTATTGGACTACTGCTGATTGCTTACCATAGTCTGTGTTTTGCAGCTGGATTAAGTCTCCTAATTTCATCAAATGTCAAGTCACGTAAACTTCCAGACCCATTGGTTGTCCTTTCCACTGTGTCGTCATGCATTAGAATGGGAACACCATCTGCAGTGAATTCAAGGTCCAGCTCCACACCTGTTGCTCCATTCTCAGCTGCCTTAAAAAAATAAAAAGACAAAACTTTATGAACAGGAATGTTCCTCAACACATACTTTGCATTCCAGTGCAGAAGGTGGCAACATTTGGGCTGTTTTACTACAGCTTAGCTCCGACCATGGATCACTTTCATTTTGGTTTGTGCTGCCGTAGGCAAAACCGCAGTCACGGCTCTGCCCCACAGTACCACCAAGGCAGTTTCTCTTTGCTGCCAGCTGTTGTATGGGTGATGCCCCCACAGGCCTTGGGCTCATGGGGCATCATTCACTGACTTCTCTTCTAGGACAGGTGCCAAGCTGCTGCTCGTTTCGCTGGTAAGAAATGTCAGTCTATGCAGCACAGTGTGCTTTATTCAAGATCTTTATAGAACAATTATGGGAATATGCTCTATATCCCAGATGGTACATCTCTGTGCCAAAGTCCTGTGGAAGGAGAGATCTCAACTCCATATCTGCTAAAACAACAATATTGTCATTCCTCTCCTAATGACCTGGATATGGTATAAAGGTTGGTTATTGATAAAATGCATAAACAACCCTGGGAACAGGAACTGAAACACAGATCTCCCTCCTCTCTACCAAGCGCCCCAATTACTAGGCCAGCATCACGGTGCCTGTTTCTGGCCCAATTAATCTTGATTTCTCTTTTGCAAAGCTGCAGTAGAGGGGTTTCCACTCCTGAAAAACCAACAGCTAGGTGGTGACAGGACTCTCCTGGGAGGTAATAAATGTTGGTTTGAAATTGTCCAAGTTAAGACTTCACACACCCAGTACTCCCACATCATAGGCAACTCCTCTAATCAATGGAAAAGTAGGGTGATAGCACCATCACCCTCTGCTTCACAAAGGAGAAAAGTGGTTGTGGATTGTGCTTTGGAGGGAGCTTACTCCTTTAGGGGTATGTGTTAGGGAAACCCATGAACAGAGAGAGAGAAAAACAAGGCTAAGTCAATGTGGGACTAAACTTTTTAAAACAGAAGAGGAATGTGTGTTACTCTGGATCAGGGGTTTTGAATGTTTTGCGGCCAGACACAGAGGGGGTGAGGGGTGGAGGTGTGTACCCGAATGCACCGTGGTGGCAGCCAGCGCATGCAAGCTCCCCACCATGTCTAGCCAGGCAGACAGCACCCATGTGTGATGGTGCATGGCAGCGCTCTGCCTCCTCCTGCCTGTTCATACCCCCTAGGGCCTTCTCAAGTACACCCGGTATATATGTACCCCTGGTTGACAACCCCTACTCTGGATTATCCATTCTCTCTTGCTCTCTTCACCTTCATCCCTCCATCCTCACAGACATGCCTTTTCTACAGCCTTCACCTTTCAGTAGTCAAACGCTAAGTGTCTTTTCAAGACCAGGACCTCAGTCAGGAAGAACTCCCAGTAAAAAGAGTGCTAGGCTGCTGACTTTTTCAGAAGGCCTTTTACATTTCTCAGGTCCCAAGTAGCTGAACATTAAAGAAGAGACACGTAAACAGCTTCTTCCCTGCGGTTTCCAAATGCATTCTGCTGGGTACCCAGCGTTCCCCAGATCACTTTGGGCAACGAGGACTGATATGTTTACCGTTAACAATTCACAGAGGCATGCCTGGCAAATCCCCAGCTAACCTGATGTCTCCATCAGTTTTAGCAGCTCTCTCAATCCCTCCGGTGGGGTTTGCTGATGAGCCCGCGCTAATCACTCCCATTTGTACACCTTTGCAGTGCTTTCCTTGTTTATCGCACCCTTAATTCCCCGCTTCTGCTTGGCTCCAGGCAACCGTGGGCTTGTGCCTTTTTAAGAAGGGGAAGCAGCCGGCACAGCGAGCTGTGGACACGCCTGGATGCCAGGACTGGGCAACATACTGCAGCCCAGCTCTTCCCCCGGCCCCGTCTCCCCTGGGTGTCAGCACCCACGTAGGCAGCCTGGTCCCGGCAGCTGTGCAAACGAAGGGGGCCAGTGGCGGTGCAAACAAAGCACATCTTGCCCCCCCCCAGCAAAGCAGCCCTTGGGTGCAGCCGACTCCCCCTCTCTCCGACCAGGCGTGCAGCATGCCCGGCCCAGCTCAGCGGGGAGAGCAAGGGCCAAGGCCGGGCGGGGGCTGCGAGGCCCGGGGCAGGAGGGGGCGCAGCGCTGCCTTGCCCGCAGGGAGGCCCCGGCCCGGACCTGTCTGATGGCCGCCAGCGTGTTCTCGGGCGCGTCGTGGCTGCCGCCGCGGTGGGCGATGCGGGCGGCGGCGCCGCGCGGCTGCAAGACGTGCTGGGCCCGCGGCAGCGGCGCCGGCTCCAGGCTGAAGAGCCGCAGCGCCAGGTAGAGCCCGGCCGGCACCAGGCAGGACAGCGCCGGGCTCCGGGTCAGCGCCAGCAGCGCGCCCAGCAGCGCCGTGAGGGCGCCCAGCAGGCCCGGCGCGCCGCACAACATGACGAGGCAAGGCGGCACGAAACCAACCGCGCTCCCGCCCGGCGCCGCCGGCACCCGAGCGCACAATGCGCTGCGGGGCCGGGCACCGGCCAATCCGCACCCACCGGTGGGTTTTGCCAACAGCCAATCAACGCCCAGCCCCACTCTGCTATCAGCCAGTCATCCTCCACCAACTGGCCACTGCCCACCAATCGTCATGGAGAACACATTCTGGCTGAGCCTCTCAACCAACGATTGGCTGAAAGGCCGGAAAGGGGCAGGATCTGGGGTGGGGCGGGTGGAGGTTGCCCAGGCGCTGTGGCTGCTTCCTGCCGCTCGCCCGGAGCTACGAAACCACAACCGCCTTTCAGCAATAGGAGTTCAGCGTATTAATGTTGGTCTCCTGCCTTCTGCCTCTTTAGGGATCACGTTTTTAAGTTTTCTCTGCCCCAGGCAGGCTGAAGCGGAGGCTCCCCTGTGGTCCTGCAGCTGTAACTGAGAAAGACCATTGGGAGACTTGGCATTTAAACGAATAAAAGAGATTACCCCAAAAATCTTTGCCTCTGCCTACTTAAAGACATACATAGAAGCAGCAGTGAGTGTGGAGGGATTTGTGCCAAAAATCCCTGTAATCAGCCACCTCTAGGCTATTTGAGCCCTAATCTGGTATTCTTAGGATATGCTCCAGGCTAGGTGTATTGTGGCTGACAGGGCTTGGACTGCGTAGCTGTAGTCCCGCTAGTCTCGAAACTGAGACTTCCCTCCTGCAGCCAAGGCTGTCCTTAGGGGGGTGAATCAGGCGCTGCAAGCCCTGCGCTTTGGGGGGCCCCATGGAGCCGGGTGGAGCGGCAACTCTGTGCTCCTGCCAGCTTCACGTCTGGCTGCTGGGCAGCCTCCACCCTTCCCTGGGCCGCCAAATCCGCCCGCGGCATCCTCGCATCCCAGAGGCAAGACTCCGCATGGGCTGATTTGCCCCAGGCCCCGCAACCTGCTCGGGTCATCTCTGCCTGCGGCCATATGGTTGAAGGCAAGCAAAACTCCTCTTTTGGAAGCATCAGAAGCCCAGGTGAAGGTGGAAAATGCTTGCTGGTAGCAGGGCCACATGGTTCTTGAATGACTCATGGATCTGGAATTGATCTGGCTGATTTGGGACGCGAAGAATTTTCCTTAAAAAAAACAAAACCCAAACCGATTCTGCATTTAGTACTTAGCGTCCACAAGTTCATTAAAGGCACATTAAGTTTAGTACCTGTAATGACAGGTTCTAAATGCGCTGTAATCAGCACGACTGCACATTAGTGCAAATGAATGCTTTTTTGGTGATGTTAATGCACATTAGACTAAATCTACTGCACATTAGTGCATTAGCAGGGTTTTTGCCAGCCGCGCTGATGCGCAGTTGAATTAGTCTTCTGTGCATTAAGCCTCTAATGTAGCCATACACAGAGTGATGTAGGTGCTTTTGGTGATCTGCAGCCAGCTGTACGTTTTAAATGTTGAACTGATTTTGTAATGCATTTGTATTTCTGTTTTTCCTTCCGCTCCAAGCAACAACCTAAACTCAGACCTTACCTGAGCCAAGTGTTGATAGAGCAAATGAATGTCTTTTGCCCTGATCATCTACTGGACTTCTTCTCATGCTCTGTCTGAGGTTGTTGATGGCAGATACTGAGCAGAATTCACAGGTTCCTTCCAATCTGACAGGCCCATCACAGTAAGCGTTTCTGCTATGGTCGTGGCCCACTATGGCAGCATGATTACAGCTGGTTGTAGCCCAGGCTGCAGAACAAGATGACACTTGGGAGCAAGTGCAGTCTCCTCTGACATGTCTCCAGAAGGAGAGCATGCCTGTGGCAGCTGTGCCTGTGTCCCAAGGCTCATGAGATCACGTGTTGCCACGTGCCCATGTCAAACACTGTCATCTCCCCAGTGCAAACTGGGGACATTCCAATTCAGGTCCCTTGCTGCTGCTGCTGGTAACTAGACAATGAATGACAAGAAGAGAGGAGCTGTTTTCAGGGCACTGTTTTCAGACCATGGGCAGCATGAATGCTGCGTGCCCCCGGCAGTGGTGCTTTTGGCAGGGCAGTGGGGTGACAAGTGCCAACTAATGGTCCATGACTATTTGCAGACGCCGCTGGCAGCACTGGCAGTGGCCAGTGGTGATCGCAGACTGCCCACAGATGCTGCCAGCAGTATTGACCTTTTTGCAGGGGGGGCACCACCATGCTCAGGGTGCATGTTCACCCGTGTGCACCTACACATCGCCAATGATGGGAAGGATTACTGGAAACAGAGCGTGGTTTACATGGAGTATCCGGATCAATGTGGGAAATCCGGGAGGGGCAGAAAACCTCTCCCAGAGGCATGAGCAGGTACCCGCCTTCCCCTTTAGAGGGTCAGCCTCTCTCCTTCCAAACTACAACTCCCAGAATGCACCGCTGAGGCCAGAGAGCCTGTTGCTCCCAGCATGCAACGCCCCCGCCAAACGGCGCGGGGACGGGCGCCGGGGAGCAATGCATGCTGGGATTTGTAGTTCTCCCCGCCCGTGAGTGCTCCCAGGTGCTGCCCCCCGGAAGCGCAGGGGGAGGGGCGGGCTGTGGCTCCGGTTGCCAGGCACCGGCGGTTCTGGCGCGGCGGAGCGCGGGGCCGGGATCTTGGGCGAGCAGGGCCGGCAGGTATCCGGGGACACGGGCCTGTGGTCACTGCCCCGAGCTCAGCGCGCGGGGGCAGCGTCCGCGGCCCGGGCGGGGAATGGAGCGCATGGATGCGCTGCGCTGAGGGGGCCCTGGCGCCTGTGGGCGGCCGAGAGGGAGGGAGCGAGGGCCCTGCGCTTGGGGGTTGCTCAGCTGTGAGCAATGGTCTGCCTGGGACGCCGGGTGTGTGTGTGTCCAGGCTTTGTCCCCGGGGGTGCCTGGTTTCTACCCAGTTTGCAAAGGAGCCTTGCATTGAAGGGGGGTATTGGGCGTTGCTGCCTTGAAATGACATCAGGGCCAGGATTTGTTCTTTGCTTGGCTGTGAGTCTCTTAGCATCGGTGCAGGGGTCGTGTTTGTAGCAGGGGAGACTTCTTGGGGGCTCTGGCCCCCTGCCAGGGCTGTGGGCAATCTAGCAAAGAGCTGCTTTTGGATCCTCCATGCTACTGCAGATTCAGTGACTGCATAGACCATGTGCGCAGCCTGCGTTCTCCAGTTGATTTGTGAATAAACCTTGTCTGTGTCGTGTCCCCCCCCGCCCCCTTAAAAAGATCATTCCTTTCCTCCCCATTGCCACCATCTGCTCCTTAACTTACGGCGTGGTTCTCCTCCCTGCACTGGCCAGGTCTCAGCAGGACTGCTGTGTCCAGTTGAAGACAGTGCATTTAAAAAAAGAAAGAAAGAGCCCATTTGAAAAGAGTCTAGGCCAGAGGTTCAGAAATCATGACCCTGAGGCAGAAATGGAAAGAATAGGGTTTATTTAGTCTAGAGAAGAGAAAACTGAGATGATGTGGAAAGGGGAGGGTTGTAAACTCTTTTCCGCATCTGCTGGGGACAGGAGGGGATTAATGTGCAGCAAGGGACAATGGGATGTCAGGCCCAACTTCTTAATTGTATGAGTATAGGTTTTTAGGATGCAGCTAGATGAAAGTCTGTGAGGAAGGGTTTAGGTGTAGCTGGTTCAGCCTTTGGCAGGCAGATGCACTAGATGACCTCTAACATCCCTTCCAGCCCCATTTTCTGTGATTCTGTAGTAGGAGTGCAACATCCTATCTCTTGTACTGGCTTTCAGATGTTTGACTGCCAAAGTTGTAAAGCACGGCACAGTCAAACGAGAACTGTAGACAGTAACTAGGGTTACAAATGGCTTGAAACCTAAGGCTGTTTTGGAGTTTAAGGTCCTAGTTTTGTTCCCATTCAAGTGATTGCCTTGAGGAGAATCAAGCCCTTTGAGACAGCAGTACACTGGAGATTACTTAACTTAGAGTCCATAATAGCATAAATTAACAAGAATTTGTATGAAATCTTCCATGTCACATTTATGTCTCACTGCAACATATTGCAGAGAACAGTTTGTTTCCCAATCGTTTTCACAACCTGCTCTTGTTGTGCTTGTGCTGCTGTATTTTTTCCATTGGTAGTACAATGGTGGTAGTAATATATCTCTATGTGCAGTTTAATCATATGAAGATGGAAGACTATGAAAAATTCTGTGAAAAGCATCTTGCCAGGCTTCAAGGAGAGTTGCTACCAAGAGAAATCTCTTTGCCTACTCAGCACAAAAATATTTCACTTATCCAGTTCCATGGCGTTCCTGTGCTTTCACCTTTGGTAAGTTTGACTTTTAAGTACTTACATTTAGAGAAGGCAGAGACCATTTTTGTTCACTTATCTATACTGGGTTATGGTGCAACCAACCATGACTAGCACATTTCTGTAGTGTTCAAGAACGAAATTAAAGTAAGGCTGATGGGAGTGGAGTTTTATGATACAGTTAAGTAAAAAAATAATTTTTCCCATTCCAGAGTTTGGATTGAGGTGTTTACCACTTGGGAAGTACTCCTATGTTGGATTATTTCATAGCTTCCCATTATACCTGTTGGTTTTCCAGCCTTATTTTGTGAAAGCGGCTCTTTTCCTACCCTGTTCTCTTCTTGCTAGGCCTTTGTTTGATTAGTACACTCAGATAAGCGCAAGTTGTAGTGTAAAAAGGTCCTTACCATTTTTGTCTAGACAACACTACAACTGCTGGTAGAGTTGGATAGTAAGAAATGCAGCTACAAAGCTGACTAACACAATCAAAGCCTTTAAGATGAACATGCGGCCCAATTGATTATGCATCCCACAGTGTGCCCCTCAGGCCTTCGCCATGCAGAAGTCTTTCTAAAATCTTTTCTAATATCAGAGAGGCTTCGCTAGGAGGATTTTGGAGAAGTCTCAGTGCAGCAGCAGCTCCATTTTAATTATGCCTTAACTTGTCTGGTACATACAGAGCATGGAAGTGGATTATTTACTATGTTTCCTTTCACTTTGTGAAATAATGTGTGTCATAAGAAAAATACTTATGGTGGTATAAACCAGGCAAATACTGCTACTATCATACTTCATTATTTTTAATGGAAAATTGCTTATTTGCTAGTTGCTGAATGTCATTTGGGCTTATTTAAAATAGTACCCAATAAAAAGAGTGGATGGAAATGCTAGATTGATTGGAAAGTTTTGACTCAAACTTTTTTTGTTTGAAAATGGGGTTTTCAGCTAAACAGGATTTTTTTTTTTTTTTGCTAAAAAAATTTAAAGTTTTCATTTTATTCAGAAATGCTATTAGAGTGTCTCAGCAACAGAAGATGCTGTTTCATGGGAGATATCAATTTTTTTCCATCTATTTCCAACAGGCTCTAAAAGATACTTAAGATGGCACCTCTAGATTAAATGACATTATTGTTTTCTCTTCTCTCTCTCCTTGAGTTTACTCTGACTTATTCTTGTTTTATAATTGGTCTTGGTTAGCTCTGTTATACATATATATTTTAAGTGAATTTTTTTATTTTAAGATTCTTTATTTGTATGGAATACAGAAATTGAATGACGGAACATCCTATAAACGACAACACTGAGGGATAAGGCTAGGGTGGCAGTTTTAGATTTGATATCCATTGCAAGGCATCCTCAGTGGCCTGGTGCAGGTCTTCATTGCAACCATTAAAATTAAATTGAGGCATTTGTTCATGATGTATGCTACAGTTTGGATTTTGCCACACTCAGACTTGAAGTCTTTAATAAAATTCCATTGATGTAGTAGGTTGTTACCACTTCCTTGTTCAGTATGAACCATGTTCCTTGCTGTCCAACTCCATCTTGATAAAGCAAAGCTAGGAGGTTTAGATGTGGCGTCTGTGATAAGAAATTTATTTTAAGACGTTGCAACTTCTCCAGTCATCTCCATACAATTCTAAATGGTTTTAAGTAAACCTGGGTTTAATCAGCAGTTGAGTAGGGAAAGTTAAATATGTTCATATGAAGGTTTTTTTAGCTTATATAGAATAAAACAAACATGCCATCCATCATTTTTCATAACATTGCAGCATATTTGCCTTATCTTTTGACTTTGCTGGTTTGAAATATGAATGTAGTGTTTCTTTAACAATGAGATATTGTATGTGGCCAAGCTAGGGTTTTTGGAAGAAGTAAAGGTTAGACTTCAAAATGGTTTCATAGTTTCATAGTTTCTAGGGTCAGAAGGGACCTGAGCAGATCATCTAGTCCGACCCCCTGCCATGGCAGGAAAGAGTACTGGGGTCAAA